>NC_092055.1:41756071-42356071 GCF_003086295.3 Arachis hypogaea
GGACGTCATCCCCTCTCTTGAATCTCTGAGACCTTTCCGGATGAGCATTTATTTGCCAAGGTTCATTCCCAAGAGTACAACAGGCAACAAAAGAAAAAATAATTACTGATGCAAAGTACTACTTGTGGGATGAACCCTATCTCTTTAAGAGATGTGCAGATGGCATAATCCGTAGGTGTGTGCCTAAAGAAGAAGCACAAAGGATCTTATGGCATTGCCATGGGTCACAATATAGAGGTCATTTCGGAGGTGAGCGAACAACCACCAAGGTCCTCCAATGTGGCTTCTACTGGCCTACACTCTACAGAGATTCCCGAGAGTTTGTACGTAACTGTGACAGTTGCCAAAGAGCTGGTAATCTGCCTTATGGTTACGCCATGCCTCAACAAGGAATCTTGGAGATTGAGTTGTTTGACGTATGGGGAATTGACTTCATGGGACCTTTCCCACCATCATACTCAAACACTTATATTCTGGTGGCAGTTGACTATGTATCAAAATGGGTAGAGGTCGTTGCCACACCCACCAATGATACTAAAACAGTGCTGAAGTTCTTCCAGAAATATATCTTCAGCAGGTTTGGGGTCCCTAGAGTATTAATCAGTGATGGGGCACTCACTTCTGCAACAAACAGCTTTACTCTGTCATGGTCCGGTATGGGATTCGCCACAAGGTGGCAACTCCATATCATCTACAACTAATGGGCAAGCTGAAGTCTCTAATAGAGAGCTAAAAAGAATCCTAGAACGGACTGTAAATACCCGTAGAAAGGATTGGGCAAGAAGCTTGGATGATGCTCTGTGGGCATACAGAACAGCATTCAAGACTCCTATAGGGACCTCTCCATACCAACTTGTATATGGTAAGGCATGTCACCTGCCCGTGGAACTGGAACATAAAGCCTACTGGGCAACCAGATTCCTGAACTTTGATGCCAAATTAGCTGGAGAAAAAAGATTGCTCAGCTAAATGAGCTAGAGGAATTCAGATTCACTGCTTTCGAAAATGCCAAGCTTTATAAAGAAAATAAAAAAAGTGGCATGACAGAAAGCTGTCATCTAGAATCTTTGAACCAAGACAGAAGGTTCTGTTGTTTAACTCTAGAGTCAGGCTATTCCCCAGGAAATGAAATCCCGGTGGAGGGACCATATGTGATTACAAGTGTATCACCATATGGTTATGTGGAACTTCAAGATATTGATTCTGATAAGAAGTTCATTGTTAATGGACAGAGAATCAAGCACTATCTTGAAGGCAATGTTGAGCAAGAGTGCTCAAGGCTGAAGCTAGATTAAAAGCTTAGCAAGGTCCAGCTAAAGACAATAAAGAAGCGCTTGCTGGGAGGCAACCCAGCCATGGGGCATCACTTCCTCTAAGCATTTTGCCCTATTCTTGATTTATTTGTTTATATAAAGTTCACTGATACTAAGGTAAAGAGTCAATTGTATAAGTTCACAGGGTTACAGAAGGATTCTGCACACAAAACAGAGAAAAAGAGCTCACTGGCAAGAAAATGCCAGTAAGAGTCTGTTTTGGGCGTTCAACGCCCAAAAGAATCATCCACTGGGCGTTGAACGCCAGTAAGGATAGCCATCTGGGCGTTAAACGCCAGAAAGAAGCATCTTCTGGGCAATGAACGCCAGAAAGAAGCTCCTTCTGGGCGTTTAACGCCAGATTTACAGCGTCCTGGGCGTTCAGAAAAATGCCCAGTGACAAAGGAGTTCCTGGCGTTCAACGCCAGAAAGAAGCAACAGCTGGGCGGTGAACTCCCAGGAGAGGCAGCATTTGGGCGTTGAACGCACAAAACATGCAGCGTTTGGGCGTTCAAATGCCAGGATGGTGGGGAGGAGGTGAATTCATTTTTACTTCATATTTTTCATTCTAAATTTGATTTTCATGTTTCAATTCATGATTTCTTGCATAAACATGTTACAAACCTTGATTTCTAAAATCCCTAATTTCTAAAAACCCTTCTTTAAAAATATTAAATGTATCTTAATCCATAAGCACAAATCCTTTTTTCAATCCAATTCAACTCTTTTTCAAAATTTTCAAAACAAATCTATCTCTTTTCATTTAAAAATCTTTTCAACTAATCAATATCTTTTTCAAATCTCCATACTATCTTTTTCAAAAATCCAAATCTATCTTTTTCAAATATCCTTCATATCTTTTCAATTTTAAATCATATCTTTTCTTATCATATTTTTTTTTAAAATCATATCTTCTATCTTATCTTCTCCTTATTTTCGAAAACCCCCCATCCCTTTTAAAAACCCATTCGGCCTCCTTCCTCTCATCCACCATCCTACACCAGCTCTCCTTCTATCCCTCTCCTTTCTTTTCTTTTGCTTGAGGACAAGCAAACCTCTAAGTTTGGTGTGTTTATCCGTGATCACTAAACATACCACTAAGATCATGGCTCCTAAAGGAAAACAACCCACTCCAAGAGGCAAGAAAGAGAGTATTCCAAAACCACTTTGGAATCAAGGGAAGTTCTTAACTAAAGAACATTCAGACCATTATTACAAAATAATGGGTCTAAGATCAGTGATCCCGGAAGTTAGATTCGATCCGAAAGAAGACGAATATCCGAAGATCCAGGAGCAAATCCGAATCAGAACTGGGAGATCCTAGCCAATCCTGAAACGAAAGTGGGAAGGAATATGGTCCAGGAGTTCTATGCTAATATGTGGCAATAAGACAGGCAAAGACTATCTGGATCTGCTATCTATGACTATCGGACCTTGGTCAGAGGAAAGATTGTTCATACCCATCCTGACAAGATCAGGGAGATCTTAAAGCTACCTCAGCTGAAAGATGATCCAGACTCCTTCAATAGGAGAATGATGAGAACAGACAAGGGCCTGGATAAGATTCTAGAGGATATATGTATCCCTGGAGCCAGGTGGACCACCAGCACGAAGGGTGTCCCAAATCAATTCAAAAGAGAAGATCTCAAACCAGTCACCAGAGGATGGCTGGACTTCATTGGGCATTCTCTGCTGCCCACTAGCAACCGTTCTGAAGTCACTATTAGAAGAGCAGTGATGATCCATTGCATCATGATGGGAAAAGAAGTGGAAGTTCATCAACTGATTTCAAATGAATTCTACAAAATTGCAAACAAAAATTCCAAAGATGCCAGGTTGGCTTATCCAAGCTTGATTTCTATGATTTGCAAGGACGCTGGAGTAAGGATGGGAATAACTGAGTATATCTCAGTTGAGCGGCCAATCACCAAAGCATCAATGGAAAAACAACAAGCACAGGATGACCCATCAAGAAGAGAACACAGGAAATTCTCCCAGAAATCCCTCAATATGAATACTGGGAGTATCTTGAAACATCTATTACCAAGATGCAGGAAGCTATGGAACAAATACAGAAAGAACAGAAGGAACAAAGTAGCATTCTTTGCTATTTGCTTAAAGAACAGGAGGAGCAAGGGCGTGATTTAAGGGAATTGAAGCGCCAGAAATTATCTCTTGAAGGACCAAGCACCCCGCAGATTAGAGGAACATCCACTTCCCAGAACAAAGGTTGTTAAATTCCAATCTTAGCCTTAACTCTGTGATAACTGTTTTTATTTTAGTTTTACCTTAGGAGTCATATAGTAGTAATTAGTATCTATATTTTTATTTTATCTCCAATTAAGCTATAATTTAATTTTATCATCATCATTAAACATGAATAAAATAGAAGAATTTCTTTAGAATAAGAGGCAATATTTTTCGAGTTTTTAATAAGATAAATTCTAATTATTTACATGTGGTGGCAATGCTTTCTGTCTTCTGAATGAATGCTTGAACAGTGCATATGTCTTTTGAATTTGATGTTTAAGACTGTTAAATATGTTGGCTCTTGAAAGAATGATGAACATGAGACATGTTATTGATAATCTGAAAAATCATAAAAATGATTCTTGAAACAAGAAAAAGCAGTGAATACAAAAGCTTGCAGAAAAAAAAATAGAGAAAGAAAAAGAAAAAGCAAGCAGAAAAAGCCAAAGCTCTTAAAACCAAAAGGCAAGAGCAAAAAGCCAATAGCCCTTAAAACCAAAAGGCAAGGGTAATAAAAAGGACCCCAAGGCTTTGAGCATCAGTGGATAGGAGGGCCTAAAGGAATAAAATCCTAGCCTAAGCGGCTAAACCAAGCTGTCCCTAACCATGTGCTTGTGGCGTGAAGGTGTCAAGTGAAAACTTGAGACTGAGCGGTTAAAGTCAAGGTCCAAAGCAAAAAGAAGAGTGTGCTTAAGAACCCTGGACACCTCTAATTGGGGACTTTAGCAAAGCTGAGTCACAATCTGAAAAGGTTCACCCAATTATGTGTCTGTGGCATTTATGTATCCGGTGGTAATACTGGAAAACAAAGTGCTTAGGGCCACGGCCAAGACTCATAAAGTAGTTGTGTTCAAGAATCAACATACTGAACTAGGAGAATCAATATCACTATCTGAATTCTGAGTTCCTATAGATGCCAATCACTCTGAGCTTCAATGGATAAAGTGAGATGCCAAAACTGTTCAGAAGCAAAAAGCTACTAGCCCCGCTCATCTAATTAGAATCTGAGCTTCACTCAAAAACTCTGAGATATTATTGCTTCTTAAATTATATGTATTCTATTTTATTTATCTAGTTGCTTGAGGACAAGCAACAGTTTAAGTTTGGTGTTGTGATGAGCGGATATTTTATACGCTTTTTGGGGTTAATTTCATATAGTTTTTAGTGTGTTTTAGTTAGTTTTTAGTTTATTTTCAGTAGTTTCTAGGCAAAATTCATATTTCTGGACTTTACTATGAGTTTGTGTGTTTTTCTGTAATTTCAGGTATTTTCTGGCTGAAATTGAAGGAGCTGAGCAAATATCTGATTCAGGCTGAAAAAGGACTGCTGATGCTGTTGGATTCTGACCTCCCTGCACTCAAAGTGGATTTTCTGGAGCTACATAACTCCAAATGGCGCGCTTCCAATTGCGTTGGAAAGTGGACATCCAGGGCTTTCCAGCAATATATAATAGTCCATACTTTGCTCAAGGATAGATGACGTAAACTGGCGTTCAACGCCAGTTCCATGCTGCAGTCTGGCGTCCAGCGCCAGAAACAAGTTACAAAGTGGAGTTCAACGCCAGAAAAGGATCCAAAGCTGGCGTTGAATGACCAAAACATCCCTATGCACGTGATTAGCTTAAGTCTCAGCCCCAGCACACACCAAGTGGGTCCCAGAAGTGGATTTCTGCACCATCTATCATAGTTTGTTCATTTTCTATAAACCTAGGTTACTAGTTTAGTATTTAAACAACTTTTAGAGGTTTATTTCGCACCTCATAACATTTTTAGATCTAAACTTTGTATCTTTTGACGGCATGAGTCTCTAAACTCCATTGTTGGGGGTGAGGAGCTCTGCTGTGTCTCGATGAATTAATGCAAATATTTCTGTTTTCCATTCAAACATGCGTGTTCCTATCTAAGATATCCATTCGCACTTCAATATCAATGTGATGAACGTGATAATCATCATCATTTCGCCACGAACGCGTGCCTGACAACCACTTATGTTCCACCGTAGAATTAATGAATATCTCTTAGATCTCTAAATCAGAATCTCCGTGGTATAAGCTAGATTGATGGCAGCATTCAAGAGAATCTAGAAAGTCTAAACATTGTCTGTGGTATTCCGAGTAGGATTCAGGGATTGAATGACTGTGACGAGCTTCAAACTCACGAGTGCTGGGCGTAGTGACAGACGCAAAAGGATAGTAAATCCTATTCCGGTACGATTGAGAACCTGCAGATGATTAGCCGTGCGGTGACAGCGCATTTGGACCCTTTTCACTGGAAGGATAGATGGTAGCCATTGACAACGGTGATCCACCTACACACAGCTTGCCATAGGAGGACGTGCGTACGTGAATCAGAAAATAGAAGAAAGCAGAATTTCAGAAGACAAAGCATCTCCAAAACTCCAACATATTCTCCATCATTGCATACAAGTATAATTTGTGTTCTGCCCTTTTATTCCTTGCAATAAAATTTGATAAGTGAATTATTTTATTGTCTTCCTGACTAAGAGTTACAAGATAACCATAGATTGCTTCAAGCCAACAATCTCCGTGGGATCGACCCTTACTCACGTAAGGTATTACTTGGATGACCCAGTGCACTTGCTGGTTAGTTGTGCGGAATTACATTGTGAAGTAATTTTCGTGCACCAAGTTTTTGGCGCCGTTGCCGGGGATTGTTTGAGTTTGGACAACTGACGGTTTATTTTTTTGCTTAGATTAGGAAAAATTGTTCTTTTTGGTTTAGAGTCTTTTATTATTTATACCTTGTTAAAACACTTTAAATTTATAGCTCAATTAGTTAGAGCGTGGTGCTTATGTTCTTAGTAATTGGCTATCCTATTTTCAAAATTTTTTTCAAAAATAATTTTTCTTTGAATAAATCTTGTGCCAAACTTTAAGTTTGGTGTTTTCTTGTTGATTTTTCTTTATTTTTCGAAAATTTTAGTTTGGTTTTCTAAAAATTTTAAGTTTGGTGTTCTTTCTTCATGTTCTTGTGTTCTTGTGAGTCTTCAAAGTGTTCTTGAGTTTCCTTATGTCTTGATCTTAAAATTTTTAAGTTTGGTGTTCCTTGGTGTTTTCCCTCCAAAATTTTCGAAAACAAGGAGCATTAGATCAAAAAAATTTTTAAATCTTGTACTATCTTATTATTTTTCTCTCTCCTCTTTAAATCTAAAAATATCTTTTCTCTCTATTTTAAAGCAAATTTTCGAAATTTACCTTTAAAATTCAGATTTTTATTTCAAAATTTAAAACCTTTTTCAAAAATCATCATATCCTTTTCAAAACTTCCTAACCACTTTCTCTCTCCTCATTTTTTTTCGAAAATCTTCACCTATTTTTATTTATTTTATTTTAATTTATTTTGTTTTCGAAATAAATAAATAATTAAATAAATAAAAATATTTTCTTCTATTTTACATCATCTCCCTTTCTCCATCATGGACCTAAGCGGAAATGAACAGTCCAGGAGGACTCTGGGGTCATATGCTAACCCCTCTACTGCTTCATATGGGAGTAGTATCTACATACCCTCCATTGGAGTCAGTAGCTTTGAGTTGAATCATCAGCTCATTATCATGGTGCAGCAAAGCTGCCAGTATTCCGGTCTTTCACAGGAAGAACCTACAGAGTTTCTGGCACAGTTTTTACAAATTGCTGACACAGTACATGATAAGGAAGTAGATCAGGATGTCTACAGATTATTACTGTTTCCATTTGTTGTAAAAGACCAAGCCAAGAGGTGGTTAAATAACCAACCTAAGGCTAGCATAAGGACATGGAAACAGCTGACAGAAAAATTCCTGAATCAATACTTTCCTCCAAAACGGATGACACAGCTAAGGCTGGATATCCAAGGCTTTAAACAAGGAGATAATGAATCTCTTTATGATGCCTGGGAGAGATACAGAGAGATGCTACGAAAATGCCCCTCTGAAATGTTTTCAGAGTGGGTTCAGTTAGACATCTTCTATTATAGGCTTACAGAAAGAGCTCAGATCTCTCTAGATTACTCAGCTGGTGGATCTATCCACATGAGGAAGACAATTGAAGAAGCTCAAGAGCTCATTGATACAGTTGCTAGAAATCAGCATCTGTACCTAAGCAGTGACCCTTCCATGAAAGAAGAGGCTAAAACAGTAACTGCTGTACTCAGTCCTGCAGAGCAAGCTGCTGAATTTAATCAGCAATTGGGTTTTCTAACAAAGCAGTTAGCTGAATTCAAGGATAAACTACAAGAGACAAGGATGGCTAATATAAACATGAAAGTACAATTAAAGCAAACAAAGCAGCAGCTGTCAATACAAATAACAGAAGAATGCCAAGCAGTTCAATTAAGAAGTGGGAAAGCACTAAATACCCCACTTCAAGGCAGCAGGAAACCAAAAAATGAGCAAATCACCCAAAATCCATCTGAGGACAGTAAGAGCCCAGGGAAAAATAATTCTGGCACCAAAACGCCAGAAGTTGGGTGGAAGGTTGGCGCTGAACACCCAGACCATGCTCAGGACTGGCGTTCAACGCCAGAAACAAGCAAGGATCTGGCGTTGAACGCCCAAAAGAAGCACAGTTCTGGCGTTCAAACGCCGGGAACAGATGAGGAGCTGGCGTCTAACGTCACTCTAGCTTCTAACTCTGGCACTCAATTGCCAGTGAGGGATAAGACACACACAAGTGCTGATGACAACCCATCTAAAAAGGCTTCTTCAACCACTTCTGTAGGAAATAAACGTACAGCAACTAAGGTTGAAGAATATAAAGTCAAGATACCTTATCCTCAAAAACTCCACCAAGAGGAGCAGGATAAGCAATTTGCTCGCTTTGCAGATTATCTCAGGACTCTTGAAATAAAGATTCCATTTGCAGAGGCACTTGAGCAAATACCTTCTTATGCCAAGTTCATGAAAGAGATCTTAAGTCATAAGAAGGATTGGAGAGAAACTGAAAGAGTTCTCCTCACTGAAGAATGCAGTGCAGTCATTCTGAAAAGCTTTCCTGAAAAGATTAAAGACCCTGGGAGTTTTCTGATACCATGCACATTAGAAGGTAATTGCACCAAGACAGCTTTATGTGATCTTGGGGCAAGCATCAACCTAATACCTGCATCCACTATCAGAAAGCTTGGTTTAACTGAAGAAGTTAAACCAACCCGGATATGTCTCCAACTTGCTGATGGCTCCATTAAATACCTATCAGGCGTGATTGAAGACATGATTATCAGAGTTGGGCCATTCGCCTTTCCCACTGACTTTGTAGTGCTAGAAATGGAGGAGCACAAGAGTGCTACTCTCATTCTAGGAAGACCCTTCCTAGCAACTAGACGAACTCTCATTGATGTCCAACAGGGGAAAATAACCCTGAGTCAATGATGATGAGTTTAAGTTGAATGCTGTCAAAGCCATGCAGCATCCAGACACATCAAAAGACTGCATGAAAGTTGATCTTATTGACTCTTTGGTGGAAGAGATCAACATGGCTGTGAGTCTCGAATCAGAGTTGGAAGACATCTTTAAAGATGTTCAGCCTGATTTGGAGGATTCAGAGTAAATGAAAGAGCCTCTGAAATTTTCTCTGGAAGAGGAAAAACCTCCTAAACCCAAGCTCAAACCATTACCACCATCCCTGAAATATGCATTTCTGGGAGAAGGTGACACTTTTCCAGTGATCATAAGCTCTGCTTTAAATCCACAGGAAGAGGAAGCACTTATTCAAGTGCTAAGGACACACAAGACAGCTCTTGGGTGGTCCATAGGTGACCTTAAGGGCATAAGCCCAGCTAGATGTATGCACAAAATCTTATTGGAGGATAATGCTAAACCAGTGGTTCAACCACAGAGGCGGCTAAATCCAGCCATGAAGGAAGTGGTGCAGAAAGAGGTCACCAAATTACTAGAGGCTGGGATTATTTATCCTATTTCTGACAGCCCCTGGGTGAGCCCTGTCCAAGTTGTCCCCAAAAAGGGAGGAATGACAGTGATTCATAATGAAAAGAATGAACTGGTTCCTACAAGAACAGTTACAGGGTGGCGCATGTGTATTGACTACAGAAGGCTCAATACAGCCACCAAAAAGGATCATTTTCCTTTACCATTCGTAGACCAGATGCTAGAAAGCTAGCAGGTCATGATTATTACTGCTTTTTGGATGGCTACTCAGGCTATAACCAGATTGCAGTAGACCCCCAGGATCAAGAGAAAATAGCATTCACATGTCCATCTGGAGTGTTTGCTTATAGTAGGATGCCATTTGGGCTGTGTAATGCGCCTGCAACCTTTCAGAAATGCATGCTCTCTATTTTCTTTGATATGGTGGAAAAATTTCTGGAAGTATTCATGGATGACTTCTCAGTATATGGAGACTCATTCAGCTCCTGTCTTGATCACCTGAAACTAGTTCTGAAAAGATGCCAAGAGATCAACCTGGTTTTAAACTGGGAAAAATGTCACTTTATGTTGACTGAAGGGATTGTCCTTGGGCATAAAATTTCAAACAAGGGAATAGAGGTGGATCAAGCAAAAATAGAGGTAATTGAAAAATTACCACTACCTGCCAATGTTAAGGCAATTAGAAGCTTTCTAGGGAATGCAGGATTCTATAGGAGGTTATAAAGGATTTTTCAAAAATCACAAAACCTCTGAGCAATCTGCTAGCTGCTGACACGCCATTTGTGTTTGACACAAAGTGTCTGCAGGCGTTTGAAACGCTGAAAGCCAAGCTGGTCACAGCACCAGTTATTTCTGCACCAGACTGGACATTACCATTTGAGCTAATGTGTGATGCCAGTGATCACGCCATTAGTGCAGTACTGGGGCAGAGGCATGACAAGCTTCTGCATGTCATTTATTATGCTAGCCGTGTTTTGAATGATGCCTAGAAAAATTACACAACCACAGAAAAAGAATTGCTTGCAGTGGTTTATGCCATTAACAAGTTTAGATCATACTTAGTAGGATCAAAAGTTATTGTGTACACAGATCATGCTGCTCTTAAATATCTACTCACAAAGCAGGATTCAAAACCCAGACTCATAAGATGGATGTTGCTTCTGCAAGAGTTCGATATAGAAATAAGAGACAGAAAAGGGACAGAGAACCAAGTGGCTGACCATCTGTCCTGGATAGAGCCAATAGAAGGGACGTCATTCCCCTCTCTTGAAATCTCTGAGACCTTTCCTGATGAGTATTTATTTGCCATTCAGGAAACACCATGGTTTGCAGACATCGCGAACTACAAAGCTGCAAGGTTCATTCCCAAGGAGTACAGCAGGCAACAAAAGAAAAAATTAATTACTGATGCAAAGTACTACTTGTGGGATGAACCATATCTCTTTAAGAGATGTGCAGATGGCATAATCTGTAGGTGTGTGCCTAAAGAAGAAGCACAAAGGATCTTATGGCATTGCCATGGGTCACAATATGGAGGTCATTTCGGAGGTGAGCGAACAGCCACCAAGGTCCTCCAATGTGGCTTCTACTGGCCTACACTCTACAGAGATTCCCGAGAGTTTATACGTAACTGTGACAGTTGCCAAAGAGCTAGTAATCTGCCTCATGGTTACGCTATGCCTCAACAAGGAATCTTGGAGATTGAGTTGTTTGACGTATGGGGAATTGACTTCATGGGACCTTTCCCACCATCATACTCAAACACTTATATTCTGGTGGCAGTTGACTATGTATCAAAATGGGTAGAGGCCGTTGCCACACCCACCAATGATACTAAAACAGTGCTGAAGTTCCTCCAGAAATATATCTTCAGCAGGTTTGGGGTCCCTAGAGTATTAATCAGTGATGGGGGCACTCACTTCTGCAACAAACAGCTTTACTCTGCCATGGTCCGGTATGGGATTCGCCACAAGGTGGCAACTCCATATCATCCACAAACTAATGGGCAAGCTGAAGTCTCTAACAGAGAGCTAAAAAAAATCCTAGAACGGACTGTAAATACCCGTAGAAAGGATTGGGCAAGAAGCTTGGATGATGCTCTGTGGGCATACAGAACAGCATTCAAGACTCCTATAGGGACCTCTCCATACCAACTTGTATATGGTAAGGCATGTCACCTGCCCGTGGAACTGGAACATAAAGCCTACTGGGCAACCAGATTCCTGAACTTTGATGCCAAATTAGCTGGAGAAAAAAGATTGCTTCAGCTAAATGAGCTAGAGGAATTCAGATTCACTGCTTTCGAAAATGCTAAGCTTTATAAAGAGAAATCAAAAAAGTGGCATGACAGAAAGCTGTCATCTAGAATCTTTGAACCAGGACAGAAGGTTCTGTTGTTTAACTCTAGACTCAGGCTATTCCCCGGGAAATTGAAATCCCGGTGGAGGGGACCATATGTGATTATAAGTGTATCACCATATGGTTATGTGGAACTTCAAGATATTGATTCTAATAAGAAGTTCATTGTTAATGGACAGAGAATCAAGCACTATCTTGAAGGCAATGTTGAGCAAGAGTGCTCAAGGCTGAAGCTAGATTAAAAGCTCAGCAAGGTCCAGCTAAAGACAATAAAGAAGTGCTTGCTGGGAGGCAACCCAGCCATGGGGCATCACTTCCTCTAAGCATTTTGCCCTATTCTTGATTTTATTTGTTTATATAAAGTTCACTGATACTAAGGTAAAGAGTCAATTGTATAAGTTCACAGGGTTACAGAAGGATTCTGCACACAAAACAGAGAAAAAGAGCTCACTGGCAAGAAAACGCCAGTAAGAGTCTATTTTGGGCGTTCAACGCCCAAAATAAGCATCCACTGGGCATTGAACGCCAGTAAGGATAGCCATCTGGGCGTTAAACACCAGATTTACAGCGTCCTGGGCGTTCAGAAAAACGCCCAGTGACAAAGGAGTTTCTGGCGTTCAACGCCAGAAAGAAGCAACAGCTGGGCGTTGAACGCCCAAAACATGCAGTGTTTGGGCGTTCAAATGCCAGGATGGTGGGGAGGAGGTGAATTCATTTTTACCTCATATTTTTCATTCTAAATTTGATTTTCATGTTTCAATTCATGATTTCTTGCATAAACATGTTACAAACCCTGATTTCTAAAATCCCTAATTTCTAAAAACCCTTCTTTAAAAATATTAAATGTATCTTAATCCATAAGCACAAATCCTTTTTTTTTTCAATCCAATTCAACTCTTTTTCAAAATTTTCAAAACAAATCTATCTCTTTTCATTTAAAAATCTTTTCAACTAATCAATATCTTTTTCAAATCTCCATACTATCTTTTTCAAAAATCCAAATCTATCTTTTTCAAATATCCTTCATATCTTTTCAATTTTAAATCATATCTTTTCTTATCATATTTTTTTTAAAATCATATCTTCTATCTTATCTTTCTCCCTATTTTCGAAACCCCCCCCCTCCCTTTTAAAAACCCAGTCGGCCTCCTTCCTCTCATCCACCATCCTACACTAGCTCTCCTTCTATCCCTCTCCTTTTTTTTCTTTTGCTTGAGGACAAGCAAACCTCTAAGTTTGGTGTGTTTATCCGTGATCACTAAACCATACCCACTAAGATCATGGCTCCTAAAGGAAAACAACCCACTCCAAGAGGCAAGAAAGAGAGTGTTCCAAAACCACTTTGGAATCAAGGGAAGTTCTTAACTAAAGAACATTCAGACCATTATTACAAAATAATGGGTTTAAGATCAGTGATCCCGGAAGTTAGATTCGATCTGAAAGAAGATGAATATCCGAAGATCCAGGAGCAAATCCGAATCAGAACTGGGAGATCCTAGCCAATCCTGAAACGAAAGTGGGAAGGAATATGGTCTAGGAGTTCTATGCTAATATGTGGCATACAGAAAGGCAAAGACTATCTGGATCTGCTATCTATGACTATCGGACCTTGGTCAGAGGAAAGATTGTTCATACCCATCCTGACAAGATCAGGGAGATCTTAAAGCTACCTCAGCTGAAAGAAGATCCAGACTCCTTCAATAGGAGAATGATGAGAACAGACAAGGGCCTGGATAAGATTCTAGAGGATATATGTATCCCTGGAGCCAGGTGGACCACCAGCATGAAGGGTGTCCCAAATCAATTCAAAAGAGAAGAGCAGTGATGATCCATTGGGCATTCTCTGCTGCCCACTAGCAACCGTTCTGAAGTCACTATTAGAAGAGCAGTGATGATCCATTGCATCATGATGGGAAAAGAAGTGGAAGTTCATCAACTGATTTCAACTGAATTCTACAAAATTGCAAACAAAAATTCCAAAGATGCCAGGTTGGCTTATCCAAGATTGATTTCTATGCTCTGCAAGGACGCTAGAGTAAGGATGGGAATAACTGAGTATATCTCAGTTGAGCGGCCAATCACCAAAGCATCAATGGAAAAACAACAAGCACAGGATGATCCCATCAAGAAGAGAACACAGGAAATTCTCCCAGAAATCCCTCAATCTGAATGCTGGGAGTATTTTGAAACATCTATTACCAAGATGCAGGAAGCTATGGAACAAATACAGAAAGAACAGAAGGAACAAAGTAGCATTCTTTGCTATTTGCTTAAAGAACAGAAGGAGCAAGGGCGTGATTTAAGGGAATTGAAGCGCCAAAAATTATCTCTTGAAGGACCAAGCACCCCGCAGATTAGAGGAACATCCACTTCCCAGAACAAAGGTTGTTAAATTCCAATCTTAGCCTTAACTCTGTGATAACTATTTTTATTTTAGTTTTACCTTAAGAGTCATATAGTAGTAATTAGTATCTATATTTTTGATTTTATCTCCAATTAAGCTATAATTTAATTTTATCATCATCATTAAACATGAATAAAATAGAAGAATTTCTTTAGAATAAGAGGCAATATTTTTTGAGTTTTTAATAAGATAAATTCTAATTATTTACATGTGGTGGCAATGCTTTCTGTCTTCTGAATGAATGCTTGAACAGTGCATATGTCTTTTGAATTTGATGTTTAAGACTGTTAAATATGTTGGCTCTTGAAAGAATGATGAACATGAGACATGTTATTGATAATCTGAAAAATCATAAAAATGATTCTTGAAACAATAAAAAGCAGTGAATACAAAAGCTTGCAGAAAAAAAAATAGAGAAAGAAAAAGAAAAAGCAAGCAGAAAAAGCCAAAGCTCTTAAAACCAAAAGGCAAGAGCAAAAAGCCAATAGCCCTTAAAACCAAAAGGCAAGGGTAATAAAAAGGACCCCAAGGCTTTGAGCATCAGTGGATAGGAGGGTCTAAAGGAATAAAATCCTGGCCTAAGCGGCTAAACCAAGCTGTCCCTAACCATGTGCTTATGGCGTGAAGGTGTCAAGTGAAAACTTGAAACTAAGCGGTTAAAGTCAAGGTCCAAAGCAAAAAGAAGAGTGTGCTTAAGAACCCTGGACACCTCTAATTGGGGACTTTAGCAAAGCTGAGTCACAATCTGAAAAGGTTCACCCAATTATGTGTCTGTGGCATTTATGTATCCGGTGGTAATACTGGAAAACAAAGTGCTTAGGGCCACGGCCAAGACTCATAAAGTAGATGTGTTCAAGAATCAACATACTGAATTAGGAGAATCAATATCACTATCTGAATTCTGAGTTCCTATAGATGCCAATCACTCTGAGCTTCAATGGATAAAGTGAGATGCCAAAACTGTTCAGAAGCAAAAAGCTACTAGCCCCGCTCATCTAATTAGAATCTGAGCTTCACTCAAAAACTCTGAGATATTATTGCTTCTTAAATTATTTGTATTCTATTTTATTTATCTAGTTGCTTGAGGACAAGCAACAGTTTAAGTTTGGTGTTGTGATGAGCGGATATTTTATACGCTTTTTGGGGTTAATTTCATATAGTTTTTAGTGTGTTTTAGTTAGTTTTTAGTTTATTTTCAGTAGTTTCTAGGCAAAATTCATATTTCTGGACTTTACTATGAGTTTGTGTGTTTTTCTGTGATTTCAGGTATTTTCTGGCTGAAATTGAGGGAGCTGAGCAAAAATCTGATTCAGGCTGAAAAAGGACTGCTGATGCTGTTGGATTCTGACCTTTCTGCACTCAAAGTGGATTTTCTGGAGCTACAGAACTCCAAATGGCGCGCTTCCAATTGCGTTGGAAAGTAGACATCTAGTTCTTTCCAGAAATATATAATAGTCCATACTTTGCTCAAGGATAGACGACGTAAACTGGCGTTCAATGCCAGTTCCATGCTGCAGTCTGGCGTCCAGCGCCAGAAACAAGTTACAAAGTGGAGTTCAACGCCAGAAAAGGATCCAAAGCTGGCGTTGAATGCCCAAAACAGCCCTATGCACGTGATTAGCTTAAGTCTCAGCCCCAGCACACACCAAGTGGGTCCCAGAAGTGGATTTCTGCACCATCTATCATAGTTTGTTCATTTTCTGTAAACCTAGGTTACTAGTTTAGTATTTAAACAACTTTTAGAGGTTTATTTCGCACCTCATAACATTTTTAGATCTGAACTTTGTATCTTTTGATGGCATGAGTCTCTAAACTCCATTGTTGGGGGTGAGGAGCTCTGCTGTGTCTCGATGAATTAATGCAAATATTTCTGTTTTCCATTCAAACATGCGTGTTCCTATCTAAGATATCCATTCGCACTTCAATATGAATGTGATGAACGTGACAATCATCATCATTCCTCCACGAACACGTGCCTGACAACCACTTACGTTCCACCATAGAATGAATGAATATCTCTTAGATCTCTAAATCAGAATCTCCATGGTATAAGCTAGATTGATGGCAGCATTCAAGAGAATCCGGAAAGTCTAAACATTGTCTGTGGTATTCCGAGTAGGATTCAGGGATTGAATGACTGTGACAAGCTTCAAACTCGCGAGTGCTGGGCGTAGTGACAGACGCAAAAGGATAGTAAATCCTATTCCGGTACGATTGAGAACCTGCAGATGATTAGCCGTGCGGTGACAGCGCATTTGGACCCTTTTCACTGGAAGGATAGATGGTAGCCATTGACAACGGTAATCCACCTACACACAGCTTGCCATAGGAGGACGTGCATGCGTGAATCAGAAAACAGAGGAAAGCAGAATTTCAGAAGACAAAGCATCTCCAAAACTCTAACATATTCTCCATCATTGCATACAAGCATAATTTGTGTTCTGCCCTTTTATTCCTTGCAATCAAATTTGATAATTGAATTATTTTATTGTCTTCCTGACTAAGAGTTACAAGATAACCATAGATTGCTTCAAGCCAACAATCTCCGTGGGATCGACCCTTACTCATGTAAGGTATTACTTGGACGACCCAGTGCACTTGCTGGTTAGTTGTGCGGAATTACATTGTGAAGTAATTTTCGTGCACTAGCGACTCAAGTGGTCTGCCACTAAATTTTGGTTACCACTCATATCCTTAATTTCTAAATCAAATTATTGCAGCAACAGTATCCAACGTATCAACCTTGGTTTGGACTCTTTTTTAGCTAATAAATATTTTAGAGCTACATGATCCGAGTACACTACCACCTTAGTACCAAGTAAATAGGTTCAGAATTTATCCAGAGCAAAAACAATAGCCAGAAGCTCTTTTTCAGTGGTGGTGTAATTAGACTGAGCAGCGTCTAAGGTCTTAGAAGCATAAGCAATTACAAAAGGATCCTTACCTTCGCACTGAGCCAGCGCCGCTCCTACTGCATGGTTGGAGGCATCACACATAATCTCAAATAGTTGGCTCCAATCTGGTCCTCTCACAATTGGAGCTTGAGTCAAGGCAATTTTCAGCTTATCAAATGCTTGTATGAAAACATCACTGAACTCGAACTCAACATCTTTCTGCAACAGTCTAGATAAAGGTAATGCAACCTTACTAAAGTCCTTAATAAATCTCCTGTAGAAACCTGCATGGCCAAGGAACGAACGGACTTTCCTCACAGAGGAGGGGTAAGGTAAACTAGAAATGACATCTACCTTTGCTAGATCTACAGAAATACCAGTATTAGAGACAACATGTCCTAGAATAATCCCTTATTTTACCATAAAATGACATTTTTCAAAATTCAATACAAGGTTTGAACTAACATACCTGTCTAATACTCTAGCCAAACTATCCAAGCAAAGGTTAAAGGAATCACCATATACGCTAAAATCATCCATGAAAACTTCCATACAGTTCTCAATAAGATCTGAAAAGATACTCATCATGCATCTTTGGAAAGTAGCCGGTGCATTACATAAGCCAAAAGGCATCTTTTGTATGCATACGTTCCAAAGGGACATGTAAAAGTAGTCTTTTCCTGATCTTCAGGAGCTATATGAATTTAAAAATAGCCTGTATAACCATCTAAAAAGCAGTAATGGGATTTACCTGATAGGCGATCAAGCATATTATCAATAAATGGCAAGGGGTAGTGATCCTTGCGAGTAGCTTGGTTGAGACGCCTATAATCAATGCAAACTCTCCATGAATTTTGCACTCTAGTTGTCAGGAGCTCTCTATGCTCATTCCTTACTGTTGTGACTCCAGACTTCTTAGGCACCACTTGTACTGGACTGACCCATTCGCTATCTGAGATGGGGTAAATGATATCTATTTCAAGCAGCCTGGTCACTTCTTTCTTAACAACTTCTAAGATGGTGGGATTCAATCTTCTTTGGGGTTGACGGACAGGCCTTGCTCCTTCTTCTAAGAATATTCTGTGCTTGCAAACTTGAGGGCTGATGCCTACTATATCCGCCAAGCTCCACCCAATTGCTTTCTTGTGTCTTCTCAGCACACTGAGCAGCTGCTCCTCCTGTTGGGGAGTGAGTTCCCTTGCAATGATAACTGGGAGCTTCTGATTATTCTCAAGGTAAGCATACTTGAGGTGGGGTGGAAGGGGCTTTAATTCCAATTTCTGCTCATGGCTAGGCTCTGGATTATCTGGAACTAGTGATATTAGCAAAGTGTCCTCATTGTGTTCAGAGGGTATCCCCACACGGACCTTGCTCCATGTGTCTCTCTTCTGCTTCTTCTTGGTGAACTTCAACTACAGTTTCATCAATGATATCCCACTGGAAGATAGAATGATCTTTCGGAGGGTGATTCATAGCTTCATTTAAATTGAAATTCACTGCTCTGCCATCTATCTCAAAGGAGTAAGTTCCTGAGAATGCATCCAGCTTGAACTTCGAAGTCTTCAGGAATGGTCTCCCAAGCAGGATTGATGATGGTCTTCCTGAGTCATTAGGGGGCATTTCCAAGATATAGAAGTCAATGGGAAATGTGAGCCCCTTAATGCTCACTAGCACGTCTTCAACAATTCCAACCACTATAATAATACTCTTATCTGCTAACACAAAACGAGCTGCCGACCTTTTTAAGAGAGGGAGCCTCAAAGCATCATATATAGACAATGGCATTATACTAACACACGCTCCTAAATCACACATGCAGTCAAAAAATATTACACCCCCAATGGTACAGTTAACCATGCATGGACCTGGATCACTACATTTTTTAGATATACCTCCCATTAAAGCAGATATAGAACTACCTAAAGGAATAGTTTCTAATTCGTTAATTTTATCTTTATGTATGCATAAATCTTTCAGAAAATTTGCATATTTAGGTACTTATTGAATAACATAAAAAAGGGGAACAGTTACCTCAACCTTTTTGAAAATTTCTACCATTTTGGGATCAAGTTCCATCTGCTTCCTAGACTTCCTTGCAAGGTGTGGAAATGGAATAGGAATGACACCACTTGCAGCTTCTGCATCCTTTGGTGCTCCATTCCTTGGCTGAGCTACTTCTTCTTCAACCATGTCTTGTACTACCTCTTCCTCTTCAGTATCTTCCACTTCAACCAAGTCTTCAACTGGGGCGTGTTCTTGTGGGCTTGGCTCCTCCTGGTTCCTCTCTTGCAGTGTGGTTCTGGACCTCAAAGTGATGGCATTGATGCCACCTTTGGGGTTAGGTAAGGGTTGAGAAGGAATTCCAGTGAAGCTTGAAGGCTGGTTGGTAGGAGTAGGTAACGAATCTATCCGGGAGACGAGATCTTGTAAAGTGGCATTCAGACTATTTAGAGTAGAGTTCAGTGTAGTCTGCATGTCTTGTTGTCCTTGTGCAAGAGAACAAAGCATCTCATCATTTGATGAGAAAGGAGGATAAGTGATCTGAGAGGCCTGTTGTTGGTTGTGCTGAGGTCCTTGGGACTGCCTTAGGTGAGGTGCTCTGTAAGGCTGGTTCTGATTCTGCTGTCTGTTGTTGTTGTTCCATCTTTGATTTCCATTGTTGTCTCTGCCTCCTCTGTTATAGTTGTCCCTCCAGCCATGGTTGGAATTATCTCTCCAACCCTGGTTGGAGTTGTCCTGCCACCCTTGGTTATAGTTCCCACCTTAGTTGTAGTTGTCGCCTTGTTGATTGTATCCTTAATTCGGGCGGTCATAGAAGTTATGAGTAGCTGCCACAGTATTGTCTTCTTGTTGGAGCTGCGGGCACTCATCAGTGTTATGACTATAATCAGCACAAATTCCATATACTCTTTGGGGGACCAACTGTTGGCTTTGTTGTGGTGTGGGAGGCTGAGGTTGTTGTTGATTTAACTGCATCTGCTTCAGTAGGTTGGTCATTTCACATATAGCTTGTGTGACGGTAGTAGTCTCACTGCTAGAGGAAACCTCTGCAATAGCCTTTGAGTGGTTATTCCTGTGCTTGTGATTCCGAGTGGACTCAGCTAAGTCGCTGATCAGTTGCCATGCTTCATCTGCGGTCTTGTACTTTTTCAGAGAACCATTACTAGCACCATTGATAAACCCATATTTTATGATATATTTTGTGCCCAATTTAAGTGATTTATTCAATTCTTCACCCACTTATTCATGTTAATTGCATGGTTTCATTTTCCCTTCCTTATTATGTGATATATGTGAAAAACATGTTTCCTATGCTTTAAGAATAATTATTTTAATTACCCTTTATTACCATTCGATGCCGTGATTTGTGTGTTGAGTAGTTTCAGATCTTCTAAGGCAAGAATGACTTAAAAGGATGGAAAGGAAACATACAAAAATGGAAGGAAAGCACAAAATGGAGTTTCTGAAGAAACTGGTAGCGACGCGAACGCGTGGACGATGCGGCCGCATGCCTGGCGCGAAAAGACAGCGACGCGAACGCGTGACTGACGCGATCGTGCGCCACGAGCAAAACGCAAATGACGCGAACGCATGATCGAAGCGGACGCGTGATAAGGAAAACTCCAGTGACAGAGGCCATGCACCAAAAATTACAGAAAACGCTCCCAGCAATTTCTAAAGCCCTTTTTGGCCCAAATCCAAGTCCAGAAGGCACAGATCAGAGGTTATGAAGTGGGAGAATACATCCATTCAAAGGGGAGTCTCCAATTATTTACTTTTGATGATTTAGATGTAGTTTTTAGAGAGAGGTTCTCTCCTCTCTCTCTCTCTTAGGATTAGGATTTAGGATTTTTCTTGCTTTCATGATTGTCCATTTTTATCAGGTTCAACATTCCTTTTAATTAATTATTTTCTCAATTTAATTTATGAACTTTTCTATGTTACATATTATTCTTTTAATTAATGTTATTGAGGTATTTCAATTTATGATTGCTCTCTTTTATTTATGTTACTGTTACTTCCAATCTGAAGATATTTTTATTCGAGTAAATTTACTTTTCCCCTTTTGGTCTTGGTTAAGAAATCAGTAACTTAGGAGTTATCAAACTCAACGTGATCAATAATTGTTATCTTTGCTAATTGAATTGAACTTCAATAATTCCAGTCCTTTCTTAGGAATTGACTAGAACCTGAAGATCAGACTAATTAATCCACTTGATCTTCCCTTGCTTTAGTAAAGGCTAACTAAGTGGGATTAAGATTCAATTCTCATCTCCATTGATAAGGATAACTAGGATAGGACTTCCAATTTCTCATACCTTACCAAAAGTTTATTTTACAGTCATTTACTTATTTTAATTACAATTTAAATTACTCGCTCCCTATTTTCAAAACCCCAATTTACAATCTTCATAACCAATAATAAGAACATACTTCCCTACAGTTCCTTGAGAAGACGACCCGAGGTTTAAATACTTCGGTTATCAATTTTAAAGGGGTTTGTTACTTGTGACAACCAAAATGTTTGTAAGAAAGGTTGATTGATTGGTTTAATAACTATACTTGCAACGAGAATTTATTCTAACTTCTAAACCATCAATCTTCAGTTCTTCAACCATCCAATGTAGTCTTATCCCGAGGCTTTATGCCTTGAGTGAAGTAGCTGATCAACACCAACTTGTCAATCATATGATGGGGACATGCGTCCAAAAGGTTCTTAAAGCGCTCCCAGTACTCATAGAGAGTCTTCGATTCACCTTGAACGATGCAAGAAATCTCTTTCCTCAATCTATCTGTAACTTCAGCTGGAAAGTATTTTTCCGAGAATTCTCTCCTGAGCGTATCCCAGTTGGTAACAGTTGCTTTAGGTTGGGAGTAGTACCACTCCCTCGTCTTTCCCTCAAGGGAAAATGGGAAGGCGGTTAACAGAATAGAAGTTTCATTTGCACCATGACGCCTAACAGTAGAACAGGCTGTCTGAAAATCCCTGAGGTGCTTGATAGGCTCCTGAGCAGGTAAGCCATGAAATTTGGGCATCAAGTTGATTAGTGCAGTCTTCAGTTCAAAATCTGCAGCCAGATTTGGATGACGCACTTGATACAGTTGCAGTGTATAATTTGGAGCTCCAGCTTCCTGGAGAGTAATCCTCCTGGGTGCTACCATGTTATCTGCACGTGAATCAACTGAATTAGTAGTAAAGGATCTTGTTTCTTCCTCAGATGGCGGTTCAGATTTGCCCTCAGATGAGACTGGTGAATCGATAGCAATCACTTCACCGCCCTCAGAGGCTAACCGACACCGAAGTCGCCTAATACGTGAAAGAGTTCTTTCAATTTCAGGATCAAATGCGGCTAAACTCGGATCAGGTAGTGAACACGTCATTCAATAAAAGAAACATACAGCTCATGGTAATAAAATAAAATAAAATACGCGAAAATTAAAAATATGTACACTAATTAATAATTTAGCACACAATTGCAACTACCCGACAACGGCGCCAAAAATTGATGCGGGGCGAAGTCGGCCAATTAAGAAATTATAATATAAGAACAGCGTTGCGAGTATAGTTCTTAACCAGCTAAAATCCGCTCATCAATTTAGAAAGGTTGTCACAAAATTAGAATAAAAATACTGGGAGTATGAATCCCAGGTCGTCTCCCAACGAGTTGACAAAAAGGGTGTTATCTTATTAATCAGGAATTTTCTGGGGAATTTTGAGTTTGGGCAATGGGCAAATAAATGATTGTAAATTAAAGCAATGAAAATTAAAAGAGATTTATATTATTCAAAATAAAAAGCCTTGACTGGGGGAATGATTAATTGGAAGTTCTATCCTTGTTAGAATTCTCTCAAGTGTAGTATAAAGAGGTTGTTGTTTTTACTTAGTTAACCCTTACTAAATAAAGGAAAGTCAAGTGATTGAGCTAACTCTTATTCGCAAATCCTAGTCCTCTCCCTTGGGAAGGTCTAGCGTTAGTAAATAGAGAATTAGCCAATAACTTCCAATTTAACTAATCACTTGAGCATTCCAACTCAAGTGTCTCCTCTTAATCAACTCCCTTGTCAAGTTGGGAGTCTACTCCATCAACATGGATACCATCTTCGTTGTTGGGAGTAGGAAATAGAAAAGAGACATGATAGACAATAACTACAAATTAATTAAAAATAAAAGTAATCCTTTGCATTAATAAATTCTAAAAACAATCCAATTGTAACTCTAAACAGGAATTAAGAATATGGAATAATAAGGGAATAAGAAAACAAACTAGAATAGTAACTTCAACGGAGGTGATGACTCTTCAATATCCAAAGCGAAAGCATAAAACTATAAAACTATAAATGTAAAGAAAATCTAGAGGAAGAGTAGTTTTTTCTCTCTAGATTCAGATCTAAAACTAAAACTATGCTAATGAGAATGTGTGTTGAGTCTCTGCATGTTCCCTGACTCTAGTCTGTGTTTCTGGGCCGGAAACTGGGTCAAAACTCGGCCCGAAATCGCCCCCATCATTTTTTGTTATTTCTACAGATCGCGCATGTTACGCGTACGCGTCAGTTACGCGTACGCGTCATCTATGCGCACGCATCTTTGTGCAAACTCCAATCCATGCGTACGCGTCAGGCACGCGCACGCGTCACTGCAAATTTCTCCATATCGCGCGCTCGCGTGAGCCATGCGTGTGCGTCGATGCTCACTGGTTATCTCCTTAGTTTCTTGTGTTCCTTCCATTTTTGCAAGCTTCATCTCTATTCTCCAAGCCATTCCTGCCCTATAAAGCCTAAAACACTTAACACACGGATCACGGCATCGAATGGTATGAAGGAGAATTAAAATACACAAATTAAAGACTTCTAGGAAGCAAGTTTTCAACCATAGAACAAAACTAGGAAGGAATTGTAATATCATGCAACTCATATGAATAAGTGGGTAAGGACTTGATAAAAACCACTCAATTGAACACAAGATAAACCATAAAATAGTAGTTTATCAGTGTTGTACATTCATATATCAAAAAAATATATGAAAATATATTAAAATTTAACTCATGAACACAGAAACATAAAATTGCATCACCAATTTATGATAGAAAACTTAATATGATAGAAAACTTAATGTGATCAATGAGTAGAGTTAAATTGAATAAAAAAAAACTCAAAGCCCAAAAAACCAAACATCAAAGCAGAAGTAGAGTGAAGTTAATGGAAATGCCTCTATTTGTTTAATTTACACAAATTAAAAACTTTCACAAACAACTAATTAAGCATGAAAGAATTTACAATACAGAAAAAGCTATGAACATAGTAACATATTGGCTAGGGAAATAATAACTATGAAATAATAAACCTGCTTGCAAATAAAAAAAAAAATAAAACTTCAGTTGAATCTAACATAGTAACATATTGGCTAGGGAATAATAACTAGTTTTTTTAATGAAAGTTGCATGGTGCGATTGTATTCTTCATTTGCAGAGGATGAGTAATGCATGCAGTGTTGTGGGATTGATGAGATTGATAAACAACACGTTCATTATTAAGATGATTTTCATCACGATGATCAACATAATCTTTTTTTTCTGGAGAACGTTATGCCACAAATTTCACACCTATAGAGTGACGACATGATGAACCACAATCTTTGGAGAATGAAGAGCAACCACCAATTCAATTGCAAACAACACATGTACTATTAGCTAGGTTGTTTTGAATGAGAAAATAATGGAGGTTAAAATTGTAAGTGACAAATATTTTTCTGTAGACAACTAAAATTTATGTAATTATTTTTTTTTACATAATAAATTCTTTGACTCACTCAAGTTTTTTTTTAAACACAAATTTTACTAACAAAATTTCTAAACTAATGAACACACTCAAGAACAAGAATACTCTTGAATTTAATTTTTGAAAAATTAAAAATGACACACCAAAAACACAAACACATCTAATATTAACATGAATAATATGAACACATCTAAATTACATTAATATTTCAAATTCCAAATTAAAAGAGTGTTGAAAATCAGATATTTGATGTAGAATCGTAAATATGCCCAAGACACATTTAAAATAACAAACAAAAAGTATAACGCCTTTAAAACAAATTCAAAACTCATCGTTTGATTACACAAATCTTATACGAAAATATTCAGAAACACAAACACATCCACAATTAATTAGACAATATAAACACATCCGAAATTATGCACATCCAAATTATATTTATATTATAAAAACTCCGCAAATCATACAAAATTATGCAAGCAGAAATATCAGAGACGGAGAAGGAGAACGACGCAGGGGAGGAGACCAGAGACGGGAGAGGCGCATCGAAGAAGGAGGCACAGGGCGAGGGGGTGCGCGGCGCGGGGGAGGAGCACGTCGCCCGGGGTGGTGCATGTCACCAAGGAGAAACACGTCATCGAAGGAGGAGATCGTCGCGGGAGAAATACGGTGCAGGAGAAGAGGAACACAGCAACAGATGAGGAGCGCTGCAGCTCTAGATTTTTACGGAGAGAAAGTTTTACTAGTGAAAATTTGATTTGGAATATTTAGAGTTTTTTTTTTTTTTTAGATTTGTAAATCTATTTAGATGTGTTTGTTTTAGTGTTTTTTTTAATTAATATAAAAAAGGATCGAATAAAAGACTAATTTCAAAAATACCTAGTTGAATTGGTTTTGTCGATTCTTTAATGTTGGGCCTAAGCTAAAACTTGATTTTGGGCCTAACCAAAAACTTGTAACACTAGTTTTGGGCTTTGTACAAAACATGAACACTTACTAATTTAAAAATTGATGGTAATTTTATTAGTGTTTGATGAATAAATATGTTTATGCAAGATTGGGTTTCGCCCCTATCCCCATAATCCATAATCACGCTATAAAATATAAAAAATGTTATTCGAATATTAAAATCAGTTATTAAAGTGAATCAGTAATGTATTTATATATAAATATATGTATGATTTAATTTATTTTTAATATATATTTATATTCAACATATATTTTATACTGATAATTGACTTTAGTGATTAATTTTAGTATACACATAGTATAATTTATAAAATTTTATGACATCTACTTAAATTTAATAATTATAATTTTAAATAACAACAGTCTCACTATCATAAACATCTATGTCATTATTAATAAATAAACTACTACACTAAACCTAAATTTCTCAATTACATGACAATATCATATTTATTTATTTATTTTTTGGTCGATGATATTCATTTATTTTCAAATAAATAGACTTTGACCAGCTCCCGATAAAAGCAAAAATAGAAATCACAATCACGTCTTTCCGATTTTTTACTAGCCCAACATAACTTCACCAAAATTCTGCTACCGGCGGAACGCAACAATAAAACTCAATGATACAAGTGTATCTTGTATAACATTGATTAATAAGGAATCGAATTATTTCTATCAAGGATCATAAGATGTTACAAGAATGCTAATTAACAATTCATAACCAAGGAAAAATTTACTTTACAAACGTGGTTCAGGTTGCAACATTTCTAATTACAAAGAAAATGAAGAATCTCCTACAAAAATTACATTTTCCCAATTGAAAATAGATACAATAAAACATATACAACAACAATTCCATAATCACATCATCAGTATTGTCATCTACGAATTCAATCTCTCAATCTCTTCAGTACTTTGCTTATCCACAGCAACATCTATCCTCTCATACTCAAGGTTCTCTCTCTTCCCAAGCGCAAATGACTGTTCTTCCTCGTGCTTCTGAAAGAATATGGCCCACAGAAACAGTACCACAAAAGCAACCAACGCAACACACACAGTTCCGAATATAACCTCAGCAAGAACCGACAAAGTTCCAAAACTACCCTTCTCTTCTTCAGCCGGCACGTTTCGTGCACCCTGACGTTCTGCCACGTCTCCAGAACTCACCACCTTCCACGTGTACACACTAACAACCTGAACGGAATCCGCGTCGTTCGAGGCACTCAAACCAACGAACACGGGCTCGTTTCCCCAGAGTTTAGCCAAATCGATTTTGTGCGAAACGATCGGATCGTTAGGGCGGTCTTCACTGGACTTGCATAACCGAACCTCGAGATTCTTCGAACTTGCCACGTAATCAACCCAAGCTTTCAGCTTCTCGCCGTTGTTGAGGACAATGTCTGAGTCGGAGACATTCGCGATTGCGACGGAGATGAGGCTTCCGACGTCTATTCCGACGTGGTTCGCGTTTGGATCGTTGAACTCGTCATCTTGCGAGGTGTCGAATTCGACGGCGACATAGTTTTTGCTGTATTCTTTTGAGATGCCGAATGAGTAGTTAGCCGAGAATACATTCTCGAAGTCGCCAGGGAAGAGGATAAGGACGAAACCGCTACCGCCATCGTCGGAGGCGGCGGCGGGGGAGATTGAGAATGAGAATTCGACGGAGAGGGAGGTGCCGGTTGTATTGGCGGTGGTGTTGGCGCTGGCAGAGGAGAATGTGATTGAGGTGTTTCGGAGAAGGAGGCCGGAGCTGAACTGTGAGGGGCGCGTGAGACTCACCCGGTCTTTGACGGCGTGAGCGTCACCTGAGAGATTGATGTCATTGTCAAAGTTGTTATGGTTAACGGAAACAGGCGGCGGTTGTGAGGAAGGAGAAGATTGAACAGAAACGGTTAGGGAAATGATGAACATTGTGATGAATATTGCGATGAACAATGACGTAACCATTATCCTCATTCCTTCGAAAAAACGGTGATAGTGCTGTTACCGTTGTTTTTCTGTTATTGTTTGTGGGACCCAGAAATTCTATTATGGCTGTGGAGGTTGTAACTACAATTGGTTATCGCTCAATCAACCCCACCTCTGTTTTTCCTCAAAACAACGAAATAATTAATTAATTAATTAATTGTCAAAGTGATTACCTATTATTGTTGGTATATTCATACTTGGGGAAATTAAGGATGTGATTTTAGTAATAATGTGAAAAATAATATTCTCAATAATGTTGATAATTATTAATATGGGATTAACTAACTGCTTTGACCGCGCAAAACTTGGTTGATCTAATTAAGTTATTAGCTATTTTAGTCTATTTATTTATTTATTACTTTAATATACCTGTAACGGAAGAACAATGGCGAAATTTTACAAATATAAAACTATTCATTAGGGTTTATTGGTTATTCAGAATAAGTTATAACTAGATTTTAATTAGAGTAAAGTATCACTTTTGTCTTTAATGTTTGGGATAAGTTCTATTTGTGTTCCTAACGTTTAAATCGTCATATGTGTATTCTTAACGTTTATAAAAGTGATTCAATGTTATCCTACTATCAATTATACTAACAAATCAGATTATATTTTTCAATTATTCTCACTTGAATGTATTCATTCTTAATTATGTCTTATTTAGATGTGTTCGATTTTAATATTATACCCACTATTTGTGTTTAGATTCAATTATGTCCCTAAAAAAGTGAATTATGTAAATGTTGTAGGAATTAGTTTTAGCATTTTCGGAGTGGATCATCGATTCTATCTCAGATATTTGTATTCTAACTTCAAGAAGAGCTCAAACTAAAGCGCTCATGATGTGTAATTGACGATAGGATAACATTGAATCATTTTTACAAACGTTAGGGATACAAATAAGACGATTTAAACGTTAGGGATACAAATAAAATTTATCCCAAACGTTGGGAGACAAAAACGATACTTTACTCTTTTAATTATTATTTATTTTTAAATTATAAAGGACGACCTTATGAGTTTTTATTATCAATTTAATTATTAAACGGTCAAAATATCTAATTCATTCATAGACATTCGAGCCCATACTAGTAATAGTTCGGAGAGGTCCGTTACCTTAACGGTTACGTGGTGTAGCACTTATAAGAAGTACAACCCTCAAGGTAAATTTTCCAAGAAAAAATAAATAGTATAAATTAAACGAGCGATTAGAAATATAAGAAAGTAATTGAGTAAGAAATTAAATGTTAAAGTGTTAATAATATTAAAATGTTAAAAGATTAGAAAGTTAAAAAAAATTAGGAAATTACCTTCACTTAATTTTAAATATTTTGTGTTTATTTTATAACATGAGAATAGAATAAATTAAAAGGATTATTTTGTATTGTGTCTTAACATGGAATACATAAAAAAAACAAATAAAAATTGGTGAGGAGAAGTGATGGACTTTGAAAATTACAAAAACATGCAGGAAATTTAATTTTCTAATTTATTTGTGGGTAATACATATATTAATTATAATCATAAATTATGTTATTTCAAATTAAATGACTTATATAATGATGATCTCATTTATTGTTTTAAATGCTAATTGAATAAGTCATTATTACTTTTGATTTGGAATTAAATGAGAATAAAATCGGATATTATCTTTTGTTCTTTAGATAATTATCTTTTTTGGATTTTAGATATATTATCTTTTGGGCTTTAGATACTATTTTATTTGGGTTTAAGGGTTTAATGGGTGCCATGCTCAAATATAAATAGACTTTCAGGGTTTCGGTCTCCAATATACTAAAACCACATTTGTTACTCTTTCCCCATCAAAAGAGTTGCAGTTCAGCCTCCTAGGAATACAGAAGGCTTTGGTTGAGGAAGATCGAAAGAACCACAGGATCCAAATTCTTCCATCAAATTTCTAACTCTCATGAGTAAAGGTACGCTTCCGCATTATATTATATTTTAGGTGATTTAATATGGATGATTTGGGTTATTAAAATTAATTTATTCCAATAAGTGGTATCAGAGCCATCTATAATTTAATCATCGAAATATATATATATATATATATATCTTTATAGTATACAAATGGGAAGCTCATTTGCTGACGTGGCGCTCATACGTTGAGTCTGGGAGTTTATTTGCTTACGTGTCATCACTAGAAATTTTTAGATTTATATTTATAAATTATAAATTATTATTTACTTAGGTTGTTATTTTCAAATTTTAAGTTTAAGTTTGGGTTGTTTTACTTAGGTTGTTATTTTTTAAATTTTAAATTGTTTTATTTATTTGGGTTGTTTTACTTAAGTTGTTATTTTTTAGATTTCAAATTATTTTATTTAAGTTGTTATTTTTTAAATTTTATTTAGATTTTACTTAGATTGTTCTTTTTTATATTTTAACACTATTTTTTAAAAATCTGTTAATTCTTTTTAGCATTATTTTTAAAAATTTTATTGATTTTTTTTTTAAATTGCAGCTACATAAATTCTTTTAGAGAAATTTAGAGTTTTAAAAAAAATTACGTTAATTATTCTTCGGTTGTTACATACTAATATTACTATAAATAAAGATTTACGTTAGTTTAGAATTTTTAAATTATTATTTGTTTAGGTTGTTATTTTCAAATTTTAAGTTTGGGTTGTTTTACTTAGTTTGTTATTTTTTAAATTTTAAATTAAAGTCAACCAAATTTAAAAAATTTTAGTTATGATGCAACTATAAAAGGATAAGTTATGAGAGATGTAAAGCACCACAATTTAAAGTACATCAATCCCTTTCTTTACATATATCCAAAATCTCCCTACTTATTCCAATGGCTGGTATTCACAAAATTGCTGACATCAATCCTACCATCGACAATTTGTGTGTATGTATACGAGTGATACGGTTATGAACACTATCAAGTTACAAAAATTCTCCATTGCCATACTCAATTGAGATGGTTTGACTCGATGAAGACACGAGTTTTCTACTAATATCCTTTTATCCATGACTCCAAGGTTATTTATTTATTTTTTTAAATTAAAGTCTATGTATATTGGATTAGATATTGAATAAGTCTATATTTAACTTTTTTTTATGTTATTTTCTTTTTTAAGCAGGTATCGAATAAAGTTTGGTGTCATTGATGATTCTGACTGTGCATGTAATGTAGTCTTTGACAAGGAGGCAAAACAAGTTTTGGGAAAGAGTTGTGTAGAGATACTTGATCCACTCCTATTGGTAAGATCTAACCAATATTTATTTCTAAAAACATTAGTGAAGATATTTTTATTGGTACTTTTTATATTATTTATTATTAATATATTATGTAATACCCTACAGAAAGGAAATCTATTGGATACACCTACACTTTTGCTCAACCTAATTGATAAGATCTTTCTCTTCATCGTTGAAGTTCACATATATGATAATCCACATTTTTCACCTTCTTATAAAGTTAAGAAGATGACTGATAATGTGGTTTTTTTTGTACAGAATTTGTTACTTGAATTCCAACGAAGTTGCGGCCAATGATGAATCCGAATTGTTGGAAAATGCTATTATACTAACTAAGCGACTATCCTCGGAGTCGGAAGATTCGAAGGTGGAAGGAAATACCTCAACTTGCAAGAAGATCAAGATTGAGAAAGAAACTTGAGAATTTGGATGCACATGTTTTGGAATCCATTTTAGAGTCTATCTAATAGAATAATGCCAAGCATATGTTTGTTTTGGTGAAAACATTGTCTTTTTTTGAGTTATTTTTCTTTTTGTTCTTTTCGATTTTTATGTTTGGAATTTAGAATTTTTTTAAATATAAATTAAAGTTATTTGGTTATTACTTGTGGTTTTATTTTTAATTTGATTCTCACCGTTGATATTATGATAATTTTTAATTTAATATTTAATGTCATAAAGTTATAAATTTCTTCTTTGAATTATTGTTGATATAATTAAGTTAGTTATTAATTTTTAATGTGTACTTATTTAAAAAAAATCTAATTATAATTTTTAATTAAAGTATTATGTTTAGAATTTTAAATTTAAATTCAAATATTTTTTTTTTTGAATTTTTAAGTAAACAATTGGGTTTGAGAATATTTTTTAAAAATTTATATAATTTATAAGCTACTATGCTAATTACAAAGGATTATAATAAAGTAAATAGAATTATCAGTCTTATTAAGATGTGAAGTTATTTATACTATTTAAAAAAAATATATAATACTGTTTAAATTTTAGAAAAAATATAATAAAGTTAATACTGTTTATGATGAAACTAAAAAAAATTATTTTTAAATTAACAAATTTCTATATTCCTAATGGACAACAGACGTTTGATTAGAAAATTTTATTTAAAAATTTAAAATTTATACTAGCTAATTAGGAAATTCTATTTAAAAATTTTAAATTTGAATTTCTAATACTAATTTCTAATTAAGTTTTTAACCATTTCGATTTTTAAATTTAAATTTTTTTACTTGACACATTTATAAATTTTTATTATTATCTTTTAGATTGTAGAAGTACTTTCATCTTTTTCTCTCTTTTTAAGTATTTTTTTCTAAATTTAAGTAATTTATAAGGTTATTAATTTTTAGATTGTATTTAATTTTATTTATTTTTATCGATAAATAATAGGATTGATACTATTTATGACGAAACTAATAAAAATTATTTTTAAATTAACAAATTCCTATATTCTTAAAAAAGTTTATTTAAAAATTTTAAATTTGCACTAGCTAATTTGAAAACTCTATTCAAAAATTTGAAATTTAAAATTCTAATACTAATTTCTAATTAAGTAGCTTCTTAACCGTTTTGATTTTTAAATTTAAATTTTTTTATTTGTCACATTTATAATTTTTTTCTATTTACTTCGTTTACATTGTTATTTTTTAGATTATCTCAGCACAACAATAGAGGTACTTTCATCTTTTTCTCTCTTAGTTATTCATTTTCAATCTCTTTATTTAAGGAAATGAAAAAAAAAATTTTAACTATAAGTTGAATTTATTGATAGTGAGATTAAACTTATATTTATTTGAAAAAAGATACTTTTGTAAAAAAATATATATTATTTTTCGTAAAATATATTTTACGTAACTAAATAAATGAGAATAAAAAAGAAATTAAAGCAGCCATTGAAAATAAAATCTGTGCAATTTTACATAGACATAAGAAGACACTAATTTCATATTCTATTTGGTAGGTTAGACATGAGAAAAATTGTAAAAAATTAGTGTCTCAAGTTAAAAATTAGTGTTTCAGCATTTTAGAGAGACACAAAATACATGTTTTTAACGGGTGTTTGTGTATGACTATGTCTTTATCATTTTTGTTTCAGTAAACAAACACCATACATGTACTCCTGTGTCTATATTTTGATGGAAATGTATACCAAAAATAAATGCTGTCATATGTGTACTACTTTATTTTTTTTAATAATATAAAAAATTTGATAATAAAAATGTATTATGTATAATAAAAATTATTTATTTAATATTTTTAGGTATATATTGAAAGATGCAAGAAGTCTAAAGAGAAGCAAGATTATATTGAAGAAAAAATTGATATTAAAAGACAAAGAAAATATAAAGCGAAGCACAATTTAAGGTAGACTTCATATAAAAAAATAAATTAATTATTTTATCATTTTTGTTTTTAGGTTAGAATAATATATATTTTTTTTTGGTATTTTTAAGTATGTCAGTTCTATATATTTAATTTTTATTGGGTATACAAAATAACTAACATGTCATGAGTATTTTGGCCGAATGAAAGTCCATAAAATACAATATTTTCTATATATTATTTAGCTATTGACAAGTAATAAATTATTAATTTACATTATCTTCGTAATATATTACTAAATTTGTTTATGAAAAAATTATAGAAAATTCGAGTGATAGTTCCAATGGTGTGCATTTTTAATCGGTGTTGTCGAACATTACAAATAGCATTAATACAGATTTATTTTTGGATGATTTTTTTTGGAACTTGCTTATGTAAATGTACATGCACTTTATGTATTTTGATTTTCCTACTATTTATTCAATTATAAACTTTAACAGAAAATATGTTCAAAATTAATATCTCGAGTTATCTTATTAGGTAATAACCCAACACCATATCGATCAAGGACTCCAACTACTAATCTACACTCTGTAGATGAAAAAGAACGATGTTCCAATATTAGTGATATTAGTAATTCGGGTATCACACGTGAAGCATATGATAGCCCATGTCATCAGACAAGTCAACAACATCTTCAACAAACATCAAACAATATCCACCAGTTACAAAGCCAGCGTATGTTAATATGCTTTTATTACTTAAAGACCAAATATTTAACTTTTCAATTGATCTATTAAAAACAATCTTTGGTATATGCTAAATAATTATTATAGATTCATTGGAGTACACAAATCGAATTAGATTGCAAAGGGATGCAAGACTGAATAGAAAGACTATGCTACTTCAAAAGAGACATGGTAAGATAAGTATGATAGATTGTAATTATCACAAAGCTAAAATTTTACTTCTTTTATCTTTAATACTATCTTCATAATATATATTCATAATTCATCTTATTCAAACATTTAACATATATTCATTTTTCTTTTTTTATAATATAAAGTACTTGATGTATTATCTCTAATGATTATAGGAGCAAGTACATCTAATTTAAATTTAGATACTAAAAAATTAGAAGAAGTGTGCATAGCTGAAAAAGAAAGACACCTATTACAAAGAAAAACATTCTTGAAGGAATTGGCTATAAATCTTTCAAAAATTTTTGAAGAAGTTGAGGATATTACTGAAAATACGACTATATTAGATGATTCTGTGCAAATTGAATACCCAGCCATATTCGATATTGCTGAGAATACAGGTAATTTAAGAAGTAGCAATATCAGCACTTTATTATTTACTATTGTTATGCTTTTTATAAACAAAAAATTATCGTTTAGTGTTCAAGTTTTAAAATTCAAACAAAGATATGGTTATATATTATAATTTTTGTATTTGAACATTGATTTATTGTAATTCTTATTGTTTGATTAACGTGAATGTAAAACTTAAATATTGAGGTTGGCACAATGTAAAACTTTTATTTATATTTTACTTTAAATAAAGATAAAACAACATATTTAACACATTTATTATATAACGACGATGATAGTGTTATACTAAATTTAAAAAATATATGGTTATAAAATATTATTTTTAATTTAACTTATCAAATTTAAATATAAGTCCGTGCATCGCACGGGTTTAACACTAGTATATATATATATGCGTTGTTTACGTTGCATCCGAAATTGTTGCACGAAATTGTTCCCCTTATGTATGTGCTCAATATACGTATAAATATTTATAAAGGGGCAACGCAAACGGCACTGTATACATATATAACCTTTCGTATAGGATATATAATCACTTTAAAGGTTAACATTTTTTTTATGCTAATGTTGTGATTGTAATTTTCTATATATGTTCGTGTATTATCATTATGAATATTTATATATATTATTCGGATAATACATTAAGGTATATATATATATATATATATATACATATATATACATTTTATATGAGATCGATTTGGCATTTAATTACGTAATAAACAAATGTTTTATTTTAAAGAATATATAGAACATTATTAAATTATAATTATCTCATATTTAATTGGGTGTACTATTAATTTGGTATAAAGTTAATTGATTATCCTTTTAGAATATAAGGATTAATATGTATATATCATTTATGCGAATATTAATCCATCTAAAAGGAGATTTATATTTGGCCAAGTTATGTATACATATTAATAATATTTGAATAATAGAAAATATTATTTAATTGTTACATAAAGAAACTAGTAACAATTTGGATTAGTATACCCATTCATTTTATAAAGATTTGGTTTTAAAATAAATTGATTGAACATTATGCTGCCAAAGTAGCCTCTTTTGTGAAAATTAATTTATTTAAAACATTAGGAATATGGTGTTATGTAATTCATGCGAATATTGGTTGGCCCAAAGGAAGGTCTATATTTGGCCGAATTACATACATATTGAAAATAAATACATGTTTGGGTAACAAATTAAAAATAAAGTAATGCTTATTATTTATGCGAACAATAATCGGCTCAAAGGAAGTTTATTGTTTGGCCAAATAATAAGCATTGCACACTTTTATTTATTTTCTATTAATTATGCGGTCAATAATCGGCCCAAAGGAAGGTTATTGTTTGGCCAATTAATAGAAAATATATGCGGTAATAAATAGGTTGCGAAGTTTAAGTTTCCATGTGCGCATTAAGTCGGTCCAAAGAAAGGCTTAATGTGTGACAGGAATTTTGACAATATTTGATTACTGCAATGAGAGTATCACTTACAGTTAATTTTTCTATCCAAAGATTGAAAATTAATGTTGTGCTGGATATCTCAATATGGATTTTTTACCCATTAATTAACTAATATTTACTGCATGTTCTTTTGTTCTAATCCAGAAACTATGGCTTTAGCTACCAATGTTTCTGCGCAAATTAACTGAATGGTTCAAACTTTAAAGTTTGGAAAGATACCGTGGAGATTGTCCTCGGTTGTATGGATCTAGATATAGCTCTTCGAGAGGAGAAACCCACTTCCACTCCGGAAAACCTCAATGAGGTTAAAAATAGAGAAGTGGGAGAGATCCAATCGAATGAGCATTATGATCATGAAACGCTTAATTTCTGAGGCGTTTCGGGGCTCAATTATTGAGGATAAAGATGCCAAACAGTTCCTAAAGGATGTTGAAAAATTCTTTACTAAGAATGAAAAGGCGAAGGCAAGTAGCCTTTTGAGCAAACTTGTCTCCATGAGGTATAAAGGTAAAGGAAACATAAGGGAGTATATTATGGAAATGTCTCATCTTGCTTCAAAATTGAAAGCACTAAAGTTAGAGTTGTCTGAAGATTTATTCGTGCATTTCATTTTGATTTCCCTTTCTGCACACTTTGGGCAATTTAAAGCGAGTTATAACATTCTGAAGGACACTTGGTCCTTAAATGAGCTTATATCTCACTGTGTGCAAGAAGAAGAGAGGCTGCAGTAAGATAAGACTGAAAGTGCTCACATGGCTTCATCTTTTCAGTATAAAAGAAAGCGTGATATTACTACGGATGTGCCTTCTCAGTAGAAAAAAGCTAAGAAACAAGATCAAGTTTCAACTTGTTTCTTCTGTAAGAAGGTGGGACACATGAAGAATGATTGTACCAAATATGCCACATGGCGTGTAAAGAAGGGTATAATTCTTACTTTCGTTTGTTCTGAGGCTAGTTTAAGTTATGCACCTGTTGATACTTGGTGGGTAGATTCTGCTGCTACTACTCATGTAAGTGTTACTATACAGGGTTGCCTGTGGAGCCGACCGCCAAGTGATGCTGAAAGATACATCTATATGGCAGACGGCAATATAGTTGCAGTCGAAGCTATAGGAACCTTTAGATTATGTTCCACGAGTGGATTTTACTCGGATTTATTAGAAACATTTTATGTACCGTCATTTAGACAGAATTTGGTTTCTGTTTCTCGTTTGGACAAATCAGGTTATTTTTTGTTCGTTCGGAGACAATAAAGTCAGTCTCTTCTATAATTCGAATAATATTTGCTCTGGTCATTTGGTGGATAATCTATATATGCTGGACTTAAATTCCTATAATAATGAAATACTGCAAACGGGTACAAAATGAAAACAAAATGAGAATTCGGCATCATTATGGCACAAACGCCTAGGTCATATCTCTAAACAGAGAATTCAGAGGCTCGTATCGGATGAAATTCTTGGACCCCTAAATTTGACGGACTTTGAAGTCTGCATTGAGTGCATAAAGGGAAAAAGGACAAACAAAAGGAAATTAAGTGCCGAGAGAGATAAAGATGTCTTAGAACTGATACATACCGATATATGTGGCCCATTTCCTACTGTCTCTTGGAATGGACAACGGTACTTTATTACGCTCATAGATGATTACTCTCGTTACGGGTATCTATATTTAATTCATGAAAAGTCCCAAGCCTTGGATGTTTTCAAGTCTTTCAAAGCTGAAGTTGAACTTCAACTTGGAAAGAAAATTAAAGCTGTCAAATCTGATCGTAGTGGTGAATACTACGGAAGATATGACGGTTCAGGTGAGCAACGTCCCGTGCCTTTTGCTCTTTTCCTAGAGGAGTATGGTATTGCTCCGCAATACACCATGCCAGAAAAACCTAGCATGAATGGTGTTGCAGAGCGAAGGAACCGAACTCTTAAAGACATGGTGAGAAGTATGATTAGTCATTCTTCCTTGCTTGAATCACTCTGGGGAAAAGCCTTAAAGACCGTAGTGTACATCCTTAATAGGGTGCCAAGCAAAGCAGTTAACAAAATTCATATGAAATTTGGACTGAAAAAAGGCCCAGTATAAAGTATTTGCATATTTGGGGATGTCCAGCTGAGGCGCGACCTTATAGGCCGCATGAAAGAAAATTGGACTCAAGGACAATTAGTTGCTACTTTTGTTGGTTACGCTTAGCATTCACGGGGGTACAAGTTTTACAATCATGCATCAAGGTCTATTTTTGAGACGGGAAATGCGAGATTTCTTGAGGATGTTGAGTTTGGGGGGAAGGAAATATTAGGAATGTTGCTTTTGATGAGGATTCTATAACTGACAATGATCAGGACCTTGTGCCTATTGTTGTTCAAGATATAGTTATAGTACAAGAGCAAAATGAGAATCCTACTGTAGATCCAGTTACAGTACAAGAGAACAATAAGAATATTGTTGTTGCTCGAGATACTGCTACAGTACAAGAAAATGATGAGAATCCTCATCAACCCCAACCCATACAGTAAGCTCAATAACCTCAAGAAGTGTCATTAAGGAGATCCAATAGAAAAAGGAGAAATCCATCTATGGTCTCAAACAAGCTTTCCGTTAATGGTATCACAAGTTTAATTAAGTCATTACCTCATGATTTTGAGGTAAATATTATAGATGAGTGTGTATACCGCAAGTTCAGTGGGAGTAAATACATCCTTTTGGTCTTACATGTTGATGACATTCTACTTGCCAGTAGCGATATAGGCTTGTTGCATGAAACTAAAAAATTTCTATCGAAAAAATTCGAAATGAAAGATCTTGGTGATGCCTCTTTTGTATTAGGAATCGAGATACTAAGATATTACTCTCAAGGTATTCTTGGATTGTCACAAAAGAACTATATCGAAAAGATTTTAAGTAGATATGTCATAGAAAGTTATAGACCAATGGACACCCTCGTAGTTAAAGGAGACAAGTTTATTCTCAAACAATGTCCCAAAATGATCTTAAGAAGACAACAATGCATGATAAACCTTATGCATCAGCACTAGGGAATTTAATGTATGCTCAAGTCTACATACATCCCGATATATCATTTATAGTGGGAGTGTTGGGTAGATACTTGAGCAATTCGGATATGGATCACTGGATAGCTGTTAAACGCATAATGCGTTGTTTAAAGAGAACAAAGGATTACATGCTTATTTATCGGAGATCAGAAAATTTGGAGATCATTAGGTACTCTGATTCCGATTTCATGGCATATGGTTGCGAAACTGTCACTAAGCTTCATATAGTAGATGACATTGAAAGGCCATTAAAGATATTTTGTGACAATAAGTCAGCAGTACTATACTCCAATAACAATAAAAGCTTGACAAAATCGAAGCATACAGACATCAAGTTCTTAGTTGTTAAGGAGAAAGTTTAAGAAAAAAACAGATTTCCATAAGACATATATGAATAGAGTATATGCTAGCAGACCCATTACCAAGGGATTGACTCCTAAAGTTTTTCATGAGCACACTGCTCGGATGGGTGTCAATATTTGTGATGCCTTGGTTTAGTGGGAGTTTATGCTATATGTCCTATGACAGATATTGAGTTATTTTTCTGCAGAATTAAGTTGATGGTTTAATTCATGTTATGTGAAATGTTCATTTTGTAATATTTGTATTGTGTTTGATCTCAATAAAGTTGGACCAGCTGGAAATAGACATGCATGAGATCACTTGGTATGTAATTTCCATATTACTCATCCAAATTTGATATATGTCGTTGAGTATATTAGGATGGTGATTGGCGTGGTTTAGTCACGACATTTAATGTGATAAAAGCTGCGGTAGTTCCATATCTAATGTATGAGACGGACCAGATTGTTAAAGTAATGAGAGAAATAGCATTCAGATGCGCGCATAAAGTTTATAAGATGTGATTATGTCAAGAAAGAATATATGTATAGCCCAAGTGGGAGATTGTTAGGAAATGATTTAATTTTCTAACTTATTTGTGGGCAATACATATATTAATTATAATCACAAATTATGCTATTTCAAATTAAATGACTTATATAATGATGATCTCATTTATTGTTTTAAATGCTAATTGAATAAGTCATTATTACTTTTGATTTGGAATTAAATGAGAATAAAACCGGATATTATCTTTTGTTCCTTAGATAATTATCTTTTTTGGATTTTAGATATATTATCTTTTGGGCTTTAGATACTATTTTATTTGGGCTTAAGGGTTTAATGGGTGCCATGCTCAAATATAAATAGACCTTCAGGGTTTCGGTCCCCAATATACCAAAGCCGCCTTTGTTATTCTTTCCCCATCAAAAGAGTTGCAGTTCAGCCTCCTAGGAATACAGAAGGCTTTGGTTGAGGAAGATTGAAAGAACCACAGGATCCAAATTCTTCCATCAAATTTCTAACTCTCATGAGTAAAGGTACGCTTCCGCATTATGTTATATTTTTAGTGATTTAATATGGATGATCTGGGTTATTAAAATTAATTTATTCCAACAAAACACTCCAGAATATAAATTTTTAGAAGTGTTTTTACTAGCTAAATTTTTCACTCTTCGACTCTTGATGTATTTTCTCTTTAATGTGTAAAAATCTCCTCTCTTCCCATGCTGAATATGTCTTTTTATAGGGGCTGGAAGTAGGAATGAAAATACGTTAAATAGTTTGTCAGGAGTTTGTAGTCTAATATATTATAGTCTGATTTGTTATAAAATAGACACAGACTTATATTCTTATAAAAATTTTAATATATGTTATTAATAGGCCCAAATTTAGGCTCATTAATTAGTCTTATTGGCTTATTAGACTTGCTTGGTCCTATTAAAATATAATTAAATATATAAATAATTTTTTACTATTAATAAAATTATTAAATATTTTAAATTTATTGTATTTTATTATAAATCTTTTGTATATTTTAAATATTTTAAAAATTTAAAATTTTTTTATAAATATTAAATATGACATATTACATATAAATATTTTTATTAAAAAAAATTTTTTAAATAATATTTTTATTTCTGTAAAAAATAAAATTTATTAGCCTTTTTAATAGAACAGGTCATGCTGAATAACATGCCAGACTTAGTACTTTAAAAATTTTTTTATAACAGGTTGCAAACCTAAACCAATTAACTACATGATAAACCTAGTGTATTAAGAGTAAAGTTTGATTTGCCCTGTTTTCACCTTTAACTAGAAGCTTGCATCAAATGGAGTAAATTGCATTTAAATAATAAAAATTTTTAAAATTGAATCAATTTATCTTTCACTTTCATAAAGTAAGATGTTAAATGTTTGTGACATCCCACCTCTTATCATCTCTTTCACTTTTCAAATGTGCATGGATACTTGCAAATCAAATATAATTGGAAAATAGGCGCTTTAGGCTTCAACTTTGCCTCTTGAATCATCAAATTTGGGCTTCTATCAAGGGAGAAACAAATCATACAAAATTGCATTAGTTGTAGCTTTAGATTAATATCTAGTCCATATTAAAAGCGTTGATTCTCTCTCATTGATAGAATATTTAGATAATCTTGATATCCAATTAAAGCCGTATGTGTGTAGTTTCATTTTCAATTGACGCCACATCAATATCACTTCTTATGCGAGAGTTATAGGCAAACTAATATATGTTGCTCTGAAATTTTAGTACCAAAAATCATAGTAACTTGAATTGTCTTGCTTCTTTTGCACTTCTTTTCTTTAATTTCTACAAATGAAACAATCCTACGGATGCCTAAGATACATGTAATTTATGAGGTAAAAATGCATTCTTCTAAGTTAAACTCAAGATCAAATTCTAAATAAAATCATACAAAACAAATGAAATAGTTGTTCCTACATTATATGAAGATGAATGTAAGATAATTATCAAATTCCTGTCTTAAAATATTGTCTTGTCCGCACTTATTATCTCCAAGTAAGCACTTTTCTTTTATATCTTTAAGCTAGACATTGAAAAAAATCTGATATAGAACACACATAGGAAGAAAATTGTGTCAATCATTATAAATTTTTTTCCTATTTATAAACCAATTAGGTGATCAAACCCTAATGGCTGACACGCACAGAGAAACGGAAGAGAGAGATGAATAAAAATACATAAATAGACAGGGCTCGACGGAGAGTAGCGGTGGAGGGAAAGAGGAAAGAGGAGGAGGAGGAGGAGGAGGGAGTGAGGTGGACAACAACGACATGATTGGGGTCGAGGAGAGTGGCGATGGAGAGGAAGAGAAAAGAAGGAGGAGGAGGTGATGTGGAAGATGATAACCGTGATTGAGCTCGACGGAGAGTGGCAGCAGTGGAAGGGAAAAGGAGGAGGAGGAGAAAAAAGAGAAGGAGAAGAAGAAAGAGGAGGACGAGGAGGAGGAGGTGAGACAGATGAGGACGACGTGACTGGGCTCGATGGAGAGTGGTGGTGGAGGGGAAGAGAAAAGGAGAAGAAGGTGAGGCGGATGACGACGATGTGACCGTGTACGACGGTAAGGATGCGCCGCTGACTTTGAGGAAAAAAGCACCAACCGAAAGCTCAGAAACCACCAGAAGGCAAGGATCCAGCGACGGACAAGAATAATGGTTTGGAGGGTAATACTTCTCGGCCTCCGGCAAATATTGGTACTGCACATAGTAACTTTCGACCACCAAAAAATGTTATTTTGGTGAATAACCACTAAAAAATGATTTTTCAGGGACCGATGAGTATAACAATAGGGAAAAATGTGACCTACTGTACTTGGCCATTTTATTATGTATAATTCTTATCCTTATTTATTATGTGTCACTGGGTATAGTAGAAGGAGGCCACTCAGATAAACACGCCTAAAACGTCTTTTTTTAAAGATGTTTTTATGTTGTGTTTTAATTGGTTTTGGTATAATTTATTCGGTGTTCCTCATTACATATTATTAAATTCCTCAAAAGATTTTCTTTCCAAAAACAATAAAAAACATTTAATTTGGACCAAAACAAAAAAGGTAATAGATTAACTATTAGATTTTTTTTAAAAGATTATTTACATAAAAAAATATATCACATTCATCAAAATATATATATATATATATATATATATATATAAAACAAGCTCAAGCGTTTAAAAATTTTTATAAATAAAAAAAATAATTAATTTATATTCGTACAATATATAAAATAATTACTATTATTATTATATTATAGATTAAGATTCACTAATTTAATTTTTTTTATTTTTAATATAAGTATTAGAAATAAATAAAATTTTTATAATTAAATGTAGTGTAACAAAATATATATAATATTAATTAGTTCTTAAAAATTTTAAAAAAATAGTTTCTCATTTTAGTAAAATAACTATTTATTAAAGTAGACAAATTAATTATTTTCTTCTCATATACGGTTTTTTTAAGACATAAAAGCAATTAATTAGGACATTGGTTAAGATAATTAAAGTCACTATTTCATTAAATTTTTAATTTAAAGAAAAATCCTAGTTAATTTTGGTATAGAAATTTCGAATTTAAAAACATTGATAAAAATTATGTTGAATTTTGATTTATTTGATTTTCATTTAAATTAATCACTACATAAGTTAAAGTTCTGTTTTGAAGTTATATTCGAGCTTTAATCTGATTTTTAAAGTTTCAATTTACTTAGTTTGATTTTTTAACTTAGGTATCCGTGACTCATATTAGGGTTTTAAGTGTTTAGTTGAAAATAAAAAATAAGGTAAAAAAATTTCAATTGTCACATCAAATAGTCGCTAGAATGTATAATGTAGCAGTCGTTAGTCCATTTCAGCATGTCGTTAACGATTTTGTGAGACAGTGACAAAAATAATATTAGGAACCAATGTGAGTCATAACTATTAAGTTGGGAGACATAATTGTTAAAACTGATTAGGAACCAATTGGGAGACATAATTTGTTGTTGCTTGATTAGGAACCAATTGTGAGTCATAACTATTAAATTGAGTAAATCGAAATTTTTGAAATTAGATTGAAATATAATTGTTAGAACTGAACCAGTGATCGAACCAATCAAGCTACTGGTTCACTGGTTTATTGGTTCAACTGATAAATCACTGGTTGAACCGATAAAACTGGTCTCACGTAAATATAAAATATAAAATAGTTAAAAACTTAAAATTAAAATTTGAAATGCATATCTTCACTAACATTTTATGAAGAATCAAGTCTCAACTTCTAAAAATAACTAATATAAAAAAAACCATAAAATTTTAATACTACAATAGTATCTTATTTTGACACAATAAAAAAATAATTAATTCACAAAGCCTATCATCTAACTATAATATCAGTAGATTTTAACACTAACATCAAAACAAATAACCTTAATCACAATACTAGCAATAAAATAGATCAAGTAAATTAATAAATTTTTAGTAAAATTTATATTTATATTAATAATGGTATATAATTAAAATATAATTAATTTTAAAAATAGAAAAAACAAAAATTAAATTAAATTAGATATTTATGTATACTATATAATTAGTATTTGTCAAATATAGTACTTTGAAGTGCAATGGCTAAGTGGCAAGTAGAGGTTATTTTTGCTCCAAGATTCTTGGTTTGAGACCTTGTGGAGATACCAGTTCTTACCAGTTCACACCGATTTTATTCCTTAAACGGTCCAAAGAGTAAACCGAACCGATCTAGTTCGATTTTTACAATTATGGATATAATAATGGTAATTAAGTTGACCATTCGGTTGTTTTAATGGTAATTAAAATCTAATAATAGTTTATAATAAAAGAAACATTCTTTTGCAACAATGAACCTATAGTAATAGTTAGGGGTGTTCATAGATTAGATCATATCCATATAAATTCACAGTATTTATCCGTATCTGATTTGTAATTTGAGAATATGATCTGATCTGTAAGATGATCGGATTGGATCGAATCGGATCCACACTCTAATCAGATAGAAGTAAATATGTTTAAAAAAGTAAACAAAAAAAATTATTGACTTTTTTTATAAAAATAATTTTTTTTTATATTTTTTATTTTATGGATATATTTGATATCTGATCCAAACATAAAAAGTGCGAATATCGAATTTGATCTAATGAGTTTAGTGCGGATTGGATCGAAATTTCAGCCATATCCCATCTGTAAACACCCCTAGCAATAATAACTAAAAAATTATAATGATTATATTTTTAATTAAGAGGAAGTGCAAAAAAAAGTACTAAATACAAGAACATTTAATCAAATATTAAAAAAAAATTTACTTTAAAACATACAGTTGGACTTTTTTTGCTCATATATATATATATATATATATATATATATATATATATATATATATATATATAATAATAATAATAATAATAATAATAATAATAATATGATAATTGCTTTGTATATTACACAAATATAAACGTTTTTTTTTCTATGATCTTAAGAAAGGTTTTGTAAGTCTCTAACTTTGTTGTCGATTTTTGTAGTGTTAGCTCTCATATTATCAATTTGATTCATATATAATTCGGATGATAAATTATTTGGTGACGTGCTTTCTTTTTTACTGTGATATACTTGTTTTATTATTATTATTATTATTATTATTATTATTATTATGTACATTAAAAAATAACAGGCCAAATTATTGCCATAACATAATAGAAGTATGGAAGTTTATCATTCTTCTCTAATGGAGGAAACAAAAGTCTTTTCAATAATTTATTTAACGTTTAGTAGAATAAAAATAAATTTTATTAGAATAAATTTTAGTATGAGTTTAATATTTTTATTCATCATAAAATATTTATAGAATTACTCGTAGATAAATTTTGGAAAAAAGAAAAAAAACCATGATTTTTAATTTTATTTTTAAATAAACTTTATTTTTAATTTTAAAATAAATTTTATTTTTATTTTTTAATAATATTAATTTTTTACCGTATATAATTATTCAATTATTTTTTAATCATATATAAATAAATTACTCTTAATAAGACTTTTTTGTGTTATTCAATTATCTTTTTTTAAAAAATAATTAATTATTAAAATAATTAAAATTTTCACAACAAAAATAATAAAAAATTATGAATGAAAAAAATTAACCATCCTGATACTTTTTTGTATTTTTATTCATATTTTAATTATAAACATAAATATAATTTAATTATATTATTTATGAAATGTGACTATAGATGTAGATAAAATTTAGTTATATTACTTATATATAGTTTCATTGTATTGTATTGCTTATAAAGTTAGATTATAATTATGACAATAGAATTGTTCTTGTATTTTTATATGTGTGACTAATTGGTGGTGTTAAAACATTACTCTTAATTATAAATAAGGTTTATAATTTAAAAAATCAAAGATTCAATTAAAAAGATACGAAAAAAATGATGTTAAAATATTCTAACTCTTTAAAATAAAAATATTCGAAATTTAATTAAAAATTATTTAAAATTTAAACTCAATAAAAATTTATATTCAATGTATTTTGTATTAAATATATTTAATAACCTATTATATCATATTATATCATATTGGTTGAAATTAGTTTTTATAATATTAATTTTTTAATAACACTTTATTAGAAAAAACCATCTTTTCAGAATTTTTTAAAAATTAATTAATATTATATATATTTTATTACAATATATCTTGTTATAAAAAAATTATTTATTTTTAATGCTTATATTAAAATTAAAAACAAAATTTAAATTAGTAAATTTTAATCTATAATATAATAATAATATAGTAATTATTTTATATATTATACGAATAAAAATTAATTATTTTTTTATTTATAAAATTTTTTAAGAGCTTTTATATATATATATATATATATATATATATATATATATATATATTTTTTTTTTTTTTTTGATGAATGTGATATATTTTTTTATGTAAATAATCTTTTAAAAAAAAATCTAATAGTTAATCTATTACCTTTTTTGTTTTAGTCCAAATTAAATGTTTTTTATTGTTTTTGGAAAGAAAATCTTTTGAGGAATTTAATAATATGTGATGAGGAACACCGAATAAATTATACCAAAACCAATTAAAACACAACATAAAGACATCTTTAAAAAAAGACGTTTTAGACGTGTTTATAGTAATTATTTTAGTTAAAAAATTTATTTATGCTATAAAAACTATAATAAATAGACCTAATAGTTAAATACTTAAATATGAAATAATAAAAAATAAAATAATTTTTTAAGCATATATATAGAAAAATAATATTACCATGTTAAAAATAAAAAGAAAGCTATTATAAATTATTATTTTTATTATTCTGAATAATATACTGTGGGTGTAAAATTATCTTTTTATTATTTTAAATATTATAATAAGTGATTGCGTGTATATTTTTAGTTTTTATCAATATCTATAGATAGTTATAATTTAAAATTTTAAATATATCTAAAGCAATTTGGGTTGGTCGAGTGATCAGCTTAGTAGTGGTCCGCTTAAGCAAGTGTTGGGAGTTTGAATTCCATCTTGTATGTGTAGTAACTCATTGGCCAATTGTAGACTCTTAAATAAAATTCAAATTCATAATGGAATAATCATTAACTTGTTGGGTATTATAAGAAGCAAAAAATATATATCTATACCTAAATTTTATTATATTTTTGCCCCCACTACAAAATTTTTCTGAGTCCATCACTGGATACAATATTTCTTTTTGAAGATATTATTGGGTCGGATAAAATACGGTATTTATAATTGTCCCTCTTTATTCATTGTGTATTTGATCATTCGAAAAGATAAAAAGACAAAAATAAAATGTAACTATACAGATGATAATATAGGAGATAAACTCAGATAAAATGAAACAAGTGCATTTTTCAGTTTTTGTATTTTTTTATTTATTTAAATACGGATATCCAATTAAAGATTTAAACAAGTAAAACAAAGCGAATTGAAAATTAGGTTAATAACTTCGCAACACAATAATTTAAAAGAAATGGTCAAAACCAACAATCAAAACTAAATAGATATGAACTCTTTGATTTAAAAGAAATGAGTATAAGTCACCAAAAAAAAAAAAGAAATGAGTATGTGCCAACTAGACAAAAACATCAACAACTCGACAGAAAATAAATAAAACTAACTGGATATGGGTTTGATATGAACTGAAAAAAAATGAGCTTTTACTTTTTAAAAGTAGCTTATAAAAATTATTTTTTAAAAATTATTTTTTATAAGCTAACTTTTTAAAAGTTGCAGCATTTATATTTGATAAATTAAATTAAAAATAACTTTCAATAAATACAAGTAACAACAAGTATATTTAGTAAAATAATTTTTAAAATTTAAAAATACTATAATAGATATTAATATAAGAATAAAATTTGGATATTAATTAACAAATGAAGTTATATTAGACTTTTGTAATTTTGATAAGTACAAGCTAATTTTAAAAAGTTCCTCTTTAAATACTTTTAAAAGTATTCTTATCTTTTAAAAAATGCAAGCACAAGCACATGAGATTTTTTATTTACCAAACACAAAATACGGTGCTTATGTTTTTTAAAAAAATGACCTTTAATAACAAGAGAAAATAAATGGAGTTGACTGGTTATGGGCTTGATGACTTGAAGGAAATGGATCTGAGCCAACTGGATATGGCTTTTAGGCTGTATTTGGTTGATGTTTTAAAATTATGAAGACATCGACACAAATACACAAGAAGACATTAATTTTGCATTCTATTTTATAATTAAGATATGAACAGAACACACAACTCACAATTCTACTAAAAATCAATTTTACCCAATTCATTCTTATATCACCATCACTACTTATGCCTTTTAACTTTCTTTTAAAATAATCACTATCTTAAAAACCAACACAGATTTTTTTTTATTTTTAGTAATTTTTCATCCAAAACAAAAGCAACCCCATAAGCATAAAACTATTCCAAAATTGTTAAAAATCAGCATAACAAACACAAATCTCCATCAACCCAAACAAAAAATGAGTTATCACCCCATCCATGGCAAAGAACACCACAAATAAAATTCAATTCAGAATTTGATATTTATAAAATAAATAAAAACCCTTTAATATCATCCTAATTGAATAATACAAACAGATTCAAAATTTTTATTGAAAAATAATATTTGAAACAAATACAAATTGAATCTGAGGTAGAACATGTAAAACCTAAATAAATGATATATATTTAATTGCATAAAAATGCATATCGAAGTCAAGATTTGTCGTACCGGCTTAAGTCTATCCGGCATTGTGTGTGAAAAAGCTAAGATAGTAGGAATGATGGAAAAAAAATATTTAGAATAGAAACTCGAACACTTATTTTAAAGGTTTTAACCCAAGATAAAGCCAACGGATCAAAAATCACAAACTGGTCCATGTTAGGCCCAAACCCAAGGCTTATAAGCCTTTCACCCTTCACATTTCAACACTCTCTCCCTCGTTAACACAAACACATTCAGCACAAAGAGAGAAGAGAGGAAGAAAGTGGTGCCCTAAGGTCACTATTCACACTCACACAAAAATTCACATAACTTTCAATCTATAGCTCCAATCGAAGACCCGTTTGCTGTCACGCAACCATCTCGCCGTGTTCTTTGATTCTATACTACTTTTGTGGTAAGTACTCCCAATAACCTTGAGCCATTTTTGAGTTTCCCTTCTATTTCACGTTTTGGGTATGTGAATGTTGAAATATTGTGATTTTGATGTTTCAGGGAAAGTTCAAGTACAATCTCTAGCAAAGTTTTGATCCAAGATTGAGTGGTATAAGGTAAGAAATCTCAACCCTTTTATTATCCCTAATTTTGAGTGAAAACCCTAGTATGATTGTTGTATAATTAGTGTAGTTAGATTATATGGAGTAGCTTAGCTTGTTCGATTGTTTTGGTGCGTGGTTGGGTGCTCAAAGTAATCGCGGAGCTTTCATTGGAGCTTGATTTGGCTGGAAAGAAAAGAACTCAAGGGTTGAAAATCGTCATTATTAAGGTACGGATTTTAGTTTCGAGTAGGCATTATGTAAAGTTATGTAAAAACCTATGTTAATTGCCTTAAGATAGGATTAAATGGAAATAGTTGGTTGAAGATTGAATAATTGTTATGATATAGTGTGAAATTGAGAAATGAATATGCTTGAGCTATTTATGTATTGTGCTTGAATAAATGTTGTGATGGATTGCCTTTGAGAGACCTTGATATGAAAATTTGGGCCAGAGGCCATGATAGGGTAAGGTATCCCTAATTTGATAAGTTATGGTAAGTGTGTAAGTGCCATGTGGTGAATTGTGGCTGAAATAATGAGTTTGGATTGATGATTGATGAGTTGTGATTGTTGTTGTGAATGTATATTTTGATAGTTTATGTTATACGAGTTGAAAGTGGGTTGATTAGGCTTGAATGAGTAGGAGATGATTGAGTATTGAGAAATATGTGTTGTGGGTGTCTAGAAGTGGTTTGTAATGGTTTGAAAGGAGTTAAATTGGAGATTTTGAAAAATGACAGTATGCAGATTTTTGGTAAAAATGGGTTTTTGACCAACTTCGACGGGCTATAACTTAGCGCTCGGAGTTCGGAATTTGATAAAATTTGTCTTACATTAAAGGTAATTATGAGACTTGAAAACGGTTTAAGAATGAAGAAAAATGGATAATTTTCGCAAAAGTTATAGGCATTTGAAATCTAGTATAAAAATATGATATTGTAGACTTTGCAGAAAAAATACTAGAATTTTAGCCTGTGTGCACACACACAAACCTGTGCATGCGCACAAGTCAGAACGGGTGCAAAGACTCGTGTGTACGCACACAAGGAGATTTTGCAAGTCGTGTATACGCACGAGGTGATGCGTACGAACGAGATGGAATGACATTCTGATTGGTGCGTACGCACTAGGTGATGCGTATGTACAGGTCCTATTTTATTGAAGAAACTCTGTTTTTGACTATTTGTCTTTTTCGGTAAGCTTTAAACCCTCTGTAAACCCTGTATGAGGTATGATGATTATTTATTTTTAAGCTCTAGATAGAGTGAGGTTAAGTCTAATGAATTTAAGTTTGAGTATTGAACAAAAAGGGGTTGTGATTAATGAATCTAAAGGTTATGAAATTGATTAAAGACCTTAATAATGACTGATTATTATTTGATTATTGACTGAAATGGCAAGGTCCGGGTGTTATCCCGCATGCGTGTTGATTTGATAAACTATTTTGACACACTCCGTGGATGCGATGTGATGTGGAGATGTCGATGCGTATCGCCCACATTCTCTCGGATGAAAGGTGAGACGGCACTTTCCATTGAGATAATGATACCATGACTTATTAATTTTTTCTCCTAGGAATGCGAATCGAGAGACTAATCCATGAGATGCCAAGCGGATTTTGTATCGGGTTTGGCATAATAACCGACACGTGAGCTCATGGCCATAGGACATGCATGCATCATGTGTATCTATCTATGATTGTTTGGGTGTGCATATTGTACTTGAATTGCCTATGTGAATAATTTATCTTAAATGCTAATTGCTATATTTGTTGTAATTGCTCTTGTTTGTGTTTGAACCTGATTACTTGTGCTTGCTACTATTTAACTGAGTATTGAATTAAATGATTTGAGATGCTGAGATATTAACTGATTATTGAATTAAATGATTTGAGATGCTGAGATATGTTGTGAAGGAATGAGGTTGTGGATCACTGAAATAGCTGAGAACTTAGCATATTTACCCCCATTTGGATTTAGCAAAACTCTAGGCTTGAATCTTGTATGTTTGGAGCCTAAAATTTCCTAGTGGGTTCGTGTAGTTTTACATCGTCTCTATTTAGAACTATTAGCCTACTGGGAACCTTCGGGTTCTCACCCGTTATGGATTTCGTTGTTTTCAGATGCAGGACGTAACACACTCTATTGAGTGTGTTGGACTCTTTTTGGAAAGCGAAGAGTCTTTTGCATTTTATATCTAGTATAGTTATTCTCTACTTTTGTATATGTATTTGTATATCCTTCTTAGAGGTTGATTTTGGAGAAGCAGGATTGTATTTTGGTTATACTTTTGTTTTGTAATACTTTCTAGCCGACCTTTTCTTCGCAGGTATATATATATATATACCGACACTTTTACCTTTAGTGCTACGTGTGTGATGATGATTTATTGCTTTTGTTTTATCCTTCCTTCATAGGCTCCTAGGTAAATTACATTTCTTCAAATACTATATATGTACTTTTCCATTTTAGAGGTCGTAATACCTTACCACCTCTGATTTATAACTATAGCGTAAGGCTTTCTGTGGTAGAATGTTACATTATGGTATCGGGGCAGTTCGTTCCTGTAGAGCCTGGAGAATGGACTAACTATGCTTCTGAACATACTATGGGTTATGTTTATGTTCTATTTAGGATATCTGACTGATAAATATAGCATAGTTATTTATGAGCATACTTTTGGGACTCTGAAGCACTAGACTTGAGATATTGTGACTGATCACTTTGATATCAATTGTTTGGCATGAACATGACCTAATTGGCATCTCGTGGAAGTAGACGAGGTCGAGGACGGAGAGGTAACAAGGGAACTGTATCGGTAGATAGTCTGACTGATTTCATAGCCGCAATGGCAAGCGTGGCTGCTGCCATTAATGCTGCTGCAGCTGCGACCCATCGAGTAGTTGATATGATGGGACAACAAGCTGGAAATGAGAATGAAGGTGGTAGTGAACATGGTGTAAAAATAATATGACGAGTGCCGTGGGGCCTTTGCAGGCCTGAGTTTCCTCTAAGTTAGTGATCAAGAGCAGAATTGTGGAGGAGTGTTCAAGAAAGGCAGTTATGGCTACGAGTGACCACCGAGAGTTCTACAAGAGAAATCAAGGCAAGAGATATACGCCAAGGAGTCGAGGTTTCAAGAGAGGCGGTTATGCACCTCAGCATATCCAGGACTGAATTGACTTTTAGAGGAAAGACAACCATCGAAGTCAAGGACATGGTAGAGGAAAGCAAGTGAGGAACCAACCTAATCATCTAAGGTGCCAGAGGTGCGGGGGTTACCACCCAGATAAGCCATGCAAGGATGGTTTGGGTCTATATTTCAAGTGTGGAATGCCAGGACACTTTTCTAGGTTTTGCCCACGCCAAGAGGCTTAGGATGTCGATAGAGCTCAGTAGCAAGGTCGAGTTTTCACCATGACTGCGGATGGTGCTGCTAGGTCTGACACTCTTATCAGAGGTAACTGCGAGATTGGTAACAAAAATGAACTGCTTTGTATAATACTGGAGCATCACATTAATTCATCTCAATTGACAAAGTTCAAGAGTTAGGTTTGAAAGTGTCTATATTAGCCTATGATTTATATATGCATACTCTAGCCTTTAAGATTATGATAACTAGGCTAGGTTATCAACAAGTACCTTTTTGGATAGAGATTAGACAGTTTATTCATGACTTGATATGCTTGTCGTTCACTAGACTTGATTTGATTTTGAGTTTGGACTGATTATTGAAGCATCTTGTGTTGTTAGATTATTTTGAGCATTCGATTCAGTTTATGTAATCCGGGGTTATTATCCAAATCCAGTCGCGGTGAGCTGTAGTGGGAGTGAATGTTAGAGATATGTGTTGTTAGCTGCGAGTTCGTCAGGAGATAAACATAGTTTACATCAGATTCTGGTAGTGAGCGAATTTCCCGAAGATATACCAAGTTAGCCCCTTCTCGAGAGATCGAATTCGTGGTAGAGCTAATGTCAGGGCAGGGCCAATCTCGATTGCGCCATATAAAATGTTGTCGTTGGAGCTGACGGAGCTTAAGGTATAGTTGGAAGAGCTAATGGACAAGAGCTTTATCCAACCAAGTGTTTCCCCATAGGGAGCACCGATTTTGTTGTGGAAAAAGAAAGATGCTAGTATGCGACTATGTGTGGATTATCGGTAGTTGAACAAAGTGACGGTAAAGAAAAAGTATACATTGCCAATGATTGAGGATTTGATAGATCAGTTACAAAGATTCGAAATTTTCTCTAAGATCGATTTGAGGTTTGGATATCACCAAATAAGGGTGATACAAAAATTAATGCCGGTTTAGGATTTCTCAATATAATTTCATTGCAAGCATAGTCCAAACCAATAATTAACTCTCAATCAAAGTTTAAATAGTTATCACAATACAAACCAAAATAACCGGGAGTAGAATCCGGGTCGTTCTCCCTAGGAATTGTAATCAAGTATTCAAGTATTAGCTATGAGGTAATTTGATAGCATCAAACCAAAAATGTAAATAGAAAGAAAGTAAATAAGCATGCTATGAGGCAATAGTTTGGGGAGAATGCTGTGAGGCAACCAAAGATGACGTTTAAGGCACAAACCACCATTAGTGAGCATTTTCTTCCAAGAAAAGAGTCTGACAGGTGACCAAATATTCCGGCACCTGAAAGTACAAATTAATTCTATGATTAAACAACAACAATAATAATACTAGCTAGTAATAAATCATATTTTACATTGATATCAAAATTAGTTTCATAATTTTGAACCTACATAATTTCTATTTATTCTTTGGTTCTTTTTATGAGTATTTTGAATATGCAAGTATATATATTGGAGAAGAATATATTTTGAAATTAAGTTTAGTTTATGAAAATATTTTTACATTAAGAAAGTGTTCAGAATTATTAAAAAAATTAATTATATTACGGTATCTTTTATATAAATTTAAAAATAAAATATTTTCTATTTTTATTTATTAAAATATTTTGTTATTAAATATTATGTATAGTCTAAGATAGAAAATATTTATTTTTCTAGTAATGCAAATATTTTAAGGAAAACACGATAAGTTTATATTTTTTAATTTTAAAATTGGACTAACAATAATATTTTTTAATATTATCAGGACTTGGTATTTTTACTATGAAATGGAGTTAGATAATTAGATTTAAGGGTTCACAAATTTAAGTGTCAAATTTATAGTTTTGATTTTTTAACTTTTTTAGATATACAAATTTGACCCTTAAATTATGTTCTACTAAATTTTAAAACTAATTAAACTTTTTCATTTACGTTCTACGAATACTACAAGGTTTTTATTTATTTGTGGCAGTTTTTTCTCTTATTTGTGGAGGTTTATAACCCCACTAAATGGTTTGTGGGAGTTTCTTAAACCCCCAAATTTTGAGGTGCCACGAGGTCTTTTGTGGGGGTTTTTAAAAACTTCCACAATCTATTCAGTGGGGGGGGGGGGTTTGTGTGTGTTTAGTGGGGTTTTATATTGAATTTTCGTGGCAGTTCTTGGTCAATGTTTGTGGCGGTTCAAAACCTCCACAAAAAGACTTTTCTATTTTAAAAATAACAGCTATTTTGTGGAGGTTTCAAACCTTCACAAATCTGTCAATATAATTTTTAAAAACTAATTTACATTATTGTTATACTACTGATCATTTATTATTAAAAAGAAATATTTAAACAAGAAATATAGTACACTACCATCATTTTCCAATCACATTAATTACAACTTCAAATGAATAGTATATTTATAACAGTAGAATCTAACAGCAACTCAAATAAACCTATTCCAAAAATAAAGTTGTCCAAATGCTTTGTAACATCAAAGAAAGTCTAAACAGCACAATGAGAAAATGAGTTACTAAGCCATTGAATTAATAACATGCTAGTGGTTAACATGTGAACATATGCAAGGAAAACATCTCTATTCTTGGTGAAAATGAGTCAGAACCAATCTTTATTTCACTAAACATGACTGTTAGATATATTAACAAGGCCAATTGACATTCGTACAAAGCTTCACTACAATATTGATGCATCTCTAACATCTGCCAATCAAGGAAATGAAACTCCTTCAAGATTTTAATACTCAGTTACAAGAAAATACAACCCTGAAAAGAATGATAGAGGCACACTACAAACCTTTTCCAGGAACGATGACAACAGGTGCTGCTTTGTAGTGGTGGTAGTAGTACTCTCCAACACTTCCCTGTAGCACACTGAACAAAGAAGAAACACGCTCTTGCATCAGAAATTCAGAACAGTATTGGATAACTGCAGCGGGAATGGAGAGGCAAACCTTTGAATTAAGTTTCTGCCTCTTGATCCCAGAACTACAGCCGCAGGTTTGATCCTCTCTGCTTCCCTGCAAATTACTTTCCCTGCATCACTTTCCACAATCCGAGCCACCGTCTTCACCTGCATATAACATAACAAGGATTATTAACTAGGTACTATTGGATCGGAATGTCCACGATACATTTGAAGTTCATGCCTAGCAAAATCTAGGTGTAACAGAAATAAAGTATTAGAACAAGAAACATGAGAAGAATGATTAAATTCATTCATTAAGTGTAATTTACCCACATTCACATGACATATGTCAGAAAAATACGGAGTGATAAAATCAAATTCATTACATAGCTTAATTTTAATATCACCGGCGAAAGCTAAGAGATCAGATCACAACAATATACTTGGGTGGACCCAATAATTATACCTATATACACCGTAGCAGAAATGTAGAATGCTAAATGTTCAATAATGAATTAAGTAATCATTATTCACGAGATGCTTTATGAGAGTTACAACTGATCAATTATAATGCTTAGATCACAAGTAGTCTTAATTTTAAACTCCAAAAATTAAACAAGAACAGTTAAACTAGTATTAAAGTGCAGTTAAGGCAAGTAGTTGTGTATGTCTTGGAACGGTTTCTGAGGTGGATTGGGAGCTGGCAGTAGTGATGAAGGAGTTAAATAAATTGTGTACCTTCCTATAACTGCAGTAGACCCTACCTCTGCCTGCATACATGCAAGCTTGGTTGTTCATCTTTTTTTTTTATTATTGTGGTAACTATTTTTTTATTTTAGCTGTCATTTTCCAAACTGCTAAGCAATGGCATCAACTTTTATATCTTTGAAGTAGCTTTTCAGTTATCATGAATGTGTGCAAGTCATTAAAAATCAGAGTAGCACATCGGGAAAAATGTCAATGTAATTTACCCTTTATTAATTTTTTTAGGAAGAATTTTACATTCTTTTCAAGTTTCAACTTATGGTCTCTAATTGTGCTTCCAAAATTTATTAGGGAAGAGATGCTTCTATAAATCAAGAATTCAAGATACATCTGTGATGTGCCTTACCTTGAACTGTCTCTTGGTGCTATAACTATTGCAACGGCTTCTGGAAGCATAATCTGAAGAGAGAACATACATTTACATAAGCAATGAAAGAAAGTATAAAGGAATCACCTAATAAATAATAACTTAGTTCCATAGAGTAATAAAGGAGTGCAGAAATTTATGCCAAATTATATGGCAGGTCCATAAAAGATTTCAGGAGCATTGAAGCTTGTATGTTCTATATGAAGTATACTCTAAACTTTATGTTCAGTAGATAAAGGTCTATAGCTGAATCTATCATGATAGTTATGAGTACAAGAATTTGACATAAAAGTAGAAAACACCATTATTAAAAACAACTTTATGAGTACTAGATAAGGTGCATCCAACTCTTAATAAGCTTTGCAAAGATTTGGCATATAATAGCAAGATACATACCAAGTCTAAGTACATTACTACAAGCAAAATAACCAGCAAGGTTTTTTCCACTATCAGCCAACAATTTTATAATCTCATCCAACAATAAAAGAAAGACATAAAGAACATATTTCAGAATAACCAGCTGGAGAGAGAGAAAAAGAGAGAGAGAAGAAGAAGAAGAAAGAAAGAAGAGAGGATGACCTGTAATATAGCATTAGGTCCTTGAGTCCACCAACTAGCACAGGCATCAAATAGCAAAGCTACAACTTCTGTGCTCTGAGCCTTTAAAAAAACTAACAAACTAGAATCATATAGTAACAAGTTATCACTTATCACCATATAATGACACCTGTAGTAATTGTATAGAATTCATGACTCTAATTCTAAAATAAACACTAAGTGCAGCAAGTTCAAGATAGTTCGGTCTCCTAAGATATTCCACGTAGTATTGCAAAATAAAAATTCATAGATTTAAGAAGCATTATTAAAAATAACTAAATAGATAAATATAGTAATAACAAAAGATAAAAGACAAATGGCAATTAGTCAAAAAGTTTTGAGGATGAAACCAAATATTCCACTCGAAACAAACCTTTTGGAACAGGGGGTAGCACTAGAACAGGAAGCCTGCATGAAGAAGTGAACAACAGTATATAAGTAGAGATCATACTGAAAAACAGAAGAAAAATCGAGACAAAAATAAGGAACATAGCTTATCCTTCAAGAGTATGAAGATTTCTCTTTATGTAATGCCACAAGCAGAAAGCAAATATAGCAACTAGTATGATCAAGCTTACTTGTTCGCATATATAAGACATTATTCGACCCTCGTTTAGAAGGCCGTGATCTTCCAAAACAACAGCAACAACATCATAACCTTGAAGAGTCAAGCTCTCATAAGCAGAAATTGTTCCAGAAATGTGCAAATAGCAGACCTAGAAAAATGTGCAAGCCTTTTGCATTAACATATAAATTGAGACATATATTCATTTGAAATTGAAATTGTAACTAAAGTACCAAAATTTTGGAGCACCAAATTCACTTATATAAGTCACATTAAAGTGATCTAGAAGCACCGGGACTCGCAACTCCACCTGCAGTTTCCACCACACACATAGAAGTTATTGAAGACTCTCTGGAGAATTGTTGCTTCTCTCTGGAACCTTTTAGATTCTTTTCCTGAAAATCACAATATTAAGTTTGTTAATTGATCCTGCTAAAATTCTTTCATGTTAAACTACTATTCTAATATTATCTTACCTTTGCTTTCTGCATTGTGTTTTTAGCATTCAGCACTTTGATTCCATTACTGCTTTCACCTGAGAAAGAGAGAAAATTTCAGTTATAGTACTAAGAACTTCTCAGATATTATCTTCAACTCACTTTTTATTCTTTTCAGATCATTTCTATAATATCTATGGACATGTTTTTATGTTGAAGCTACAAAGAAAGCATAAACAATTACAGGTTAGGTGTAATGTTCATACCCTTCAAATTATTAAAAAATACTTAAATATTATAATTATCACTGTAAAAATTGTGAATATTTAGCTTTGTTCTGATGTGAACATTTCTTGAATATGTATTGATTGTATTCTAACCTGATTTCTGAAAATATATAGATGTAAAAATAAAAAGAAAAGAAAGTGCTCAGCTCCAAAATTTAACTCCAGTTACCAGCTTCTGTCAAATCTGATTTGGAGAGTAAGGAACCAAAATGGAAGATACATAGATAAAATAGTTTAGTAAATTAGTCAGAAAACTTTAACCACAGGAATCACTCCACACGAAAACAAATGAAAACTGAAGAAGAAAAGAAAACAGACTGAAACAGTGGCTCGATTCAGAAGCTTTCATCGCGGCAACTACAGTGGCAAGAAGTCCAAGTGCAAAAGCACTCACTTTCTCAACCTCATGCTCAAACGGCAATAGCTTCTGAACGAGGCCTTCTTCCGTCACGGGAGGAACTTGGAGGTGCTGATTGCTGAACCAAAGTCGAAATAGCTCCTCATTCGATAATCACGTTCACCACTTCCTCTGCAAGACACAACCACTGAAGGATTTACACCTAGAGACATGCACGACCGAATTTGCCAAAAATCGAAACGAAGGGAGCAACACGTTAGGAGATCGAGGAAGAGGAACAGAGGATTTACCGTTTTTGGCAAGATCCGCGAGCGCGTGAGTGGCGCGCTTGGCGGCGGCTCGATCTGACTCCTTCCATGAGAAAGTGGAGTTGAGGATGGAAACCTGCTCCTGGACCTCGGCAAGGATGGTGTCGCGGGCGTCGCCGGTTACTCTCCCTCTGATCTCAGACGCTACGGCGAGCTTTATGCCTGATGGTGACAACGGCGAAGAGATGAATACCGCGGCGGCTAGTAGATCTAGGGTTCATTCTCAATCTTCCCCCTTTTCGAATTTTTTTGGATAAGTTTTTGGTTGGAGTTAAATTTGCATTGTTTGGGTTTAATCAGTTAGGGATTGATTATTGGTTTAGAAAATTGGGCTTAAAAAGTTTAAAGTAGTTTTAATCAATGGGGGTTTTATATTTTGCCATACATAAAATGTGTTAGGGAGGTTTTTTAAAACTTTCACAAAAAAAACTCCCATAAATAAGTAGAAATTTTGTAGTGCAAAATTCTAAAATTTTCGAATTAAATTTATTAATTAAATAAAAAAAAACAACCATAATAAAAAAAAAGACATCAGATTATCATTACAGTATATTACACGATGTTTCTTTATTTCTTAAACAATCAGCTGATAAGTTTAACCTTTAAATAAACAAGAATTTATATTTTGGTTCCTAGTCAAACTAAAGCATTTATAGGTGAGCAAAATTATGCACACAAGTATACTATTTTTTTTGTTCCTATTATCATTATTAGATCTAAAAAGAATTCCCCTAGCTTGGATAACATGTGGCCTTTTATTGAGTTCTTGTTTTATTCACTCGCATAAATTAAAGACACCAAAAGAACTTTTTTTTTCAAGTTATTTATTTTTGTCAGAATTAAAAATTGTGCTTGTGGAACAATAATACAAATATAAATTAAAAATGTTAAAAGAATAATTAAATTATTTAAATTAATACACCAAAAACTAATGATTTTAACTAATATTAATTTAAATGATATTGAATTTTTTAAATTAAGAAAAAATAAATTTTTCTCAAAATTTTAATTTTATAATTAATTTTTATTCAAAAAATTAAAAAATGAATAAGAATTGTTAGACTAAAAATAAAATAATTAATAATAAATGTAAAGAATAATAACAGCTCAACATCCAAGAAACAAGAATTGACTCATTTAAATTCAGTTACTATCTAATAATTTTTTGTTATCAAATTTTAGCTATAAAATAGCAGTGCATTGTTTTCTCTATGTAACACACTTAATAGAATATATAAATAATATACTCAGTTTATGTCACTCTTCTTTTTTTTTTTCTGATTTACTATTTTTCTCAAGAACTTTCATTGTTTGGTTCTTCATCATATTCATTCTTCTTGAATATTCTTGATATGGTATCAAAGTTTGGAACAGCAACAAATTGGTGATTAGAGTAAGTATCTCTAAAAGAATCAGAAGTAAAATTAGCAATAGTTTTAGTAAAATGAGTTGAGTATAGAAACTTGTCTTCATAAAAAACAACATTACGAGATAAATAGGGCTTACTATCAGAGGAAAGACATTTGTAATCTTTATGTTGAGGATCATATCCCAAAAATAAATATAGATGTGATCTATAATCAAATTTGTGTTTGTTGTAAGGTCGTAAAAGAGGATAACAAGTACATCCAAATACCTTTAAAAAATTGTAATCTGGTTGTTGATGATACATCTTTTCAAAAGAAGATTGATTTTGTAAAATAGGGGTGGACAATATGTTAATCAAATAAGTTGCAGCAAGAAATGCATCATCCCAGAATTGTAATGGCAAGGCAGCAGTGGCTAAGAGAGCAAGACCTACATCAGTTAGGTGTCTATACTTTCTTTTCACAGTGTCTTATTGTTGATGAGTATAGAGACAAGGCATTCTATGAATGATACCGTGTTGAGCAAAAAATTCTTAAAACCATTAGATAAAAATTCAAGATCATGATCAGTTTGTAGTGCTTTGAGTTCGAAACCAGTTTGATTTTCAAAGAAGGTTTTAAATTGTTTAAATGCAGTAAAAGCTTCTGATTTATTAACAAGAGAGATGGATATGTATCTTATATGTGCATCTACAAAACTGATATAATATCTATAGACCTTCATTTTGTAAGAGAATAAGTGACTGCTGGAAAGCTATTTGTCTCCAATCTTTCAGCCACAAACCAAGTAGCTGATATCCTCACTAAAGCTCTCTCAATCACTTTGTTTTTCGAATTTCGTTGAGAGTGCCTTCAAAGCCCTTTCTCAGTTTGAGGGGGATGTAAAGAATAATAACAGCTCAGCATCCAAGAAACAAGAATTGACTCATTTAAATTTAGTTACTATTTAATAGTTTTTTGTTATCAAACTTTAGCTATAAAATAGCAGTACATTATTTTCTCTATGTAACATACTTAATAGAATATACAAATAATATACTCAGTCTATGTCACTCTCCTTTTTTTTCTTTGTTCCTGATTTACTATTTTTCTCAAATCCTTTATTGTTTGGTTTTTCATCATATTCATTCTTCTTGAATATTCTTGATAATAAAGATTAATAGATTAAAATATAAATATTTAAAAATGAAAAAAATTATTAAAATGATTATAAAAATTATAAATAAAAATTTAATTTGGAAAAAAATTATTAAATTTACAAAAAATATCAAAATAATAATAAAATTAATGAAAATAGAAAAATAATATTATAAAATCTGTAAAAAAATTAAAATGATAAAACAATTTTTTAATACAACTTTTGTTAAAAATTTAAATAAAATACATTAAAAAATTAATATCAAAACTAAAATAACAATTTAAAAAATATTACAACATCCACTTTTTAATAATGGTAATATTTTTAATTTATATCATATGTCAAAAATCTAATACATGACGATCTATTTAATTAACAAGATTACACATTCTTATTTAATAACATCTTAATGGTAGATGTCTAACTATTTGTTGTTATTTTATAGTTTTATTTATGAAGAGTAATTAATGTATAACTCCTGTCACATATAACAATTCGAGTTTTTGAAAATTAAATAATGAGTAATTTACGATTTATTATATTTGTTAAGAATTTTATTTAAAAAAATTATTTTTTTAAAAATAATTAAATTAAATTTTATGATACTTTAAATTTAAAATTTATTAATATTTTAAAATAAATTTTATTATAATGAAATATTTTAAAAAAAATTTATTATTATTATTATTATTATTATTATTATTATTATTATTATTAAAGTTTAAAACAAAACGAAAAAAAAAAGAAAAGAAAGAAGTGGCCCAAGCCATTAAGAGGAACAAAAAGATAAAGAAAGCCAAACGTGGCTATTATGTATGCATATATTTATATAAACATGACACATATTCACTTAGGCTCATTTTTTAGTTATGGAGATCAGGGTTGTGTTGCGCATGGTTATGGGACACATAGGAGCTAGACCATTGTGTGGGGTAGCTTTTTGCTCAGTAGCAGGTTGGAGAACTCAGATTGTGCAAGTAATTTGCAATGAAAATATGGTGATAAAATCGGATGGTCCGATTTGAATGGAGAAAAAATTTGAAAATGCAGCAACACCCTAATCGGACCCTCCGTGTTGTGAGTGTTTAAAAATTGATTAAAATTCCTTTGACAAGTCTCATGGTCCGATTTGGGTTTCATAGGTTTTTTTTTAATCAGAAGCCACTAATCGCATGGTCCGAGTTGGGTGTTTGTTTAAATTTTGATTAAAAATTCCTAAAAGAAGTCACATGATCCGATTTGAGTGTTATAGTTTTTTGAATCAGAAGCAAGTAACCGCTAGGTCTGAGTTATGGGTGCATATATATATGTACAAAAGGGTGTGTGTCGTGAAGAAGATTTCAGATCTGGTTCTTCTTCTTGCTCGACCACTTCTTCTCCTCTCTTCTACCTGTGTCCTTCTTAGTTTCAGTAAAATGAAGTAAAAAATTTTGGTTTTGAAGTTTCTATTCTTATTTAGGTAAGTGAGAGAGATGGATGATAGAGTTCTTTTAAAAGTGTATTACTTTGGTCAGATTTTGTTACAAATTTCTGAAGGAGTGAAATTTATTTGTGAAAATTCGTTAGATGTTGTTATTCCCTTCACAATCTCATTTGAAGAGCTCAAAGGTGTGATCTGTGAGAAGATTGATTCTGAGATGTCGAGAAAAATATATTGCATTTTATACAGATATCCCATACCGGTGTTTGGTGGATACGTCCAATTTGAATCCAAATATGTAACGGACGAAGCAAGTTTGCAAGAGATGTTTTCAATATATTTTGAAAGTCGTGTCCGAATCTCGTTCATCGAGTTGTACATTGAATTCGAACAATTTGAGGCTGACCGGAATATTGTACGAGAAGATTACAATAGTGACAGTGAAGAAGAGTTTGAAAGGAATTACGAAGTTGTCGGTCCAGACGGGGATGAAGAGCAAGGTGATGCCACTGTGGCCCCAGATGTGACAGATGTGGCAAATGCACTCGTGAACGAAGTGCCGTTTGAGGAGCCATCTTTCATGCGAGTGTTGGATTTGGAGGCCATGCATGTTCCAGAGTTTCCGGAATATATGAGTGTAGGTACGTATTTGTTATTATTTAGGTAAGTTTAAGATAATAGTTTTATTTAATTAGTTATTGGTTTAGTTAAATATAAATTAGTATGTAGTTAATTATTTAGGTAATTATGTGTTTAGATTTTTATTTTGTTTAGAATTAGATAAAAGCTAATATAAAGTTTATGTATATCATAATTGATGCAGTGAATGTTGATGTACCTTTAAATTTGGTTATTAAATATCCGTGTAATTATTTTTTTTATATGGTTGTCGTCCCGCCAGAAATTTCTATTGTCGCAGATGGCGAATTTGCCGTCGGGATGGAATTCAGTTCCAGGAAATCTGTTATTAAGGCGATGAAAGAGTATAGCATTCGAAGAAGTGTAGACTACCGGGTGTATGAGTCGGAATCGTTGACATTTTATGCGAGGTGTACACAGTATGGGTCTGGGTGTAATTGGCTTATCAGGGTTAGCATGATCAGCAGGAAGCATTGTTGGGTGGTACGGAGGTATAATGGTAGTCACACTTGTACCAGATCTACCATTTCTCAGGATCATTCCAAGCTCGATTCAAACACAATTGCCGAAGCAATAAAGCCATTTGTTGAGGCTGACCCCTCGTTAAAGGTAAAATCAGTTATTGCAGATGTGCAATCGAAGTTCAACTACACCGTCAGTTATCGGAAAGCATGGTTGGCTAAGGAAAAGGCAGTAGAAAAAATATTTGGAGGCTGGGAAGCATCGTACAAAGCGTTGCCTATATGGTTTAAGGTCATGTGTCATAAGGAGCCATCAGCTGTCATCCATTTTGAGACTATGCCTGCATATCAAGGCGATGACTTGGTTAGTGATATTCGGGTATTAAATCGAGTCTTTTGGAGTTATTACCCCTGCATTAGAGCATTTAGGCATTGTAAGCCAATTGTGCAGGTGGATGGGACTCACTTGTACGGAAAGTATAAGGGTTGTCTGTTAGTGGCAGTTTCACAGGATGGCAACAACAATATTGTCCCAATTGCATTTGCTATTGTGGAAGGAGAGACATCTGATGCGTGGCACTTCTTTCTCAGTAACTTGCGACAACATGTTGTGACTCGGGATGGTGTGGGACTGATATCCGACCGATACGAATCCATCAATGCAGTCGTGGAGCGGAGTAATGGAGCTTGGTCGCCTCCTAGAGCATTCCACATGTTCTGCATCAGGCATATTGAGTCGAACTTCCTGAGAAAATTCAAGGCACCGTACCTGCAAAAACTTGTCGTTAATATAGGTAATATTGAGTAATTGGAAGTTTGTTATTAATAGCGTGTCATTCATTTAGTGTATGTAAATCCCCTTTTTATATTTTTTTTGTTATTCTGCAGGATATTCGCAGATGGTGCGTCAGTACGAAGTGCGTTACCAGCGTTTACGAGAACGGGACGAGGCTTACACTAACTGGTTAAACCGAATCCCCCGTGAACAGTATGCATTGGCATTTGATGGTGGTTACCGATGGGGTCACATGACGACAAACCTAGTCGAATGCATTAACTCTGTGCTGAAGGGTGCACGCAACCTCCCAACCACTGCACTTGTCAAAGCAACATTCTACAGGCTTAACGAGCTATTCACCAGAAAAGAGCCAAGGCGGAGGCAAGGATTAATGCTGGCCATGTATTTTCGGAGCTTGTGACAACGAAATTGCATGCAAACCAACTTGCATCAGGAAATATCCAGGTTAACTGCTTCGACAGAAAGAATGAGGTATTTGAAGTGCGTGAGATGCCTAGTGGACTGGAGTATGCTGTCGACCTACGTCGGCATCAATGTGACTGTGGTGAGTTTCAGGTGGATCGGATCCCGTGTCAGCATGTGTTTGCATGTTGTGCAAATCAACGACTGGACTGGCAACTGTATGTGCATGATGTGTATAAGATGGACCAGGTTCGATGGGTTTATCGAGCTAGGTTTAGGCCATTGGGAAATCCTTCTACATGGCCTGCTTACACCGGGCCACGATTCGTACCCAATCCATTCCTAAGACGCGTGACCAAAGGTCGCCCCAGGATGACCCACTTCTTGAATGAGATGGACACGCGAATGTTGCATCCTCCACGGCGATGTACGCAATGTGGTGCTGAGGGACATAGCCGTAGTAGATGCCGTCGGTCAACTGGTGCACCTGCCGATCATAATGCTCATTAGTTTTATATATTATCTTTCTCAAGATGTTTTGTATTTATATGCTATTTGAAGCATTATAACTTATATCAATGTACTCTTATGACACATGCAAGTTAATCATGCATACTAAGTTCATACTAAGTTCATCATTAGGTAATACATTGAAAATTTTACATGCATACTAAGTTTACATGTCCCTGTTAAAAGATACATAGATTCATTAGGTAATACATTGAAAAGTTTACATGCATACTAAGTTTACATGTCCCTGTTAAAAGATACATAGATTCATTAGGTAATACATTTAAAAGTTAACTAATACATGGATTCATTAAGAAATACATCAAAAAGTTAACTTCTACAAAGATTTATTAACGAATACATTGAAAAGTTAACTAATACAACACAACATCTACTTTCGGATTGCCCACTTTACATCGTTCACAAGTTTCTTGTATTTTTTGGCGGCCTTTTTGAACACAGATGGAGTGTATCGATTAGCACTACGACGGGGGCGGATCAATCCTGAGATTGTAGCCTTTGTCCGTTTCATCCGGAGTACGTGCCTCACCTGTACACAATTTAATTAGACAGACCATCCAAACAGGAATATAATTACATAGACTAAGCAAACAAGTATATCTGTACTATCAGTCTCAACAGGGATACCACACATGACTTTCATACCATTAACTTATCAAACAACTATATATGATATAAATCATATGAATGTAACTAAATCAGTTGACCATAGAAATAAAGCAATACTAGTACCTGCATCATCACCATAATCAGATGCATCATTATGGGATGCTTCAGCCTCATCAGTGTCATCATCTTCCTCGTCATCTGGTTCATCTACAAGATACTCATCAGTCTCTTTATCAAGTGTCTGAGCATTTTCTTCAATTTGACTCATTGAAATACGGTGAGGATTATGACTATTAAGAACTCGTCGACCACCTTCACTTCTACTAGAGTCACCAGAGACCAACCCTTCCGATGCACCTGAGGAGGTGATATCGGGAACCTTGCGTCCAATGAATACCTACCTGCCATGATATCATACTGATAGCCATAATGTGATTGACCTGCATCTGCCGCCATGAACCCAAGCAACTGGCTAAAAGAACCTCCTTCACCTGAGTCATACTGTGGCACACTCCAATACTGCTGATGGATTGGGTATGATGAGGTAAACTGCGTCTGAGGTACATATTGGTTTGAGGACTGAGGTTGTTCTTCGGGAGGTGGAGGTGGAGGTGGCGGTGAATGTGGTAACTGTTCTTCACCTAAAGCATCATTCTCTTCAATCGCCTCATTCCCTTCAACCACATCATTCATGACCTCATCACCCTCATCATTCTCTTAAACGACAAGATCCGACAACCTCAAGTGGTGGCCATATTTATTACGGTACCAGTCCATGTAAATATCTAAGGGATTCTGTGGAGGCGTTGGAAGATCAGTAAGAACATGATGATACCTGTTTGTCCATTGCATAACCCAAACTGAATGACTTGTTGCTGTGGCCCAGTTAAGATTCTTAGGCCCAATTAGGACTTTCCCGTGTGCCTTGTCCAGATTCTGTTCCTGATGAGGAACTCGCTGAACAAAACCAAACTGTCGCCTAAACCGATCAGTAGCATGCCACTCAATGCATTCAAAAGAAACCAATGGCACTGTAGCACTCCATACAACCGAATGCATGTAAATTTCAGCAGGAATTATATCCGGATCCACGCGATCCACAGCATAAGCAACCCAGACAAACTGGTGAAAATTAACGAGACTCATGATTACAATCCAATTAATAATAACATTAAACCAAAATCAGATACTTATGAACCGAAAATATACCTGGCCTTCCTGAAGATCATCGAATGCCTGCCTAAAGTGAGCAAGTGTAAGAAACCTAAAGCGTCGGTCTCTACGCTCTCAGTTGCGCCACCTAATTTGACGTACATCAGTAATACAACTAGATTCTAAATATGAAGATACATAGTCAACATAAGATAATGTTACCTATTTGCAAGGGGAAAACTGCGGGGTTCCCTCAGAACCGGTGCTAGATATGGCATTCGGATAAAAGCCCAAACGAGCAACAGTGTGAGTGGACCATCGATCTCCTTACAGTCATAACAAGATGCCCTGCATAATGCCCTGTAAAGGTAAGCTAGGCATGCCGAACCCCAACTGTATTGCCCGATACTGCCAAAATCACTTAGCAAGGACAGAAATTTTCAGTGCACAGATGCCCCAGACTTGTCTCCAAACAATATGGTACCGATCAACAACATAATATGGCACTTCACGTATCTCTGTATACTATTTTCATCAGTCAACTGTAAACATTCTTTCAGATCATGAAGCCATGTCAGTTTTATGCAGCTCCCTCTATAGTCTGCCTTTCTTGGTGCAACCCCAAACTGATGCAGACACTCCGCCTCTAAGGCTTCAAAACTACTAATAGTCATCCTTGTGACTGGAAGACCGTCCGTCAGAAGACCGAGAATTAAAATCACATCCTCCAGCGTCACAGCACATTCACCAACAGGAAGGTGGAAGGTATGTGTATCTGGATGCCACCTTTCGACTAAAGCATTCACCAGCGCCTTCTGACATTGGACTATTCCAATCTGGGACACATGATAAAAACCAGTAAACCGTAGATGCGCCTCCACTCTATCATCATACCGATCTGGGGGCACAGGATGATCACAGGTTAACATCCGTGAACTCTACAAAAACATAAAGTACTAATCAAATTATTAACAATTACAAATACTACTACAAAAAAATCATAATTTTCTAACCAGAGCAACTAATTAAATAAAATCATGCTAAATTTTTTGTTAATTACCAAATGTAGTCATTGCACCCTAACTTATCAACTAATTACCTATCATTATTAATCATTTATCACCAGTAACTCCAAAAACAAACATTAAATTAAATCACACCACATACATAGTTACTGAATTTAATTAAGACAAACAATTTGACCAAATCCAATTTACTAAGTAATAATATTTTAACTCCTAAATTTAATTGATTACCTTATCCGAAAGTGATGAGCGGATATTTTATACGCTTTTTGGGGATAATTTCATATAGTTTTGAGTATGTTCTAGTTAGTTTTTAGTTTATTTCCAGTAGTTTTTAGGAAAAATTCATATTTCTGGACTTTACTATGAGTTGTGTGTTTTTCTGTAATTTCAGGTATTTTTCTGGCTGAAATTGAAGGAGCTGAGCAAAAATCTGATTCAGGCTGAAAAAGGACTGCTGATGCTGTTGGATTCTGACCTCCCTGCACTCAAATTGGATTTTCTGGAGCTACAGAACTCGAAATGGCATGCTTCCAATTGCATTGGAAAGTAGACATCCAAGGCATTCCAGAAATATATAATAGTCTATACTTTGCACAAGGATAGACGACGTAAACTGGCGTTCAACGCCAGTCCTCTGCCCAATTCTGGCGTCCAGCGCCAGAAAAGGATCAAAAACTGGAGTTGAACGCCCAAACTGGCACAAAAACTGGCGTTCAACTCCACAAATGGCCTCTGCACGTGAATTGCTTAAAGTCTCAGCCCCAGCACACACCAAGTGGGCCCCAGCACACCAAGTGGGCCCCAGAAGTGGATCTCTGCATCATCAATCATAGTCCACTCATATTTTGTAACCCTAGGCTACTGGTTTAGTATTTAAACAACTTTTAGAGACTTATTTTGTATCTCATGACATTTCAGATCTAAACTTTGTATTCTCTGACGGCATGAGTCTCTAAACCCCATTGTTGGGGGTGAGGAGCTCTGCTGTGTCTCGATGAATTAATGCAAGTATTTCTGTTTTCCATTCAAACACGCTTGTTTCTATCTGAGATGTTCATTCGCGATTAGCTGTGATGAAGGTGATGATCTGTGACATTCATCACCTTCCTCAAACCATGAACGTGTGCCTGACAACCACCTCCGTTCTATATCCGATTGAATGAGTATCTCTTAGATTCTTTAATCAGAATCTCCGTGGTATAAGCTAGAACTGATGGCAGCATTCATGAGAATCCGGAAAGTCTAAACCTTGTCTGTGGTATTCCGAGTAGGATTCAAGGATTGAATGACTGTGACGAGCTTCAAACTCCTGAAGGCTGGGCGTTAGTGACAGATGCAAAAGGATAGTAAATCCTATTCCAACCGGATCGAGAACCAACCGGTGATTAGCCGTGCTGTGACAGAGCACGTGAGCGTAGTTTTCACTGGAAGGATGGAAGGTAGCCATTGACAACGGTGATCCACCAACACACAGCTTGCCATAGGGGGACGTGCGTGCGTGAACAAGAAGACAGAGGAAAGCAGAGATTCAGAAGACAAAGCATCTCCAAAACTCCAACATATTCTCCATTACTGCACAACAAGTAACTTTTAATTTATGCTCTACTGGTTACTCACAATTCAATTGATAAACATAATTGACTTCCTGACTAAGATTTACAAGATAACCATAGATTGCTTCAAACCAACAATCTCCGTGGGATTCGACCCTTACTCACGTAAGGTATTACTTGGACGACCCAGTGCACTTGCTGGTCATGTGTGCGAAATTGTAAGAGAGTAACAATTTTGTGCACCAAGTTTTTGGCGCCGTTGCCGGGGATTGTTCGTGTTTGAACAACTGACGGATTATTTTGTTGCTTAGATTAGGAAAAATCTTTCTTTTTTTTTGGTTTAGAGTCTTTTATTATTTATCCCTTGTTAAAATACTTTAAACTTATAGCTCAGTTATTTAGAACGTGGTGTTTATGTTCATGATAATTGGCTATCATATTTTTTTTAAAAACCTTTTTCAAAAATAATTTTTCTATTAAATCTTGTGCCAAACTTTAAGTTTGGTGTTTTCAAAAATAATCTTTCTTAAAATTTTTGAAGGTCCCATAACTCATTTGGCTAGAGCATTAATCTGTGTTCTTGGTAATTGGGTTAGAGTCTTTTGTATTCTTTTCAAAACCTTCTTTTTCATAAATAATATTTTCTCTATTAAATTTTGTGCCAAACTTAAAGTTTGGTGTTTTCTTGTTGATTTCCCTTTGGTTTTCGAAAATTTTGGTTTGGTTTTATAAAAATTTTAAGTTTGGTGTTCTTTCTTCATGTTCTTGTGTTCTTGTGAGTCTTCAAAGTGTTCTTGAGTTTTCCTTGTGTCTTGATCTTAAAATTTTTAAGTTTGGTGTTCCTTGGTGTTTTCCCTCCAAATTTTTCGAAAACAAGGAGCATTAGATCTAAAAATTTTAAATCTTGTACTATCTTATTGTTTTTCTCTCTCCTCACTAAATTCAAAAATATCTTTTCAAAATATCTCTTCTAACTTCCTAACCTCTTATCTTTTCAAAATTTGTTTCAACTAACTAACTAACTTTTTGTTTGTTTCTTAACTTTTTCAAAACTACCTAACTAACTCTCCCTCTCTCTAATTTTCGAAAATATCTCCCCTCTTTTTCAAAAATTTCTTTTTTTTAACTAATTAATTTTTTTTTATAAACGAAAAAAAAAATTATTATTTTTTTTAACTTCAAAATTCAAATTCTTTTTAGTTATTTTATTTTATTTAAGTATTCACTTCTTATAAAATAAAATAAATAAAAAGGTAAATCAGTCCAAGTTATATCCATAGATCCATCATGGACATAAGTGGAAATGAACAGTCCAGGAAGACTCTGGGGTCATATTCTAACCCCTCTACTGCTTCATATGGGAGTAGCATCTGCATACCCTCCATTGGAGTCAGTAGCTTTGAGTTGAATCCTCAGCTCATTATCATGGTGCAGCAAAGTTGCTAGTATTCCGGTCTTCCACAGGAAGAACCTACAGAGTTTCTGGCACAATTTTTACAAATTGCTGACACAGTACATGATAAGGAAATAGATCAGGATGTCTACAGACTATTACTGTTTCCATTTGCTGTAAAAGATCAAGCTAAGAGGTGGTTAAATAACCAACCTAAGGCCAGCATAAGAACATGGAAACAGCTGACAGAAAAATTCCTGAATCAATATTTCCCTCCAAAAAGGATGACACAGCTAAGGCTGGACATCCAAGGCTTTAAACAAGGAGATAATGAATCTCTTTATGATGCCTGGGAGAGATACAGAGAGATGCTACGAAAATGCCCCTCTGAAATGTTTTCAGAGTGGGTTCAGTTAGACATCTTCTACTATGGGCTTGCAGAAGGAGCTCAGATGTCTTTAGATTACTCAGCTGGTGGATCTATCCATATGAGAAAGACAATTGAAGAAGCTCAAGAGCTCATTGATACAGTTGCCAGGAATCAGCATCTGTATCTAAGCAGCAACCCTTCCATAAATGAAGAGGTTAAAACAGTAACTGCTGAATTCAGTACTGTAAAACAAGCTGCTGAATTCAATCAGCAATTAGATTTTCTAACAAAACAGCTAGCTGAATTCAAAGACAGGTTACAGGAGATAAGGATAGCTAATATACATATGGACGAACAGTTTAAGCAAACAAAGCAGCAGCTATCAAAGCAAATAGCAGAAGAATGCCAAGCAGTTCAATTAAGAAGTGGGAAAACATTAAATACCCCACCTCAAGGCATCAAAAATTCAAGAAATGAGCGACCCACCAAAGATTCCCCTGAGGACAGTAAGAGCCCAGGGAAAAATAATTCTGGCACTAAAACGCCAGAAAATGGGTGGAAGGCTGGCGCTGAACGCCCAGACCATGCCCAAAACTGGCGTTCAGCGCCAGAAACAAGGCAGGATTGGCGTTCAACGCCAGAAATGGGCAAGAATCTGCCGTTGAACGCCCAAAGAGGGCATAATCCAGCGTTGAACGCCCAAAATGGGCACATTTCTGGCGTTCAGGCGCCAGGAACAGACAGTGAGTTGGCGTCTAACGTCACTCCAGCTTCTGACTCTGGTACTCAATTGCCAGTGAGGGATCAGACACACACAAGTGCTGATAACAACCCCTCTAAAAAGGCTTCTTTAACCACTAAGGTTGAGGAATATAAAGCCAAGATACCTTATCCTCAAAAACTCTGGAAAGAGGAGCAGGATAAGCAATTTGCTCGCTTTGCAGATTATCTAAGGACTCTTGAAATAAAGATTCCTTTTGCAGAGGCACTTGAGCAAATACCTTCTTATGCCAAGTTCATGAAAGAGATCTTGAGTCATAAAAAGGAGTGGAGAGAAACAGAAAGAGTTCTCCTCATTGAAGAATGCAGTGCAGTCATTCTGAAAAGCTTTCCTGAAAAGCTTAAAGACCCTGGGAGTTTTCTGATACCATGCATATTGGAAGGTGATTGCACCAAGACAGCCTTATGCGATCTTGGGGCAAGCATCAACCTAATACCTGCATCCACTATCAGGAAGCTTGGCTTAACTGAAGAAGTTAAACCAACCCGGATATGTCTCCAACTTGCTGATGGTTCCACTAAATACCCATCAGGCATGATTGAGGACATGATTGTCAGAGTTGGGCCATTCGCCTTTCCCACTGACTTTGTTGTGCTGGAAATGGAGGAGCACAAGAGTGCCACTCTCATTCTAGGAAGACCCTTCCTAGCAACTGGACGATCCCTCATTGATGTCCAACAGGGGGAAATAACCCTGAGAGTCAACGATGACGAGTTCAAGTTGAACGCTGTCAAAGCCATGCAGCATCCAGACACATCAACAGACTGCATGAAAGTTGACCTTATTGACTCTTTGGTAGAAGAGATCAACATGGCTGAGAGTCTCGAATCAGAGTTGGAAGACATCTTTAAAGATGTTCAGCCTGATTTGGAGGATTAAGGGGACATGAAAGAGCCTCTGAACTTTCTTCTGAAAGAGGAAAAACCTCCTAAACCAGAGCTCAAGCCACTGCCACCATCTTTGAAATATGCATTTCTAGGAGAAGGTGACACCTTTCCAGTGATCATAAGCTCTACTTTAAATTCACAGGAAGAGGAAGCACTTATTCAAGTGCTAAGGACACACAAGACAGCTCTTGGGTGGTCCATAGGTGACCTTAAGGGCATAAGCCCAGCTAGATGCATGCACAAAATCCTACTGGAGGATAATGCCAAACCAGTGGTTCAACCACAGAGACGGCTAAATCCAGCCATGAAGGAAGTGGTGCAGAAAGAGGTCACCAAATTACTAGAGGCTGGGATTATTTATCCCATTTCTGATAGCCCCTGGGTGAGCCCTGTTCAAGTCGTCCCAAAAAAGGGAGGCATGACAGTGATTCATAATGAAAAAAATGAACTGGTTCCTACAAGAACAGTTACAGGGTGGCGCATGTGTATTGACTACAGAAGGCTCAATACAGCCACCAGAAAGGATCATTTTCCTTTACCATTCATAGACCAGATGCTAGAGAGACTAGCAGGTCATGATTATTACTGCTTTTTGGATGGCTACTCAGGCTATAACTAGATTGCAGTAGATCCCCAGGATCAAGAGAAAACAGCATTCACATGTCCATCCGGAGTGTTTGCTTATAGAAGGATGCCCTTTGGGCTATGCAATGCACCTGCAACCTTCCAGAGATGCATGCTCTCTATTTTCTCTGATATGGTGGAAAAATTTCTGGAAGTCTTCATGGATGACTTCTCAGTATATGGAGACTCATTCAGCTCCTGTCTTGATCACCTGAAACTTGTTCTGAAAAGATGCCAAGAAACCAACCTAGTTTTAAACTGGGAAAAGTGTCACTTCATGGTGACTGAAGGAATTGTTCTTGGGCATAAAATCTCAAACAAGGGAATAGAGGTGGATCAAGCAAAAATAGAGGTAATTGAAAAATTACCACCACCTGCCAATGTTAAGGCAATCAGAAGCTTTCTGGGGCATGCAGGATTCTATAGGAGGTTTATAAAGGATTTTTCAAAAATCGCAAAACCTCTAAGCAATCTGCTAGCTGCTGACACGCCATTTGTGTTTGACACAGCATGCCTGCAGGCGTTTGAAATGCTGAAAGCTAAGCTGGTCACAGCACCAGTCATTTCTGCACCAGACTGGACATTGCCATTTGAGTTAATGTGTGATGCCAGTGATCATGCCATTGGTGCAGTATTGGGACAGAGGTATGACAAGCTTCTGCATGTCATTTATTATGCCAGTCGCGTTCTAAATGATGCCCAGAAAAATTACACAACCACAGAAAAAGAACTACTTGCAGTGGTTTACGCCATTGACAAGTTCAGATCATACTTAGTAGGATCAAAAGTGATTGTGTATACTGACCATGCTGCTCTTAAATATCTACTCACAAAGCAGGATTTAAAACCCAGGCTCATCAGATGGGTATTGCTTCTGCAAGAGTTTGATATAGAAATAAGAGACAGAAAAGGGACAGAGAACCAAGTGGCTGATCATCTGTCCCGGATAGAGCCAGTGGAAGGGACGTCCCTCCCCTTTCTCGAGATCTCTGAGACGTTCCCTGATGAGCATCTATTTGCCATTCAGGAAGCACCATGGTTTGCCGATATTGCAAACTATAAAGCTGCACGGTTCATACCCAAGGAGTACAATAGAATACAAAAGAAGAAATTAGTCACTGATGCAAAGTACTACTTGTGGGATGAACCCTATCTCTTTAAGAGATGTGCAGACGGAATTATCCGTAGGTGTGTCCCCAGAGAGGAAGCACAGAGAATCCTATGGCATTGCCACGGATCTCAATATGGAGGCCATTTTGGAGGTGAGCGAACAGCCACCAAGGTCCTCCAATGTGGCTTCTATTGGCCCACACTCTATAAAGATTCCCGAGAGTTTGTACGTAATTGTGACAGTTGCCAAAGAGCTGGTAATCTGCCTCATGGTTACGCCATGCCTCAACAAGGAATCTTGGAAATTGAGTTGTTTGACGTATGGGGAATTGACTTCATGGGACCTTTTCCACTATCATATTCAAACACTTATATTCTGGTGGCAGTTGACTATGTATCAAAATGGGTTGAGGCTATTGCCACACCCACCAATGATACTAAAACAGTGCTGAAGTTCCTCCAGAAATATATCTTTAGCAGGTTTGGTGTCCCTAGAGTGTTAATCAGTGATGGGGGCACTCACTTCTGCAATAAACAGCTTTACTCTGCCATGGTTCGGTATGGAATTCGCCACAAAGTGGCCACACCATATCATCCACAAACCAATGGGCAAGCTGAAGTCTCTAACAGAGAATTAAAGAGAATCCTGGAACGGACAGTAAATACCCGTAGAAAGGATTGGGCAAGGAGCTTGGATGATGCTCTGTGGGCTTACAGAACAGCATTCAAGACCCCTATAGGGACCTCTCCATACTAACTCGTGTATGGTAAGGCATGCCACTTGCCCGTGGAACTGGAACATAAGGCCTACTGGGCAACCAGATTCCTAAACTTTGATGCCAAATTAGCAGGAGAAAAACGATTGCTCCAGCTAAATGAGTTAGAGGAATTCAGATTCACAGCTTTCGAAAATGCCAAGCTTTATAAAGAAAAATAAAAAAAATGGCATGACAGAAATCTGTCATCTAGAATCTTTGAACCAGGACAGAAGGTCCTGTTGTTTAACTCTAGACTCAGGCTATTCCCCAGGAAACTGAAATCCCGGTGGAGGGGACCATACGTGATTACAAGTGTGTCACCATATGGTTACGTGGAGCTTCAAGATATTGATTCTGATAAGAAGTTCATTGTCAATGGACAGAGAATCAAGCATTATCTTGAGGGCAACATTGAGCAAGAATGCTCAAGGCTGAAGCTAGATTAAAAGCTCAGCAAGGTCCAGCTAAAGACAATAAAGAAGCGCTTGCTGGGAGGCAACCCAGCCATGGGGCAACAATCCTCTAAGCATTTTGCCCTATTTTTATTTTTTTTTGTTTATATAAAGTTCACTGACACTAAGGTAAAGAATCATTTGCATAAGTTTACAGGGTTACAGAAGGAATCTACACACAAAACAGAGATAGGGAGCTTACTGGCAAGAAAACGCCAGTGAAGGCCATTTTGGGCGTTCAGCGCCCAAAATGGGCATCCAGTGGGCGCTGAACGCCAGTAAGGATAGCTATCTGGCGTTCAACGCCAGAAAAGGGCAACAACTGGGCGTTGAACGCCCAGGAGAGCAGCATTTGGGCATTGAACGCCTAAAACAGGCAGTGTTTGGGCGTTCAAACGCCAGGATGGTGGGGAGGAGCTCTCCTTCTACCCATCTCCTTCTTTTTCTTTTGCTTGAGGACAAGCAAAGTTCTAAGTTTGGTGTGCTTATCCGTGATCACTAAGATCATGGCCCCTAAAGGAAAACAACCCACTCCAAGAGGAGCAAGGGCGTGATTTAAAGGAACTGAAGCGCCAGAAATTTTCTCTTGAAGGACCAAGCACCTCACAGACTAGAGGAACATCCACTTCCCAAACCTCAAGGTTGTTGAGTTCTAATCTTAGCCTTAACTCTGTGATAACTGTTCTTATTTTAATTTTACCTTAGGAGTCACATAGTAGTAATTAGTATCTATTTTGATTTTATCTCCAATTAAGCTATAGTTTATTTTTCTCATCATCAGCAAACATGAATAAAGTAGTAGATCTTTTGAATAAGAAGCAATAAAATTTCGAGTTTTAATAAGAGAAATTCTAATTAGTTAAATGTGGTGGCAATGCTTTCTGTCTTCTGAATGAATGCTTGAACAGTGCATATATCTTTTGAATTTGTTGTTTAAGACTGTTAAATATGTTGGCTCTTGAAAGAATGATGAACATGAGACATGTTATTGAGAATCTGAAAAATCATAAAAATGATTCTTGAAGCAAAAAAAAGCAGCAAAGAACAAAGCTTGCAGAAAAGAAAAAAAAAAAAAAAGAGAGAAAGCAAGCAGAAAAAGCCAAAGCTCTTAAAACCAAAAGGCAAGAGCAAAAAGCCAAAGCCCTTAAAACCAAAAGGCAAGGGTAATAAAAAGGATCCCAAGGCTTTGAGCATCAGTGGATAGGAGGGCCAAAAAGGAATAAAATCCTGGCCTAAGCGGCTAAATCAAGCTGTCCCTAACCATGTGCTTGTGGCGTGAAGGTGTCAAGTGAAAACTTGAGACTGAGCGGTTAAAGTCAAGGTCCAAAGCAAAAAGAAGAGTGTGCTTAAGAACTCTGGACACCTCTAATTGGGGACTTTAGCAAAGCTGAGTCACAATCTGAAAAGGTTCACCCAGTTATGTGTCTGTGGCATTTATGTATCCGGTAGTAATACTGGAAAACAAAGTGCTTAGGGCCACGGCCAAGACTCATAAAGAAGCTGTGTTCAAGAATCATCACACTAAACTAAGAGAATCAATAACACTATCTGAATTCTGAGTTCCTATAGATGCCAATCACTCTGAGCTTCAATGGATAAAGTGAGATGCCAAAACTGTTCAGAAGCAAAAAGCTACTAGTCCCGCTCATCTAATTAGGATCTGAGCTTCAATCAAAAACTCTGAGATATTATTGCTTCTCAACCTATTAGTCTTCTATTTTATTTGTCTAGTTGCTTGAGGACAAGCAACAGTTTAAGTTTGGTGTTGTGATGAGCGGATATTTTATACGCTTTTTGGGGATAATTTCATATAGTTTTGAGTATGTTCTAGTTAGTTTTTAGTTTATTTCCAGTAGTTTTTAGGAAAAATTCATATTTCTGGACTTTACTATGAGTTGTGTGTTTTTCTGTAATTTCAGGTATTTTTCTGGCTGAAATTGAAGGAGCTGAGAAAAATCTGATTCAGGCTGAAAAAGGACTGCTGATGCTGTTGGATTCTGACCTCCCTGCACTCAAATTGGATTTTCTGGAGCTACAGAACTCGAAATGGCATGCTTCTAATTTCATTGGAAAGTAGACATTCAGGGCTTTCCAGCAATATATAATAGTCCATACTTTGCCCAAGGATAGACGACGTAAACTGGCGTTCAACGCCAGTCCTCTACCCAATTCTGGCGTCCAGCGCCAGAAAAGGATAAAAAACTGGAGTTGAACGCCCAAACTGGCACAAAAACTGGCGTTCAACTCCACAAATGGCCTCTGCACGTGAATTGCTTAAAGTCTCAGCCCCAGCACACACCAAGTGGGCCCCAGCACACCAAGTGGGCCCCAGAAGTGGATCTCTGCATCATCCATCATAGTCCACTCATATTTTGTAACCCTAGGCTACTGGTTTAGTATTTAAACAACTTTTAGAGACTTATTTTGTATCTCATGACATTTCAGATCTAAACTTTGTATTCTCTGACGGCATGAGTCTCTAAACCCCATTGTTGGGGGTGAGGAGCTCTGCTGTGTCTCGATGAATTAATGCAAGTATTTCTGTTTTCCATTCAAACACGCTTGTTTCTATCTGAGATGTTCATTCGCGATTAACTGTGATGAAGGTGATGATCTGTGACATTCATCACCTTCCTCAAACCATGAACGTGTGCCTGACAACCACCTCCGTTCTATATCCGATTGAATGAGTATCTCTTAGATTCTTTAATCAGAATCTCTGTGGTATAAGCTAGAACTGATGGCAGCATTCATGAGAATCCGGAAAGTCTAAACCTTGTCTGTGGTATTCCGAGTAGGATTCAAGGATTGAATGACTGTGACGAGCTTCAAACTCCTGAAGGCTGGGCGTTAGTGACAGATGCAAAAGGATAGTAAATCCTATTCCAACCGGATCGAGAACCAACCGGTGATTAGCCGTGCTGTGACAGAGCACGTGAGCGTAGTTTTCACTGGAAGGATGGAAGGTAGCCATTGACAACGGTGATCCACCAACACACAGCTTGCCATAGGGGGACGTGCGTGCGTGAACAAGAAGACAGAAGAAAGCAGAGATTCAGAAGACAAAGCATCTCCAAAACTCCAACATATTCTCCATTACTGCACAACAAGTAACTTTTAATTTATGCTCTACTGGTTACTCACAATTCAATTGATAAACATAATTGACTTCCTGACTAAGATTTACAAGATAACCATAGATTGCTTCAAACCAACAATCTCCGTGGGATTCGACCCTTACTCACGTAAGGTATTACTTGGACGACCCAGTGCACTTGCTGGTCATGTGTGCGAAATTGTAAGAGAGTAACAATTTTGTGCACCAGAAAGCTAACACATTGTATTATATTTTACAAACTCTAATTGTTAATAAAAAATCCTCTACATTAATCGTCACTCTAAATCTTTCTTTATTTACTGTTACCAAAAATTTCTATCACTTATATTGTTATAACTTCTAAAATTAATTATGAACGTTAAATGATTAATTATGATTTCTATAATTATTACAAAAATTTCTATACATATATTATTTTTGATTAATCTATAATTGCTCTAACCCAAATATTATGATTGATTAAAATATTCTCCAACCATATTTACATATAATAATAATAATAATAATAATAATAATAATAATAATAATAATAATAATAATAATAATAATAATAATGTCACTTATATATATATACTCCTAACTTGAACTACTAACACCAACAATTTTAATTAAATTTCTAGAAATATTCAGTATATTTATTTCTAAATAATAATAATAATAATAATAATAATAATAATAATAATAATAATAATAATAATAATAATGTCACCCTCTTAACTTGAACTACTAACAACAACAATCTTAATTAAATTTCTAGTAATAATTAGTAAATTTTTAAATAATAATAATAATAATACATGCTAAGCTAAAACGCTAAGACTACTACACCACGCATGCCGCAACAACAACTAACTATAACTAAAAGTCTAACAACTGTAATTATAATTTTAAATAATAAAAATAATAATGATGATAACATTAACAATAATAATAATACTGAGGTTGTTATATATCTCCTAAACTACCTCAAACAATAACTATAATTAACTTTCTAACAACACTAATACTGATTTTGAAATATTAAAAAAATTAATAAATACACTTACATAATCATCATAGCTGAGATAATTTACAATATGATACTCAGGACGATCAACATCTCTATATCTTTTTTGCATCTTGATCTGTTTTGTATGAAGGAGTTGTGTGTGTTGTTGAAAGATGAAGAAGGAAGAATGTGACTGCTGGGTGGGTGGGGATAAATGAAAATGATGGTTTGAGGGAGTTTCGGAGGTTGGTGTGGGAAGTAAAGACTTCAATGCTGGTTGAGGGGGCACCGTCCTGGGGAGCAAGAGAGCTGCGACGTGTGGAAGGCCCTTCACAACTCGGACCCTCCGTGTTGTGTGTGCAAGACGGACCGTCCGATTAGCTCCCCCCAACACGCACAGTCCGATTTCGTTCGAGACTAATCCCACACTGCAGGTAAAGCACAAAGCCTTTTCATAACGCTTTGTTGCCCCAACGTGACCTCCATATGAAAATTAATTAGCGTATTCACTTATCCTTAATCACCATCATCATTTTGCATTCCTTCTATTGAATCATTGAATCATAAGAAAAGAAAGGAAAGAAAGAGAGACCATGGATGAGGGAGAACCGTGACTTCTTTTGATCTTTTGGCTTTAATTTTTTGAGATACGTAATTCTAATAAAAAATTTAATCTGATAAAAGTGTTTGTATCTTCCTCCTTTACGTGTTGGTGTCAATTTTGTTTGGTAGAAATTGATGGTAACGTAACTCTTCTTTCTCTTGAGTTCGGCTAATTAGAGTTCTGAGAGGCATATGCGATTTCTGATATTTTCTTCTTCAGTAGCTTGGTCAGAAAACTTCTCCGGAATTTTGAGTATTTTGATTTCGTATAGAGGTAGGGTTTGGTAATTTTATAATAATTAAATATGAATTTGATAAGTGAATGTTGGTTTGATTGATTATTAGTTGAGTTTGATTAAATTTATGTTGAAATTTTGTTGAATTATTATTGTTGTTTGTGAATTGTGGTTCGGCCATGAAGAATAGCATAGATGGAATTATTTTGATGATTTTAGGGCTGTTGTGAATGAGAATTATTGATTAAAATTCATTACAAGAAATATCGTTAAAATTGACGGCAAAATCGACGGTTAGGTCGTCGATAATATTAAAAATGGACGGCAAAATGGACGGCGGTGGTGGTCGCTATTAAGCTTGTTGATTTTTTAAAATTCTATAAAATCGACGACTTGTTTAGCCGTCGATAATAATTTAATAAAATCGACAGTATTTTCATCGATAATATGAGGTGGAGAATTTTACCTTCTTACTAAAATCGACAATGTTGCCGTCGATATTATTATATAAAATCGACGATATTTTATGTCGATATTTGATTTAATAAAATCGACAATATTTCCGTCTATAATATGAGTTTGTGAATTTTACCTCCTTAGTAAAATTGACAACATTTCCGTCGATATTATTATATAAAATCGACAACGCTTTTGTTGATATTTGATTCAATAAAATCGACAAAATAACCGTCGATTTTAATAGTTATATTTGATTCAATAAAATCGACACAATGGCCGTCGATTTTAATAGCTATATTTATTTTTAAGTATTTTTTTTATTTGAAAAATAGTAAACAATTAATGCAAATAAATTTGTAAATATAAAAATAAAATTTATACAGAATATTAGATAACAGGACAAATAAACTTTTAAATATAAAAATAAAATTTATACTAAATATTAAATAATAATTTACAAACTTATAAAAATAATACATAATCCTCCACATAAAGACTCAAGACAAGATAAATTAACAATTAGAACCGAAGAAGAAAGATAACTCTTGAGAAGCCGGTTAAGAAACACATACATCTTATACACAAGTCAAGCAACACGAGCATCGACAATAATGAGCCATTGTATTGAACTTCATTGTGCCTTTGGAAACCACATCACGGAGCTGCAAAATAATCATAACAAACGTTCAACTCCAAATTTAGCATGATTGCAAAGAGAAGAGGCAAATTGGAATCAAAACTTCATCACACTTACGGGAAATAAATTGCATAATCCATCCAAGAAGAGGGATATGATAGAGGAACACTTTGATAGATGACTAAAAACGAATGCAAGCAAAAGCATGAATGATAAAATGAGATTTGAATGAAGTGTTAATTCATTCATATAAAGATAGAAATGAAAGTGATGAACTAACCTGAAGAGAACAAAACAAGTGTATATTTCAAATAGAATGCCAACTATAGGCAATCTCACAAAAATGAAAAAAGAGGCCATGAAGAAATGACGTAATACCCTGCAAAAAGGAAAGTAAGTAATGGAAAAAATAGAATGACTAATAAGAATTAAGAAATGGGGAGGGACCTTATAATTTGCTGAATTTGTAAAGAGACTCAACATGGAACGCCATCCAAGCAAAATGGCTACGCCTGCCAACCAAAATATCTGATTCCAATGTTTCCGAAAAGAGTGTCATAGAAGAATTAACTAAGTTTTAAAAATAAGTTACTACTTGCATCAAAATCAAGGTTGATACCAATGTGATAGCTTTATTTGAATCTCTAAATATTCAAGAAAGAAAACACTCGAAAGGAGTATTAAGTACATCTGCTCTTCTATTCCAATCATGACCTTGAGTGAAGTAAACAACGTAGCTGAATCTTTTAACCATGGATTAATCCAATAATAATTAACACCAACTAGAAAAGGACAACTAAGGATTTGAACCTTACCCTCCTAGGCCAGCTGGTCTTTTTACATGATTAGCATTTTGTGAAGTTGGAGAATTGCTTTGGCTTGAATCTTCCTCTCCTATGAACTTGGATCGTCCCATTGTAGCATACCCAAACTTGGCAATGTCATTATACCTGATAGTATTATTAGAAAGTCTAATTTTTAAGACAAACTCAAACATGACTTGAAGCACCAAATTAGTAAATCCAGAGCATAAATTCACCAAAATTCACCACATTGATACCAAAATTCAGTCATAAGACTGCACAAAAGATAGAAAACAATGAAAGTGTCAAATAATGACAATCTTATCTCGCTTTTGGTTTATGCATATTTTAACCTCCCAAATGAAAAAGAAAGGCAAATTCAACAAACCCTTACCCACTATTCCTGCAATAGGAATCTGAGTAAGAACAAAAAAAAAAGATGAAAAGGAATTTGATTTATACGCAACAGAAAAAAGCAATAGATCACAAATGAATAGCTAATCATCAGATTCAACAAAAATAAAATAAAACAAAACAAAAATAACAAACAAACAACATATAATCCCTTCAAAGAAACTCCAAGTAATCTAACTCCACTACTACCTACCAAATCTAAACACAACCAAATAAGCAAAAGAAAACCAAAATAGAAACATCAGACTAAAGCTTTCAAATAACTGCTATCATTAACAGAAAAAAAAATCATTTCCAATGCTTTGGACATTTTTACAATTTGCTACAAAGATGTTGATAAAACTTCCATACAGACAAAAACAAAAACCTTTGAGGTTAACTTTAACATCAGTTACACTACAAATACCAACACTAATAACCACAACCATGACTGACATTTTCACTTCCCTTGAGTAGTGCTTGTTGTAAAGGATCCATTCCATCACACAAACCACTAGAATCATGCTAGTTTTGATAAAATGAGATATTAAATCAAATACTCCTTAATCCTTGCTTAGAATTTTATATACACTAAGACTACTCTTCCCTGCAACATAAATTTTATGTTTATCTCAAAAAACTTGGAACATCTAAATTCTTATCACTCATCAGCATGAGGCAACTTCAACTGATCAACTTTTCAATGAATTAAAATAACCAAATTAAGCTAATCAGATATGATTTCTCTTTTGCATGTTGATATAAATACATATATATTCCTATTCCTATATAACTAACACAGAATCTTTATCTCAACAAGAATAGAAAACGTTAAACATAACCAGGTAAAGAAACATGTAATGCCTTTTAATTTCTTTTTTAATAACTAGGTAGAGAAAATGATAGGATTCTTTTGGTCACACAGTGAATTCCAGCATGGAGGCAATAAAGATGACTCGAACACACACCCCCCTCATGAACTTGAATCACATTCACTAAGTCAAGGTAGCACCAATCATATCCATCATCTTCTAATAGATTCTAAATTAATTCACATAAACAACATTCAAACTTCACTTAGTTAACCACATACACTTCACTAAAATAATAGATTGCAATCAGATTGAAATTAAAAATTAATAATCATAATAATAATACAGAGATTAAAAATTACAACAGACTAAGTTGTATTATATATTTTAGAAACCACAAAATAAAAAATTGCAAAATAAAGAACAATTTCCAACTAGGAGAGCTTCAATGAAAAAATCACATACCAAATCAGCAGAAGAGCCTCCTTATAATGCAGCAACGAGAAAGTTTAACTCTGTTGTGGTTCATCAGTGAAGCTTAAAAGATGGCTTTGAATTCTGAAATTGATGAGTTTTAGGTCAATCATCAATAGAGGTTTTGTATTTGTTGTGCGCGAGAAAGAAAAGATCAAAGAGACCAAATTTAGAGTTGAAGAATGAAACTGCAGACAGAAAAAGAGATAGAGTAACTGATCGAGAGTGATAACGGAGCGAGTGTGACGAAGCGACGACGAACGCGGGAGCAGCGGAGTGAAAACAGCGCGGCGGCACTGGAGAGGGTTGGTGAAATGGCGGAGGCAAATGGAGAAGGCGCGAATTGGGAGGAAATGGTGAAATGGCGGAGGTAAAATGTAAGTAGTGAATTGGGGGAAACAAGGGACACGAGAAATAAACGTGGGTACCATCTTTTGTTGATAAAAATTGACAGTAACTTAGTCGATTTTAGTTAAAATAAAAATTCACATTCTAACTGTCTATTTTATATAATAAATCTATATCCTCCATTAGATTTTAAAGAGGGATCTTCATCGTTTAAAAATAGACGGTCGATATTACAAATATTAAAATAGACGGTCTGTCCATCGATTTTAAAGAAAAAAAATTCTCACCCACATTTCCATTGATTATGTGACGATAATATTAAATTATTATAAGGCCACTAAAATAATAGACAACTTTGTCGTCGATTTTAATATTTCATTTTTAATTAATTTTTTTCATTTTATCAACGGCAAACCGTCGAAAAATATCGACAAAAATATGGCCGTCGATTTTTAGCGTCGATAATTACGCTGTTTCTTGTAGTGTTGATGAGGTTTGATGGCCGATAAATTAAATGAAAAGTGGCGAAAAGTCGGTAATAATAAAGCTTAAAAACAGACTTAAAACTCAAGCTGAAAACTTGAAGAATTTTGGAAATAGGGTTCAGTCCTTTGGTAAAGTTATAATCAGGGAAATAAAATTTATATTTGAGATTGAAATAGTAATTTAATAAAAATTGAAGTTAGTTTTGTAATTATATACGTTTTGGGGTATTTTGGATAATAGTTAAGAAGTTCAGGAATAAAATAGATATTTTAGAAAAGATACAAGGTTATTTTAAAAATTATACTATATGTAAGAGTATTTTAATAAATTATAAAATATGTTGGGTAAAAATATAGATATTTTAGAAAGTTTAAAGATTCAGAATAATTTTTAAAAACTTAATAATAAAGTTTAGGTTATAAATTTTGAGTAATAAAGAAAATTATTATTATTATTGTTATTAATTTATTAAGATTATTATCAAAGTATTTTTAAAATATATTATACATTAGTAATTTGTACTATAACAAAATATAAGAGTTAAACAGTAATTTACTTAGTCATAAAAAAAATAATAACCTACTTAAAAGCTGTAGAAAGACGAACCTAAGTTGATAATCTTATGATTCACTCTTTATAAAACATCTAGGGAGAGATGAGAAAAAAGTGTGAAGATAATTTTTGGTATTAAAACAAGAAAAAGAACAGAAAAAAAAAAGAAAAAATTAAAAGAATCTAAAGAACATCTACCACAGGAGAGCAAAGAGCAAGAATAAAAGAAATGAAAGAAAGAACGAAACGAAAAAGGAGATAAGTAGAAGTGTTGTTTTGCATTGAGAACGAGCTGAGATGATTGTGTACCTGCTGAAAACGAGCAGAGATATGGTGGTGAGTCCACCGAGATTTGCTTCCAGAGATACATCGGCCAATCCAGAAAATGATCGCACTTATAAGACAGAGGTTATCGATACATACATTGGCTAGAGAGAGCCTCACCTGTAAGATTGCTTATAAAGGTTATGTTAGCATACATTGGCTCAAGAGAGTCGCACCTGTAAGAAAGAGGTTGCTTATAGAGGTTACGGCATTGGAAACCAAACTTAGACAAAGGTTGCTAAGTTACGTCAGGAGCGAGTCGAAACCGATAGATGAGCTTATTACCTGCACTAGGGAGAGATATGCATCATACTTCTTTGTGCATATTTGTTTGTGAGTGTATTTTCTGTGATTGTGGGTGTGCTAAATGACTGTTTGAATTCTGTGTTCTTTAATTGTTGAATTAGATGGTACCTTGTTGACTATTATCACTGACCAAGTATATATAACATGAACTTAACTCCTAAATCCGACCCTACTAAGAACTCTCCAATTCTTATCCCCTATTTCCACCCCCTTTTAGATACAGGTGCGAAGGCTTATTACGAAACTGCGGGAGCACAGAGGAACATGTTTACGAGTTGAGTTGTTAGAATTTATTTTTCCCTCGCCTTGCTAGTTAGAGTTTTATTCAGAGGGGTAGGTTCTATAATTACTTTTGTATGTAATACTATAATGTATTATTAATATTAAGTATCTGAATATGTGTTGTTTGTTCTTGTTGGAGAAGTTATAAGTTTTAGTAAAACCATCGATAGATTTACGCGTAAAGGATTAATATAAAATAGATAGTAAAATGAATTAGGTTAGTAACACCTTACTTTTGTTACGATCATGAGGTGTTAAAGGTTAGGGTGTTACACCACAGGCACTAGTTAGGGGTTAATAGTCAAATTAGTCCCTGAAAAATAAGGCATTCTTCAAATTTGTCCCTAAAAAATTTTCTCAATCAAATTGGTTCTTTAAAGATTACGAATTAATCATATATGTCCTTCAACTACTCCAATCACAATTTTTGTCAACGATTGATAATGTGAAATGTTAACTGACAGCATACATGACACATAACATGTTCAATTAGACGTTTACTAAATATGTTTACGAAAATCTATCAATTTAGTCAATAAATCATATTAGGAATGAGATTTTTGTAATTGGGAGAAATGATTAAATTAATAAATTTTCATGAACATATTTGGTTAATATCCAATTAGACATATCAGGTATTATATATGTTATCAATTAACGTTTTACAATATCAATCTTTAAAGAAAAATGTTAATGGAGTGACTGGAGGACAAATATGATTAATCCACAATCTTTGAAAGACCAATTTGATTGAAAAAAATCTTTTAGGAATGAATTTGAAGAATGTCTTATCTTTCGAAGACTAATTTGACTATTAACTCCACTAGTTAGTGTTGATGTAACCAACACATAACTAATTAAATAGGAATTTAAAAGAAAAAACGAAAAAGGGGTTATCATCATCCACTTGGTCAGTTTTTTTTTTTTTTTTGGTTGAATAAAGGAGTAAAAAAAAGAAACGAAAAGAAAGCAAATAAAGATAGCTATAAGTAAGGATGAGCAGCCTAAAGTATGTCATCCTTGAACAATCGAAATAGTATATGGGGAGTGCTACGTAGCCAAAAAAAAGAGTATATTATAGATATAGTACAAACTAAATGCCACTCACATGATAAGAGAGTGTACTCCACTTGCTTATCAATAACATACTTATCACCGTTCCTTCTTCTTCATTCATATAGTAATTAATTTCATTCCCAAAATTAATTTCTGTTTCATCTCAATCAAATTCCTAAAAATCTCTCATCTACATTTAATTCTAATAAAATGCAATTTTAGTCCAATGAATTAACATCCGAATACACGAAGAAATTACATAGAGTGAAAGATCAAAACTTTTATCTCCTATTCCATTCCTTCCATAACCCCAGGAACCAGGAAAACGAAAAGATGCAGAGAGGAGAAACCCAGCTTCGTCATCTGAGCATTCTATAGCACTGTATCCGATTCCTATAAGTATGTTATTTAGTTTTATTTTTCCGTTAATTGGCATGTTGAGAGTACATTATCTGTTGTTGTATGTGGTTGGAGTTGATGTTAAGGATGAAAGTTTTGATTTTTATCTCATGTTGATGGGTTTGGGAAAAGGGAAAAGGGAATAGCTGGAGAAAGATCACATTTTGGGAGTAGAGATGAAGGGAAGGTAGCAGAAAAGGGGTATTTTTTGTTGTTTTTCGGCGCCTCTGTTCTGCAATAACACGCCGTTACGCGTTTCGTCCTCTAATCCCTTTTTCTTCTGCGCGATTCTCGCACCCAACGGTTGTAATGCAATTTCCAGTTCTCACTTTCACAATCTCATCTTCACCATATTCGCATTCACTCGCGTTTTTCCACGGTAAGTAAAACCCTTTTATCGCTCGCTCGGTTTCTCTTTTTGGGCTTTGGACTTTGATTATCTGAAAGCTTTTTCTGTATATTGAAACTCATTGAATCGTTTTTTTTTCCGAACTATTGCGGCCGTTAGAAATGTTACATGATCATGCTTTTGAACACTGTCTTCGTTGTGTTTGTCTTAATGTGACTTCTCTCTTTGCTCATTATTAATACTTTCATATGATAATCATTCTTATTTCCCTCTCATTATTCAATGGAATTTGGTGTGTCCTTCATGAATGTTATCCAATATGACAATCTATTTATTAAAAGACTTTATATCAATATTTCAAATCCCCATTTTCTATGAATATTTTTTTAAACAATTAAAAAAAATGCTATGAACTTGTTTGGGTGCATTGTGATTAAGCATCAAAATCAGCCGATGAGACCCAGGCTAAGTCAAACCATGATAAGTAGACATCAATTTTCTGGTGTGTTATGGTTTCCTGATTTTTTATATGTTATGTGGTTTGAGTTGCTATTTTTCATGCTTGGTGTTGTGCTTTCTTTCAAGTAATTAATAATGTGACAAATATGAAGCAGCTATTTCGTTCAAGTTGCCTCCATATTTCGAAAGTCTCCACTGGAAAAGCCGAGCATCTCAAAGCCTTGTCTCCGACTCCTATAGGTATGTTATATAGTTTTATCTTTCTATTAATTGTGTTTTGATTAATTGGCATATTGGGGCTTCATTATCAGTTGTTGCATGTGGTTAGAGTCGATGTTAACGATGAAATTTTTGTTCTTTATCTCACTTTGATGGGTTTGGAAAAAAGGGAAAAACTTGCAAAGATGGCATTTTGGGTTGGAGATGAAGGAAAGGCATCAAAAATGGTTTTTTTTTTATCATGTGTGTCACTTAGATTATGTATTTTTTAGTAGTTGACAAATTATGGTAGTTAACTATGGTGGAAGTACATTAGGAGTACTTAAAGTTATTGGTAAATTATTATTTTTTTATTCATGTGAATGAAAAAAATCCTTCTAGATACGGTTCAATAGAGATGTTATGCCTTGATTTTTCTTAGTTTGAATTGCTTTAACTTTATAAAATGTTGAGTTGGAATTTTGCATGAAATTTTTTTGTGTGAAATGCTTTATCTTTATTAGTGATTGTTAAAAAACTGAACATACATACATATATGACTATTTAAGTAATGGTATGTAGTTAAACAAATTAATTCACTGAATTTTGATTAGTTAGTTCTATTTTGATTTGGTTGATCTTGTGACGGTTAAGGATCTTGATAGCAACTTTATGACCGGTTGGTAAATGTTGAGCAATTCTAACCTTACCAAAACTCTCCAAGTCCAATCACTTTTCCTAACTTATAATTCCCAACAAACATTTCTGCACCTCCATCCATTCCTTACCCAAAAATGACAAAAAATTATTATAAAAAGAAATATACAAAAAAAATACAATACTTATAAATGGTATGTATAACATTGTTCATTTTCCTATATGAAAGTATGAGTTGTGCAATTTGGGACCGTTCAAATTAAATAACACAAATGACTTTTAGTTATATATATATGTAATCAAAATATATAATTACACGCTCTGAAATAAAATAAAGTTTGTTTACTCTCTATGATAATTTACATGATGTCAGTTACTCTACTTTCGTTCCTACTTTTTATTATTTTTTATTCATTTTTTATTTTTGATTAACTTTAATCCTTGTTTTGTTATACCTTACTTAGCTTTAATTTTAAAACATTTAAACTTGAATCTGAGATTTATTTTAAGTACTAGCTAGGACAGATGACTTAGATTTTGTCAAGAAAATTTAAAACTCCCTATCATAAGTTTAATAATTAATGATTTGTGCCTTATATATTCATCATACACCTAGATTGTGTTCTTCTCAATTCTATACATTAGAATTTGAAAAAAAAATACAGCTATTTAAATTTGTTTGTATGCAAAAGAGCAGGTTTGAAGTGTCGTTATATCTAATAAATTATAAACAAAAATAATGTTATGGAGTCAATTTTTTTTCAGTTAATATTAATTATTTTTTTATAGTGAAGTAATAATGACAATCATGGACACATAGTAAATAGTCATGATTTTTATATTGAACTAAGCAAAGTTGTTAGCGTATCTATGCTATTGATAAATATGTTGGTATGTTAATGATTAATTTAAGTGGGTTATTTGAGTATATATAGCAGTTGCTTGTGAACAGGTGTTCAAAAAATAAGAAGTAGCTATGGCTCATACTAGGAGCAAAAAAGAGACACAAAAGAATAACAATCGCGAAAGAGGATCGCAAAAAAAAAAAAAAAAAAAAAAACTGGTGGACCAAAAAAGGTACCTTGGATGGTTAGCGGTGAATTAACTGTAAACTTGGGATATTGTGTTTTGATAGTAAATGTTAAAACCGACAGTCTTCTTCGTTGTCACTTTGTGCTGATTATGAATTTTTGTCTAGAAAACACTGGTATCTAGGTGCTCGCTATGTTGTGTGGCTTCAGTTATGAAGCAATTAGACTTAGGCACGGGCAAAGAGAAACTAATGGAGGTGCAGTCGTGCAGAACATGGGACTTGGCTGGCTACAATATGTGCCTGAATGGGCTGTCAACCAAGATATGATGATTGCATTAGCATCATCATATAGTCGAGATGAGAAGTCTTTGGTCGTCGGAACAAGAAAAATTCCCATATCAGTTGAATCAATTGCGCGGTGTTTTGGACTACCGAACCATGGTACGCAATCCACAAATAAAATAGGGAGAAAAGGAAAAAAAATTATCCACAGTACTTTCTTTGAGTATAACGTATAAGTTTTATTTACGTTAGAGCTTAAAAGCAGTGATCCGATTAACATATCTTTCACACTTATCACTATTAAAATATTATATATATCATATGCCTCACCGAGTGAGATGTGCTTTCCTCTTCATCCATCTTCTTCAGATCAACAAGTGACCAGTCTCTGATCCACGGTTCTCTCCCATTATATCTTCCTAAATCTCCATGCTTGTTAGCATGGAGATATATAATCTGAAAGTTATAGTAATTGCTATAAACAATGTATACTATAAAATAACAAACAACAAATCAAAGGTTAGGGATATACGGCTCACCAGTAATGCGAACATACATCCATCCACTATCTTCTTCCCTACATCCTGAAACCTCAGAACTCCCTCAATTAAAAAATCATAAATGTACCTAGCCCAATACATCTTCCTTGGGTTCGATACATCAATGGCAGCCCGTATATGTATGTATGAAACAGTGGCCTTTGGCGAGGGAAAGAAGAAACACTTCGCTATCAAAATGATGAACTGTCTCCGGAAGTTGATTCTATCGACATCAGACTGCATCGAGCATGTGATAACATCCCTTTTCAAATCTGCTTGTGTCTTTCCTGTGAAGCTGTTAACAAGTCGGTGCTCTGCTGCTGTTTCTGGACTTTTGAAACTATTCCCTGTCAAGCACAAAATTGAGTCGATGCAGTCCAAATCTTTAATGGCTAATTTAACCGAAAACATATACTCAATGAAAGTACTGTGGATAATTTTTTTTTCCTTTTCTCCCTATTTTATTTGTGGATTGCGTACCATGGTTCGGTAGTCCAAAACACCGCACAATTGATTCAACTGATATGGGAATTTTTCTTGTTCCGACGACCAAAGACTTCTCATCCTGACTATATGATGATGCTAATGCAATCATCATATCTTGGTTGACAGCCCATTCAGGCACATATTGTAGCCAGCCAAGTCCCATGTTCTGCACCTCCATTAGTTTCTCTCTGCCCGCGCCTAAGTCTAATTGCTTCATAACTGAAGCCACGCAACATAGCGAGCACCTAGATATCAGTGTTTTCTACACAAAAATTCATAATCAGCACACAGTGACAACGAAGGAGACTGTCGGTTTTAACATTTACTATCAAAACACAATATCCCAAGTTTACAGTTAATTCACCGCTAACCATCCAAGGTACCTTTTTGGTCCACCAGTTTTTTTTTTTTTTTTTTTTTTTTTGCGATCTTCTTTCGGGATTGTTATTCTTTTGTGTCTCTTTTTTGCTCTTGGTACGAGCCATAGCTACTTCTTGTTTTTTGAACACCTGTTCACAAGCAACTGCTATATATACTCAAATAACCCACTTAAATTAATCATTAACATACCAACATATTTATCAATAGCATAGATACGCTAACAACTTTGCTTAGTTCAATATAAAATCATAACTATTTACTATGTGTCTATGATTGTCATTATTACTTCATTATAAAAAATTAATTAATATTAACTGAAAAAATTGACTTCATAACATTATTTTTGTTTATAATTTATTAGATATAACGACACTTCAAACCTGCTCTTTTGCATACAAACAAATTTAAATAGCTGTATTTTTTTTTTCAAATTCTAATGTATAGAATTGAGAAGAACACAATCTAAGTGTATGATGAATATATAAGGCACAAATCATTAATTATTAAACTTATGATAGGGAGTTTTAAATTTTCTTGACAAAATCTAAGTCATCTGTCCTAGCTAGTACTTAAAATAAATCTCAGATTCAAGTTTAAATGTTTTAAAATTAAAGCTAAGTAAGGTATAACAATACAAGGATTAAAGTTAATCAAAAATAAAAAATGAATAAAAAATAATAAAAAGCAGGAACGAAAGTAGAGTAACTGACATAATGTAAATTATCATAGAGAGTAAATAAACTTTATTTTATTTCAGAGCGTGTAATTATATATTTTGACTATATATATATATATAGTCAAAGTATATAATTACTAAAAGTAATTTGTGTTATTTAATTTGAACAGTCCCAAATTGCATAACTCATACTTTCATATAGGAAAATAAGCAATGTTATACGTATTATTTACAAGTACTATATTTTTTTTGTATATTTCTTTTTATAATAATTTTTTGTAATTTTTGGGTAAGGAATGGATGGAGGTGCAGAAATGTTTGTTGGGAATTATAAGTTAGGAAAAGTGATTGGACTTGGAGAGTTTTGGTAAGGTTAGAATTGCTCAACATTTACCAATTGGTCATAAAGTTGCTATCAAGATCTTTAACCGTCACAAGATCAACCAAATCAAAATGGAACTAACTAATCAAAATTCAGTGAATTAATATGTTTAACTATATACCATTACTTAAATAGTCATATTCAGTTTTTTAACAATCACTAATAAAGATAAAGCATTTCACACAAAAAAATTTCATGCAAAATTCCAACTCAACATTTTATAAAGTTAAACAATTCAAACTAAAAAAAATCAAGGCATAACATCTCTATTGAACCGTATATAGAAGGATTTTTTTCCTTCACATGAATAAAAAAAATAATAATTTACCAATAACTTTAAGTACTCCTAATGTACTTCCACCATAGTTAACTACCATAATTTGTCAACTACTAAAAAATACATAATCTAAGTGACACACATGATAAAAAAAAAAAACCATTTTTGATGCCTTTCCTTTATCTCCAGCCCAAAATGCCATCTTTGCAAGTTTTTCCCTTTTTCCCAAACCCATCAAAGTGAGATAAAGAACAAAAATTTCATCGTTAACATCGACTCTAACCACATGCAACAACTGATAATGAAGCCCCAATATGCCAATTAATCAAAACACAATTAATAGAAAGATAAAACTATATAACATACTTATAGGAGTTGGAGACAAGGCTATGAGATGCTCGACATTTCCAGTGGAGACTTTCGAAATATGGAGGCAACTTGAACGAAATGGCTACTTCATATTTTTCACATTATTAATTACTTGAAAGAAAGCACAACACCAAGCATGAAAAATAGCAACTCAAACAACATAACATATAAAAAATCAGGGAACCATAACACACCAGAAAATTAATGTCTACTTATCACGGTTTGACTTAGCTTGGGTCTCATCGGCTGATTTTGATGCTTAATCACAATGCACCCAAACAAGTTTATAGCATTTTTTTTCAATTGTTTAAAAAAAATATTCATAGAAAATGGGGAATTGAAATATTGATATAAAATCTTTTAATAAATAGATTGTCATATTGGATAACATCTATGAAGGACACACCAAATTCCATTGAATAATAAGAGGGAAATAAGAATGATTATCATATGAAAGTATTAATAATGAGCAAAGAGAGAAGTCACATTAAGACAAACACAACGAAGACAGTGTTCAAAAGCATGATCATGTAACATTTCTAACGGCCGCAATAGTTCGGAAAAAAATGATTCAATGAGTTTCAATATACCGAAAAAGCTTTTAGATAATCAAAGTCCAAAGCCCAAAAAGAGAAACCGAGCAAGCGAGAAAAGAGTTTTACTTACCGTGGAAAAACGCGAGTGAATGCAAATATGGTGAAGATGAGAGTGTGAAAGTGAGAACTGGGAATTGCGTTGCAATCGTTGGGTGCGAGAATCGCGCAAAAGAAAAAGAGATTAGAGGACGAAACGCGTAACGGTGTGTTATTGCAGAACAGAGGCACCGAAAAACAACCAAAAAACACCCCTTTTCTGCTACCTTCCCTTCAACTCTACTCCCAAAATGTGATCTTTCTCCAGCTATTTCCTTTTCCCTTTTCCCAAACCCATCAACATGAGATAAAGATCAAAACTTTTATCCTTAACATCAACTCCAACCACATGCAACAACAGATAATGTACTCTCAACATGCCAATTAACGGAAAAATAAAACTAAATAACATACCTATAGGAATCAGATACAGTGCTATGGAATGCTCAGATGACGAAGCTGCTGGGTTTTTTCTCTCTGCATGTTTTCGTTTTCCTGGTTCCTGGGGTTATGGAAGGAATGAAATGGGAGATAAAAGTTTTGATCTTTCACTCTATGTAATTTCTTCGTGTATTCGGATGTTAATTCACTGGACTGAAATTGCATTTTATTAGAATTAAATGTAGATGAGAGATTTTTAGGGATTTGATTGAGATGAAACAGAAATTAATTTTGGGAATGAAATTAATTACTATATGAATGAAGAAGAAGGAACGGTGATAAGTATGTTATTGATAAGCAAGTGGAGTACACTCTCTTATCATGAGAGTGTCATTTAGTTTGTACTATATCTATAATATACTCTTTTTTTTTTTTTGCTACGTAGCAACTCCCCATATACTATTTCGATTGTTCAAGGTTGACATACTTTAGGCTGCTCATCCTTACTTATAGCTATCTTTATTTGCTTTCTTTTTGTTTCTTTTTTTTTACTCCTTTATTCAACCAAAAAAAAAAAAAACTGACCAAGTGGATGATGATAACCCCTTTTTCGTTTTTTCTTTTAAATTCCTATTTAATTAGTTATGTGTTGGTTACATCAACACTAACTAGTGGAGTTAATAGTCAAATTAGTCTTCGAAAGATAAGACATTCTTCAAATTCATTCTTAAAAGATTTTTTCAATCAAATTGGTCTTTCAAAGATTGTGGATTAATCATATTTGTCCTCCAGTCACTCCATTAACATTTTTCTTTAAAGATTGATATTGTAAAACGTTAATTGATAACATATATAATACCTGATATGTCTAATTGGATATTAACCAAATATGTTCATGAAAATTTATTAATTTAGTCATTTCTCCTAATTACAAAAATCTCATTCCTAATATGATTTATTGACTAAATTGTTCGTAAACATATTTAGTAAACATCTAATTGAACATGTTATGTGTCATGTATGCTGTCAGTTAACATTTCACATTATCAATCGTTGACAAAAATTGTGATTGGAGTAGTTGAAGGACAGATACGATTAATTCGTAATCTTTAAAGAACCAATTTGATTGAGAAAATCTTTCAGGGACAAATTTGAGAAATGCCTTATTTTTCAGGGACTAATTTGACTATTAACCCCTAACTAGTGCCTGTGGTGTAACACCCTAACTTTTAACACCTCATGATCGTAACAAAAGTAAGGCGTTACTAACCTAATTCCTTTTATTATCTATTTTATATTAAGCCTTTACGCGTAAATCTATCGATGGTTTTACTAAAACTTATAACTTCTCCAACAAGAACAAACAACACATATTCACATACTTAATATTAATAATACATTATAGTATTACATACAAAAGCAATTACAGAACCTACCCCTCTGAATAAAACTCTAACTAGCAAGGCGAGAAAAAAATAAATTCTAACAACTCAACTCATAAACATGTTCCTCTGTGCTCCAGCAGTTTCGTAAACATGTTCCTCTGTGCTCCCGCAGTTTCGTAATAAACTTGAAGTGATTTTGATTTTGATAATAAGAACAAAAAAAAGTGAAATCCATCTTTATAGTAGGGCATTCCCGTTCAATTAAATAATTTTTTTTAAATTAGTTCAATTAATTTTATGCTTTTGCTAAAACATAGAAGATTTTAATTTATATTGTTATAGAAGAAATGCATACAATGATTTATTAAATTAAACGTATTAAAAATTATTTTTATTAATTAATACTTTAAGGTTCACTAATGGTACTAATTTATTAATAATTTATAAATAATTTTTTTAATTAGCTTAATAATATTAAAAATCAAATATCAAACTACTTTGTGAGTAAATTCAAAAACTAAATTCTTGTTAATATCTATTAATCTAACCAAATAATTTATTAATTTATAAATAAAGTTTAAAAAATTATAATGATGACACCTAACTAAATAATTCCCAAACTCAATATATGAGCGTCATGTCAGCATTTTAAATTAATTCAATAATATTAAAAATAAAATTAAATTTTTAACAACTTCGTTAATAAATTCAAAAATTAAATCCTTATTAATATCTAACAACCTAACCAAATAATTTATTGTTTATTAATTTGTAAATAAAGTTTCAAAAATTTCTAATGACGATACCTAAAAAAATAATCCCCAAACTCAACATATGAGTGCTATGTCACCAAAAGAACTTTTTATTTGTATTACTACTAGTGTTAAACCCGTGCGATACACACTTATATTTTAATTTGTCATCTTCGTCCAGAATTAGAACCTTGAGACCACTACGACTCTTAACTCTTGATAAAATAATGTAAAGTTATCCATGGGTGAACACTTATTTTGGCAAATAAAGCCCTACATGTGATAATGATTGAAATAATAACCACCTAAGCAAAACAACTTAAAATTTAAAAAATAACAACCTAAACAAATAACTTAAATTTAAAAAATAACAATCTAAGCAAATAATAATTTATAATTTATAAATAAAATTTTAAAAATTCAAAAGAGTAATATGAAAATAAATTAAAATTAAAAAGTAACAACCTAAGCAAATAACTTCAAAATTTTGAAAATAGCAACTTAAACAAATAAAATTTATAATTTTTAAAAATTTCTAGTGAGGACACCTAAGCAAATAATTAGTTCAACAATATTAAAAACTAAATACCTAACAACCTAAAAAAATATAATTTAAAATTTAAAAATAACCACCTAAGCAAATAATAATTTATAATTTATAAATAAAATTCTAAAAATTTCTAATAACAACACCTAAGCAAATAAAGTGCCAAATTCAATGTATAAGCACCACGACAGTATAAGAGCTCCCCATTTGTATTACTATAAAGATAAATGTAAAAAAAAATACTCATAGTAGAAGAAACATTTATAGGAGCATAGATGATTCACATAAGAGTTATGATATTTTTAATTTATTTTTAAAGTAGTATTCATTTTTTAGTGTAGTAATTATAAACTAATACATGGTGGTAATTAGTTGGGATCGAAAAAGAGAAGGTGGAAAAAGAATAAGAAAAGGAGAAAGGAAGAAAGAACAAGTCAATATAACAGTAGTCGTGACACAATAATAGATATGTATATAGAGAATAGTAAGAAAAAAGAATAATAAAAATAAAAATTAAAAGGTCTAAAAGAATAATAATAGTATGGTGATAATTAATTGCGGTTAAGGTGAATAGATAAAAAATAAGGAGAGGAAATAAAACAAGGCAACATAATAATGACGGACTAATTGTGAGATAATAATAGTTATACATGTATAAAGAATGATAAGAAAAAGGGATAGTATATGATATGATTGTTGAGTAGGTGTGGTCGCTTGTGGTGTGATGTACTGTAATCTAGTGTGTCATTGTTGATGCTGTGATGTGATCTGAATTTTAGAATCGTGTCTGCAGTTAGGTTCATTTAGTGGTGTATCATATTGATTTGCTTTCTTTGTACCGTGACAGGTGACTGAGTTGCTGTATTATTGAAGATGGACTTTAGTTTTAATTAGCGGTGAAAAAGAGGAGTCTGGTTCAAAGAGTACAGAAAAGATCTGTAGTTACACTTCCTCCGATACGGAAGAAGACGACGATGATAATTTATACCTCAAACTATAATTAGAGAAAGCATAATAATAATAATACTAATAATAATAATAATAATAATAATAATAATAATAATAATAATAATAATAATAATAATAATAAATTTGAGCAACAAAATTCATTTATATAAACTTCAACTAAATAAGTTCATTATTTTATAATAATATTTCAATTTTTTTTATTAAATTTTATTTAATATGTATTTTTATCTTATATTTTAAGATACAAATTATAGTTTAATTTTCATGTATTAGTATAAAATATTTTCATACAGTTATTCAATTACATTTGTTCCTTTGAATGAGATGGCATAAGAGTTTAATTGTATTATTTTTTCTAAAATAATTTATTACTCTTTCATTTATGCTCTTCCAAAAATATAATTTTACTATCTTATTATTTTTTGTTTCTTAACACTATTACTATCTGTTTTTTATTGTTATTATTATTTATATTATTATTAGGGCAATTTACGCAAATAAAATGAATGGATAAAACCATTACGCAAATACAACATTGGCAATTTTCAGACGCAAATGCAATAAACGCAACTATATATAATCCGTTACACCCTGTAACGGAACTCAATTGCACGTAATCTGCTACAGGGTACCGCAGATTACGTTGAGGGCTGAGTTACTCATAAACCGCTACACTCTGTAGCGGTTCATGACCAAATGGTGCTACACTCATAATCCGCTACACTCATAATTTTTTTTTTAAACAATTGAATCTTAATTCTAACTTTTAATTATAACATTAGTATTTTCTCCAAATTATATATAATAAATATTTAAAAGAAGAGAAATAAAAATATAGATTAAAAAAATAAGTGGTAAAAATTTAAAACTAACTAAAAAAATAAAAAAAATATGGATATAATAATAATAATAATATTTTTTATTTGAATTATATTATTTTGTTAATTTTGTTTTCTGTAGAACATAAAAGTAAAAAAAATAGAAAATGAGAGAAAAGAGAGAAAAAGATAAAGATAAAGAATGAGAGTAAGAGTTTGTTAATTTTGCAAGAAAAATTTTTATTTTAATTGTAATAAAAAATATCAGATAACATATTTTGATGATTTGTCATATTACTAATATAAAATATAAATTATATATAGAGTAAACATGGTAGAGAAAAATAGAAAAATAGAGAGAGGTAAATGAGAGAATTTAGGAAGAGAATTTATTAATTTTGGAGAAAGATATTTTCTCTCAATTTTAATAAGAAAATGTCATGTGACATATTTAGTTATTAAATTATATATTTAGATATAATATAGGTATATTTCAATTACAATTTCAATTTTAATATTTTAATTTTAATTTTAATGCAATTAAAGAATGTTATGTTGTACATTTTGATTGTTAAATTTATAATTAGTCATTGATAATGATATATCACAGAGATAGAGTGGTTAAAGAAATGAGAGAGATAGAAAAAGGAAAAGGGAGAAAAGGATGACTCTTTAATTTTGGAGGAAAAGATTTGATTTCAATTGTAATAAGACAGTGACATGTGACACATTTTGGTTGTAAAATTAATAAGGAGAGAAGCGTTTCTTAATTTTGGAGAAAAAGATTTGATTTTAATTACAATGAAAAAATAATGTGACACATTTTAGTGTAAAATTAATAATATATATAATAAATTTATAAAAAATATTAAAAGTTGATATTTAATTTAAATAATATAAAAAAATAATTTAAAAAATTCGATAAATTCAACGCCAAAATAGTCCCACAGTAGAAAATTGGCCTAATAATATATATGGTTAGTGAAATTTCTAAAGCATACAAAACTTCTTCAATTATGATTGCGTGTTAAAGTTATTATTTTCTGATTTTCTCTCGCACTTGTTATCTAAACAAGTAGTGTAATTACGTTAATAATTTATACCGACACATTCAGTTAATATTACTGTTTCGTTAAATTATTATTATTTATATATTATTATATAACAAACTGAATTGCATTAATATTATCGTATCATTTCTATTTTTCGATATTATAAAACTGAAAAAAATATATACGTGGAGTATATTTATATTTAATGTGTTTTTTTTAATTTTTTTTATTCAAATTCCTTTAATAGATAAGATAAATCTAGAAAATAGTAGTTAAAAAGAATTTTACCAGAACCATGAATTACGAAAAATAAAAAAGAAGTGAAAGTGGAAGTAACTAACCAATCATACATCTGACAAATAATAAGGATCGGACGAGTCCGATTTTAAATTTGTCACGATAAACAAGTTTCCACTCCGACCTGGTGGTGCTGCCACGTCCATCAATCTACTCCCACTCTTCCGGTCGGATTCCGCAGGTGTTTCCAACCGCTTCAAAAGCGGCAGCGGTGCATCGCAACTCCGGCTCGTCGTCTGCGAAGATCATGACCATGGTGTGGCAGGCCTCCAGCGCCCACGCGAGGTTTGTGAAGATGAAGTGTTTCAACTGCCATTTTCTAAACTCTCCGTAGTACTTTAAGAGCATTTCATCGATGCAGAGCTTCTCCATCTCGTCGTAGTTTGAGGACAGCGTCGTTGCCATTTCAAAACCCTCTTAGTACAGATGTATATAGTGGGCGGATCCAGAAATTTTATAAAAGGGGGCAAATTAAATACAAAATAAATTAAAATATAACATAATAAAAACTTAATAAAATATAATTTATAGTATATAAGTCAAAATTAATAATTATATTATATAACAATTAACATTCAACTATCTATTTTAAAATTTTGGTATTTTTGAATTTGTTCTGCGATATTTCATATAACTAAAATTATCAATTTACCATCTGAAATAAATTTTGAAGCATTCTCTTTTTCAACATATACAATCATATAATTTGTTAAAAGTTCGTCTTTCATCTTATTTTAAATATTGTTTTTATAATTTTTATTGTTTAAAAAATCTATTCAATTATTACTGTTGTTATAGAAAAAGTCAAAATAAAATTTTTTTTATAATTGTTACTTTTTACATTAATCCAAACCTATATTTTTCAATAATTTTTCAATTATTTATATATTTATATGCTTTTATTATTTTTTAAATTTATTTATTAATTTCTATTGATATATTATAATACACATTATAATTTATACATATTAAGTTACTAACATGTAAATTTTTTTAGTGTGTAATATACAAAAATATATTTAATCAATAATAATAATTTAATAATAAATTAATAGTAATAATTTTTTTAAAAAAAAATTGGGGGGACCATGGCCACCTTAGATCTCCCGTAAATGTCACTGGATGTATGAATCTTGTGTTAATTAGCTAGTGTGTGGGTGAGGGAAGGAGAGGCAGAGAGATTAGAGAGCAAGGTAGAGAAAATCGAGATTTTACGTGAAATCGAAAAAGTAAATAAAAAACGTAAAACGTAAAATCTTAACAAGGTTTAAATCGTAAAATTGTCAGACTTAGTACAAATTTCGTAAAATCGATAAACTCATTTAAAATCGTAATATCGGAAGATTTTAAGAGTTAAATCGAGATTCTAGCTACTATGTTAGAGAGTGATTGGGTTATTTATAGTTTCGGAGGGCGCCATTTAAAAGAAGTTTCTAGGGCTGGCAATATATACACTATCTGCGAGTACCCAATTTTGACCAACTCGTTCGGATCGGGTTGTCTACGCTATCCGCTACAGGTAGGGTAGGATAGGGTGCAAATTTGCCTGTGGGTAGGATAAGGTACGGGTTTAGGGTATATCCTACCCTACCCTATCCGCATTCTTAATATATTATATAATATATATGTAAAAGTTATGTATGTAGTGAAGAAAGTGAGTCTTGTATTCACAATCTTCTTCTTATAAAAACTTGAAATAATCACTAAGTTAGTTGATGATTATATTATTTGTAATTTTACGTTGGATTTCTTTAAGATTTTATTGTTTTTAATTTTAATTTAAACTTAGTCTTTTATTTTTTATTTTATTAATATGTATGAAATTTGGAATGGTTGAATTTTATATTTATTTAAATTTTTTTTGTTTTTGCGAGTAGGGTCGGTAGGGTAGGGTTTAGAATTTTAGGATGTGGGTAGAGTTAAGATTGAGAGATTCTCAACCCGCAGGTAGGATAGGGTAAAGTTTTAAAAAAGTTTTCAACTTGCGAATAGAATTAGGATAGAGTCTAAACCCTACCCTACCATTGCCAGCCTTAGAAGTTTCTGAATGTCTTTGGTGGAAATGCTTCACGTGGCAGGTTTTTCATTGTAAAACTAAAAAGTGTTAGTTTGGTTTATTTTTTAATTTGGTTTAGTTTTAGGTAAAATACCTCAATAAACCAAATGCACATCAATATTATCTGAATGTCCTAAACTAGAAAATGCAACATCAAAGTCTCAAAGCACATTTCTATATAAATCGAATTCATTAAATTCGATTTAATGAAACACGTAGTAAATCGAATCCAATGGATTCGAATTAGATGAAAAACTTAATAAAAATCGAATCAAAAATCGAATCAAGTGGATTCGAATTAAGTGCATGGTTAGAATGCTAATAAATCGAATGGATTGACTTCGATTTACATGTTTACTTTGTCTCCCATAATTCGAATCTAATAGATTCGATTTGTGTGGACTTTGGCTATAAAGTTTTTGTTTTGAAAAATAATTTATTAATTTTTAGAAGATAATTTTTAAATAAATGTTTAGCATTTAAAAAGTGATAAATTAAACTAAAAATAATTTTCAATAAGCACAACTAATAATATTTATATTTAATAATAATTTTTTAATTTTAAAAATATTATAATAAATATAAATATATAAAAATTAAATAAATTTATATATTTATTAACATATACAGTTATATTAAATTTTTTAATTTTAATAAAAACACATTAATAACTTGTAAAAATATTTCTATAAGAAAGAGAAATAAAAATATATTATACCTACTTTATTATAGAGTTACTCACTTAATATACTCTTTGATTTTAATTAACCAATTTAAAAAATATAGATATAATTTTAAAATTGTTTTATTAAATTAGTTAACTAAAATATAATTATAATTTTTTAATCAATTTGATTAATTTTTGTACACCCCTGCTCATAACTGTTCTTATTGTTACTTAGAGGAGTACGTTGGGCTAGATGATAATAAACATATTGGGGATCTACTAACAAAATTTAAGGCAGCAAAAGATTGAAGCAAAGGAAAAATTTTTTAATTTTAAAAATATTATAATAAATATAAATATATAAAAATTAAATAAATTTATATATTTATTAATATATAAAGTTATATTAAATTTTTTAATTTGAATAAGAACAAATTAATAACTTACAGAAATATTTTTATAAAAAAGAAAAATAAAAATATATTATACCCATTTTATTGTAGACTTATTCATTCAATATACTCTTTTAGTACTTATTATTATTATATATGATTAATTTTTTATTTACTTTGTCCAAAAAGAGTCAATCATTTAAACATAATAATCTTATTATTGAGAGTACCTAAGAAGAGTACTAAAATATATTATTTTATATGTTATAAATATTTATGAAACTTTTTTTTAGTACTCTTTTTAGGTACTCTCAATTATAAGATTATTATGTATAAATTGTTGATTCTTTTTGGACAAAAAAATAAAAAATTGATAATAATAATAATAATAATAATAATAATAATAATAATAATAATAATAATAATAATAATAATAATAATAATAATAATAATAATAATAACATTTTAAATGCTAAAAAATTATTTAAAAATTATCTTCTAAAAATTAATTTAATAAATGATTTGTCAAAACAACGAAGCAAACATGTAAATTGAAGCCAATCCATTTGATTTATTAACATTTTAACGTTTTTCATTCAATTAACATCTTTCACCTAATTCGAATTTATTGGATTCGATTTATTACGTGTTTCATTAAATCGAATTTAATTAATTCCATTTATACAGAAGTGTGTTTTGGAACTTTGACGTATTTTCTGGCTTGGGACATTCAGGTAATATTGATGTGTATTTAGTTTATTGAGTTATTTTGCCCTTAGTTTTATTTTAATTGTATTTTACGTATTGAAGGTTCTTTGGTCTAAATAATTTAAAGAACGAACGAGTTATAATTCAAATGGCATAATTTTTCTATATTTATTTAGAAGTTGTGGGTTTAAGTCTCTCTATCTTTGATAAAAAAAATTAAAACAAAAAAAAAAACACTAAATCTATTTTTTCTTAATTATTTGTAATTTAAAATTTAAAAAATAAAATTAATTAAATTTAATATTTGTTATTGTTAATTTGTCAAAACTAGTTTAGAGGTCATCTCTTATTTTTGTAATAATATTTGGAAGACTAATAAAATATAAACAATACTAAATCAGAATTTATTATTTTTACTAACGCTTTTAGTCATTAATTCAATTCTTTTATTTTAGTAATCTAACAATATATTTTAGTCTATATTTTTAAATATTAATGACTAATTAATGACCAAAAATACTAAATTTTGATGACCTTCTAATATTTTTCATAAAAATTTAGTCTAAATAATCTAAAATTATTTTATTTAATATTTATTAATTCACGCTAAAATAAGAGATTTTAATGTTTAAAAATATAATAACTTAAACTAATTTTTATAATTATAATCAATCATTTTGATATTGAGGATCTTTTGGTTTGATAATTATTAAGAAAAGATTAATAGATTGATGGAATATTTGAAAGACTATTAAGTCCAATTTTAAGGGATATTATATTGAAATTTTTTTAAAAATTAAATAATTTTTTTAAGAAATGATAATTGATTTTACTAAAATTTTTATGTTATAGAGAATGTAAAATTATTGGTTAGTATGAATTATGATTAATTGTAGTTAATCGATGGTGAAATGAATTTTGGTCAAGTAATAGAACTCAATTAATTAGCATTATAGATATTCAATTTTTAATCTTCTTTACTAAAAAAGTTATCATTGTTTTCGCAATTTCTGTAATTTATTATGAGTTTATTTCTTATCCAAAAATTGGTTTAACGAAAGAGAAAAAAAAATGTATCGTCTCAATAGTCAAACTAACATTTTATGCACATTATTTAACTTGATTTTAAGGTGTAACTAATGATAAAATATAAATAAAATAATATATTTATATATATAATATATAATATTTTTATCTAATTTTTATCAGACTTTTTAAACATAAAATTCCAACTTATTCAATCCATTTACCAATTTCTTTTACAATTTTGTTACATATTTAATTTTTTTTAACCATTAAATCTAAATAAATTAGTTCAAACTCAACAAAAATTAATTTTATTAGTGAGAGCATATTAAACACACTCCAACTTCCCACTAACGCAACTTTTCCGCGCTTTTTAATATGAATACCTTCTTATTGTGTTCATTCTTTTTCATCACGTATTTCTTTCTCGTCGTTGTTTTTTTATTGCTGCATTTTTTTCTCTCTTTTTTTCTGGTGGTTTTGCAACATTATGCGTTTCTTCTTTTTCTTTGTTTGATTTTTTTCTTATTTTTATTCTTGTTAAAAGGATAAAATAAGAAGAATTATGAGAATGTGAAACAAGAAGGAAGAGATGAATAAGAAAAGAAGAAAAAGAAAATAATGATGCACTACCAAAAAAATCATTTTTAGCAACCATTTATTTTGTTTTTAGCGGCAATGAATATAGCCGCTAATACATTTACCGGCAATTAGACATTAGTTGTCTTATGCTTTGTCACTAAAAGGTTTTAGCGGCAATTATAACATTGCCGGTAAAGACCTTTTTAATGGCCGCAAAAAGTATATAACTATTAGCGGCCATTTTCTTGACAATTTATATGACCACCAAAAGTAATTCCAAAATTGCAATGTTATTCATTTTAGCGACCATTACTATTGCCGCCAAAACCCATTTTACCAGCAATTTATATGACCACTAAAAATAATTTTAAAATTGGAATGTTATTTACTTTTAGTTGCCATTATTTTTAATTATATTATACTCATTTTCTAAAATCTCAATTATTTGTATCAATAATTATTATTATTATTATGCATAATATAAATATACTAAAATTAATTTTTACAAAAATGAGATATTTCATTAAACTCAATATTAATACACAAATTTCTCTTGAAAAATAATAAATCATGTTACAAATCTAAACAAAAAATGCTACAAGCCTATAACTATGTTACATTAAGTTAGACAATAAACCAATCCCAATGAACGATCCTAAGAAGCATTGCCATGATATGAGGGGTTGTTGCAACTTGCAAGCATTCCCAACCAGTAGTATCATTAATCACAGAAAATTAAGAATGTGTTGAATCAGAGAGCGAAGTGATTTGCTTCCACTGGGATTTTGCATGGTTGTGTTTGGTGCTTTAAGAGTTGCCAATGAGCTCTCTATTTATTGTTTTGCTGCTATTTGCTACTACTCCATTCACCACCATCGACGTGGTACTATTTGCATATTGATTGCTTTTATCCTCTTCAGCTGCAACCTTTGCCTCATCTTGCTTACTTTCAATAAGGTCCTCTTCAGCAGGGAGAATATCCGCATCTTGTTTAAGCTCAAAGATTCACGAATTCTGACATATAATGGATCCCCCAATGCCTTGCTCAATTCTTCTTCACCATGGCTCATCATAGAAGCCACAGTCTGCATCAAAATGAGGGTAATGATGATGATAATTAAAGAATCTACAGGGTAGATGATTTGGTCACAGAATATATTAGATGATACACATTTTATTAACTTAAGCTTCTTTGTTATAGAATGAACTACTATGGATAACATAAAGTAGTAACAAAGTAAATATCAGTCGAATCCAAAATAAAAGAAATTGATATCTGAAGAAACTCTGCGACCTTCTTGTACAGCCTGAAACCATTGCTAATCAACTGCCTCGAAATGAAGTTTATGAGAGATGGAGGCACAAAATCCAGCTTTATATCCATATTTGCTATTGTCTTGTAAAATTTGAAGTCTTTCAATCAGGTTTCCTTAATTAAAAATACATTTTCATTTCGGTAGCTTCCTTAAACCAATTAGATAACAAGGCAAGTTTAACATTCAAATTTCTACTATAAACTACTAAAGTTGGAAACAAAAGCAAGCTACGAACAGGAACCGATGGCATCACTTAAATTAAGTAATTTCTTATGTTTGAGCAGATTTAAAACTCACCGAAAGTAACTTCTTTCTGATGTCACCTTCTGCAATGCAAATCCCCCTACCAAATCAACTCTCACAACATCCTTTGCTTCAGGAATCACCTCATTCAAACCGTTGATGATCAAATTGACACCATTTGACTCAGGAACCTGAAACCAAATTAAGTACAAATTCCTTAAAGCTTAGAACTAGTTTAGAATTAACATTTTCCAAAAGAAGTGAAAAAGAAGAAGAGTTAGTTAGTTCCCTACTGAATTTGTAAGAATGACTATTAAGTCATCTTGAAAGTACTCAAACAGATAGTAGTACACTATAGCCTCCCTCATAGACAGTGGCCAAGAAACCTTCATCCTTTCTTCCAAAATTCAGAATAAAATCAGCATTCGAAAGTGAAGCTTTTCGTCACAGTAAAGGGAAATTAAAATGGCTAATCGTGACAAACCTCACTAGTGATATTTGTTCCCCAATCCAGACCTTGTGCAAACATTCGCATGCTAGGATTTTGAAAGTTGGAACAGTAGATTGAGGCCACCTGATGAATGAAATTTGCGAAAAAAAACAAAGTATCAGTTAGATTTGTATACTGATTACATTACTCAGATTTGAGATAAAGCATTCTGGAGTATAAAAAACAACCCCCCATATCCAGCTCATAACAAAAAACCAATACTAGTGCTGACTGTTGCATTGAGACTAACACAGAGAAAACTAGAGGCACATATTACAATAATATGCCTCATGAGTCATGATTTATGGTTTCTTTTTCAAAGAATTCCTTACAGCCAGAAAAGAAACATAGATGAATAGAAATGAAAAAAAGAAACAAGTACCAACTGTTGAGGAGTGAAGATCCACTTGGCACGGTGGGTAGAGGTCAGAAAATCCGCCATGTCCAATCAGAAAACTGTTGGCCAAATGCTTTAGTATGCACATTTATGATATTAGTAAGCACATTTATAAGGGGAAAAAACCATAAATTATGTTAGTGATGGACAAAAAACATCAATGAAAGAAACAGTAGCCATGATTTTCCCTAATAACGGCATCTGGGTTCAAGTGTAGCAATGGTTCCTTGATGTACTGATCATTATAAATGTGTTTGGATAAATAAAGAATTTTAAAATTTGAGAGAATTTTAAATGCTATTAAATTTAATTCATCAATTGAACTTGCTTCATTTACAAAGTTCCATTTCCCAAAAATTAAACCTAGTAAACATAAACACTTAGTTTTCCCTATCTACAGCCTCGTCATACCTTAGCCTCCACTCGGCAGATTTGTCCATTGCTTCCCTAACTGTCGCCTGCAAACATCATGAATTGGCAAACAAAACAAGGGGATATTATGATCACAAATCTGCTCTGTCAAACTAGAAATTATGAGAAAGGGGTTTGAAGGTAACCTTAGGAGGTCAGAGTCATCAGAGGAGATGCTGTAGTGAATGGCCCAAAGCCTGAAATAGACAGCAATGCCCATTAACATTAGAAAACCCAAGCTTGCTATGATTCTTCTTCTCTTCATTCTTACCACAACCATATCACACACTCTTTAATGAAATAACTCTATTTTAGCAATTTAATGATGTGAGATATAAGATGTTATGTACTAATTGTAGTGAGCTGTTAATCTTTAAATATATAGACAATACGATGAAATTATTAATAAAATAAGTCTATTTTAGTAATCTAATAATCATATAAAATATAAAATGTTAGGTTTAAGTTATCTATTTCTAAATATATAAATAATATGATGGGATTACTAATAAAATAAACCCATTTTGATGAGAGGTTAGTCTATTTTGAGAAGAATTATAAGAGGTTAGGCTTTCCAAACAAAAAAAAAATGTTATGCACCAGAAAGCTATACGGTGTCCGTGGGCTTGAGATTAGGAACACGTAAGTATTCATCTATTATTTCATAGAGAATAGAAACAATAAATAATATAACTGATTATGATGCATGTCCATTCTTTTTTTCCTTGTTTCTTTCATAATTAATACATTCGTTCTATGTAATAAAATTAGACAATATACTTTGTTTGATTTAGCTAACGATCCATTGAGAATTTAGGAGTGGCAAAGTTTTTTTCTTTAAGTTTAAATCACTAAGATATTTTTCTTTTTTTCACATTATTTTATAATATAATAAATCAAGTACTAATTTATCACAAATTTGATCTTTATTTAAAAATTTATCATTAACTAATAAATTATTACATATACTAGATAATATTAAAATTAAATAATATTAAAATATTGATCAAAATTAACTGAAAAAAATTAGTTTGCTAGTATTATTCTTTATTTATTAACAAAGAATTTTAATAACTAAAAATTATCGAGACATTCAAGGTCCATTTAGAAGTGAAAATAAGGACACCATTTGTGTGTGAGTTGTTCAATCTCAATATATATATATATATATATATATATATATATATATATATATATATATATTAATGAAATAAACTTATTTTAGCAATATGTGAAATATAAGATGTTATATACTAATTGGTGTGAGTTGTTAATCTCTAAATATATAGACAATATAATGAGATTTTTGAGGCTTTTTTATATAAATAAACATGGAAAAAACATTAATTCCAGGAATATGCATGGCTTAAATTAATGACTGAAATACGCATGGCCAACTCAACCTCGCCAACTACGAAATGGAGTTCCATACCAAATCGCAAGTGGTGCCCACGAAATGGAAGAGACTGAAGTAGGATCCATCTCAGCTGTGTCGAGCACGAAATGGGGGAGCAGCCATTTTGTGGCTGGCACCCACGAAATGGATATTCCAAGGGGGGCGGGTACGAATTGGTGCACCTCAGGTGTACCGGCCACGAATTGGTACCGTAATTTTCCTATATAAACGCTCGTGGATCAACGGCGAAAGGAACCATTATCACTCTCTTCTCACACTCCAAACTAGCCCCAACCTCTGCACCTTCATTCTTCCTTTAAAATTTCCAGGTAGTAATATTGGTCTGCTATTTGTATGGCTGCGGAGAATGTTTACATGATTATATATCCTAATGGAGAAATTTCGCATACATCAGAAGGTATTACATTCGTTTGCGACGATCCATTGTGGATAATGATTCCACCACAAACATCGTTGCAAGATTTGAAGAATCTGATTCTGATGCATACCGGAATGGTTGCAAAAAAGGAAATCACGAAGCTGACCTACAGAATGCCGGTTGCAGTGGCCAACTCGTTTTCGTATCAGAAAATGCAGATAAAAGCTGATCAGCATGTGTTGATGATGTTTTCTTATCATCGCAGCATAGGAAGCATCTATTCGTTGGAGCTTTGTCTGAATCTTCAGGACATTGGTGGAAGCTCGTCCAGTTCGAATAACGTGGAGGGTGTCAGAAATCGACCAGCGGATGATTTTGGTTTGGTTCGGGATACCAGTAGGGCCCCAAGTCCAAGCTTTAATGCATTCGTTCCGCAGGTACAAAATGTATCTATTTGTGAAGCGCGCCCCGCCTCTTTTACACATCTTGGGGTCGATAGGGTTTCAGAGGCTGCTAATGCATATACGTCTGACGAGGATGAGATTGAAGATTTCAGTGGTGATGATCCAGAAGTCGTTCCAGAGACTCAGCCTCTGCATGGCGATGCTGTTCCTCCAACACGAGTCGAACCTGAAGGTGGTGGTGTATCTTCCTCCACACCGGCACACTACCTATCCTTAAATCTGGGAGCAATGCATTCGACTAACGCAGAGGACAGATCGAGCAGCTACCCTTTGTCAGGGGAGATGGAGCTCGAGATTGGGTTGAAATTTCTTAACCGCGAAACAGCGATGCTAGCAGTTAAAAACTACAACATCCGTAGGAGTGCAGAATATAAGGTTGTAGAGTCAGACCAAAGTAGGTATGTCTGTCGATGCAAGCATTTCGGGGATCAATGTCGTTGGATGGTACGGGTTGCAAAGACAAGGTCCTGTAGATTTTGGGAAATCCGAAAGTACAAAGGGCCTCACAGTTGCTTGACAAGTACAATGTCTCAAGACCACGCTCAACTCGATAGCAACGTCATCTGCCAGCACATATTTCCCATGGTGCATGCTGATGCGACGATTTGTGTAAAGGTGTTGCAAGGATCAATTGAGTCAGCGTACGGTTACAAGGTGTCTTACAAGAAGGTTTGGCACGCGAAGCAGAAAGCAATCGCAAGGATCTATGGTGATTGGGACGAATCGTATGACCAGCTGCATAGATACCTCAATGCTCTGCAAGCTTTCGTCCCAGGTATTACATATATTTTATTGTGGAGAGGTATTTGATCTTTAATTTCCGTTATTTCGTTTACATGTTTTACTAAGTAATCATTTTCGCACCAGGGACAATTGTTGACCTCCAAACCCGGCCGTACTATGTCGGGAACACACTAGACCGTGGTTGTGTCATGTTTCACCAGGTTTTCTGGTCATTCCCTTCCTGTATTGAAGCTTTCAGGCACTGTAAGCCGCTGGTCTCAGTGGACGGAACACACCTGTATGGTAAGTACACAGGCACCCTTCTCATGGGCATTGCACAGGACGGGAATAATAACATTCTACCCGTCGCTTTCGCACTTGTCGAAAGAGAGAACACATATTCATGGTACTTCTTCCTAACCAATTTGAGGAGGCATGTCGCAACTCGGCTGGGAGTTCTGCTTATATCCGACAGGCATGCGGCAATAAAGGCCGCATTGGAACGTGACGGGTGTGGCTGGGAACACAATGTGTACTGTGTACGACATATTGCCTCCAACTTTGCAACCAGTTTCAAGAGTAAGGAAGCCAAGAGACACCTTGTTAATGCTGCATATTCGAAGACGCAAGAGCAGTCGCAATACTACCTGGAGCTAATCAGTAGCGAGGATCCGATAACATCTCCACAGATGATGGAGTGGATCCGAGGGCTAGAGCCACCGAAATGGCTACAACACCTAGATGAGGGCCGACGATACGGTCACATGACGACGAATCTCTCTGAGTGTGTCAACTCTGTCCTCAAGGGCACTAGAAATCTACCAATCTGTGCAATTGTGAAGTCCACTTACCATCGCCTGAATGAGTTATTCGTCATGAAGGGTCGACAAGCACAAGCACAGATTGCAAGTGGTCAGGTGTTCTCACAGTTCTTGCAGAAAGCCATACTTGCGAATCGTGAGGGGATTCCCCAGATGTTGGTGACGTCATACGATAGAGCTACCACTATATTCACAGTCAACGAGATAGCTGCTGTTGGAGTGCAGTCACGGTTCCGAGTTAATCTCCATGACCGCAGATGTGATTGTGGTTACTTCCAGGCGTTGCATTATCCTTGTGCACATGCTCTGGCCGCGTGTGCATATGCGAGATTGGACTGGCAAGAGTACGTCGATTTAGTCTACCGCGTTGAGAGCGTGTTTCGGGTCTATCAAATGGAATTCCAGCCCATGCCCGATGAGGAGATGTGGCCCCCTTCAGAAGGACAACATATCCGACCCAACCCCCTCCTACGACGTACAATGGAAGGCCGTCTGGTATCTACTAGGATTCGGAATGAAATGGACGAGGTTGAGCCAGGACCAGGGAAGAGATGCGGCCTTTGCAGGCAACCAGGACATACCAGGCGACATTGTCCGCATGCTTCTGCAACCTAAGTTTCAACGAATGAAATCTAATATATTTTGTTTTTTGAGTGTTTATGTTTCGCTGTACTGTAAAAGACCCCAATGTTTGGTCTATTGTTGTTTAAAGATGTTGATGCTGTTGTTTCTTTCACATTTACATTCTCGTTTTGGTTTAACGATAATAACATGCAAGGATATCATTACTAATATTAATCGTGCGTACAAGGAAGACATAAAGTAAATCCATACTAGCTAAAAGTAGCGAAATAGCACACCCACTACAAACAAGTAACGCTACAGGACATAAACTTTAAATAACGTACGAAACAGCATATGTAAAATACAAGGAATAACTGACAACAATACTAAACAGTAAAACAAGCAAGTAACACAAACTAACATAAGGACTAAGGGTGCTCGTGACCCAATCTGCCGCCGGTGCCACACGAAGGGGCTCGAGTCTCTCGGCGGGGATGAGCAGCTGGTCCCTCAACCTCGTCTGGTGTAGCATCAGCCCCTGTGTAAGAAAGACGTCGGCCAGACATCTGCATGGCATCATATGGTCGAAGTGCAGAACCGGCTGTATCACCAAGAGAAGCAGATCTCATCCCCGCATAGGCAGGCTGCGTGTACGTGTCGGAGCGAGGCAGGGTGAGTGCAAGATCTGTGGGTGTGTGTGGGGATGACTGCTGAGGAATAAAATGGTCCAACCCATCGAATAATGAAGAGAAATTTGTCCACCCAACTCTGTGCATAGAATCAATCAAATCCTGCGTACCTCCCTGGGATGAACCACCAACCTCGTAGCTACTCTGATATGGCATAAACTACTGAATGGAAGAAGGATGGGAGGGTGCTGCAGGTCCAACAGGTTGCGGGTAGTAGTAGTCCCCTGCGACTGGAGGAGCCTCTCGGGGAATATGGTGTTCGATGTCTGGCTCAAAACTGGGTCGGTCTTGTTCTGGCAACTGTTGCTCATCGTCCCCATGGTCACCATGACCCTCAACTCTGCCTCTGCGGGAGCGACGGCGCCGATGGTCTCGGGGAACGGGAGGCAAATTAATCACAGGGCCTCTTCCATACTCTGCCGGCGCATCTGCGGGGACAACATCACCCCGCGGGTCATGCAATGCATCAGGGGCAGACAGAAACCTCCTGGTTCTCTCAGAGTACCACCTATAGTAATCATGGCTGGGACGCAATGTATCTGCACGATCAATCCGCAGCCGGTATGCATCCGTGCGCCGTTTGCCCCATACCTCAAACCATTCGGATAGTCGAACCGGCCACCAACCGTCGTCATTACGGGCTGATTGTCGATGGAACGTATCAATATTAAGCGGCGGGTTCGGAGGTCCTTGCTTTCCCCCAAACTGTCGCAACACACGGTCAACATTTAGGATCTCAATCCACCTGAAAAATATTAGAGGCACAACAGCACTATAGAAATCTCCATGTGGGTGGCCGACGAATTCTGCAGGAACTCTAGATAGAATTCGGGGGTCCATGTACGATTTCCAAAGAAACTGAAAAGAAAAAGGAATGCCATCACTACAGTCACATAGGCTGGTATTGAATACATATTAATAACAAGGGGCACCTACCTCGTCGACTTGTAGATTATCCAAGCGTAGACGGTGCCTAAGTAGGTGCTGCTCAGCATAGTCATTCTTTCCTTTTTTTTCCCTGCCCACCTGTTGGGCAACAACAAACTTAATAAAAAAAAAAGACATTTCCAACATGAAAGGATACTTGATAAAAGTCACTAACTGTGAAGACTAAAAAAAATACCTCGTGGCCAAAGGAAAACTGAACGCTGTTGTGACATCCGGGGCCCAGAACGGTAATCTATAGTATATCCACGACATGAGCAAGGTATGACACCCGGCCATACACTCAACACTGTAATCTGTTGCGAGGCACATAGAACGATATAACCAACAGAGGACGGCACTACCCCAACTGTACGTACCTATGGCATCAAAGTCAGCCAATAAAGGCAGATATCGAACATGGACTGTGTTGTTGGCCTTGTCAGGGAGAAGCACGCCTCCCAACAAGTAAAGTATGTAAGAACGTGCATACTGCATGAGACCATTATCATCTAAGTCAAGCGGCATCTGCTGAAGACGAGTTCTGAGCCACTTCAACTTGATGTTGTACTTCGTTGTCCCTATGTGGCCGGGGGGAACCTCACCTAGAAGTTCATGACACCATTCCCAAATATCTCTCTGATGAAACTTACTCCATGACCTCAACATACCACTAACAGGCTGACCATCAACAGGTAAACCTAGCTGCATGGCTACATCCTCTAGAGTTATGGTACACTCACCCCAAGGCAGATGAAACGTATGCATCTCCGGACGCCACCGTTCCACAAAGGCACTAATAAGTGGATTGTCGTACTCGAAGCGCTTGATCAAAGAGGCATGATAAAATCCGGTACGTCTCAAATAAGGGTCAAGCCTCTCCCGCCTAATTTCCATGGTTGGATCCCCAGGCTCTAACGTGAAAACATCAATGAGCGTGCCATGAGGAGTAAGAACACGTGTGGGCTACAACATAAGAAGCCAAGAAAGACAACACTTAGAAATACTCTAAAAAAAAGGTTAATAACAAAAAAATATTACTAATAATCCCTAACAATAGCAATCGGATTAATGGCGTAAACAGACCTTATGGAATAAATTTGCCGCTATATGATGTTCGTCCAGCCGGTTCAAGTTCTCCTCCACTTTCACCCCACTCATAGTAAGTTAATTTTTTTATTATAAAGTCACTACCAAAACCTCACCTACTCTCAGGTTTCATTTACCTTGCTAACCACTCTTTTTTTTCTACCCCACTTTCAAAGTTAACCGTGTATGAAAGCTCTCCCCACCCCCTTTTATACCACTCTTGGCTCCCTTTCCAACTGTCCCCTGCCACCCAACACAGCCAATGCATGTGAGCTTGGTGCTGCTGCCGTTTTGACCACCCAACTCGTGGGCGCCAGGAACGAGAATCCCAATTCGTGGCCGCCGCTTGCTAATTGGCCCAATTCGTGGCCGCCGCTTGCTAAATGGCCCAATTCGTGGGCGGTGGGCTTGAGTTTACCCAATTCGTGGGTGCTGTCATTGATGTGCCTCATCTCCTTTCTGCCAGCCACAAAATGAAAAAGCCTGCTGCTCTTCCCTGCATTTCGTGGGCGCCACTCGCGAGTTGGTATGAAACTCCATTTCGTGGCCGGTGAAGTTGAGTTAGCCATGCGTATTTCGGTCATTAATTCAAGCCATGCGTATTCCGAGAATTAATGTTTTTCCAATGTTTATTTATATAAAAAAACCGATTTCTGATCAAAAAAGTTTATTTTGATTATCTAACCATATAAGATATAAAATGTTAGGTTGAACTATTTCCAAATATATATAAACAATATGATGAGATTTCTAATAAAATAAACCCATTTTGATAAGAAGTCAGTCTATTTTGATAAGAGATATAAGAGGTTAGGCTTTCCAAAAAAAAAAATATGTTATGCACCAAAAAGTTATACAGTACTCGTGGGCTAGAGATTAAAAACACATAATTATTCATCTAAATGTCAAGACAAATTCAACGTCCATTTAAAAGTGAAAATAAGGATCCATGCATCAATCAAGTGAGTTTTTTAGTTTACAGCTTTCAATTTTGTGAGACAGAGCTTGGGTCTTTCATGCACATAAGAATATAATGGTTTGGAGTAAATGACGATTTTATTTTATTCGTAATTACAGGATGATTAAACAGCGATAATATATCATGAAGATTAGAGATGGATCGGTTCTGCAAAATTGAATTTATGCAGTGTTGATGAGACGGCAGGGACAGCTGCTATAGGGAACCGTATTTACTTCAATTTTCTTTCAACTTTAGCCTTAGAAGACGATAGAAGGGATCAGGGATCATTCTCTTTTCACTTTTTCATTTTCTCTCAAAAAATTCTAATACGTACTAAAATTCACTAAATGATGTAATTAATTAAGGGCAATTTAATTCCCTGATTGTTTATTTTCTTTTTTTGGTGTCTAAGTTTCTCACTTTGTTAGTAATCAACGTGCCTGTTTATTCGTATTTTTAATACCTTAGAATAGAATATATTAAAAAATAAAAATTAAATATAAAATACAAACGTAAGTATCTTTTAGATTTATGTAAGTATTGTTTTTTTAATTTGAAATCAAGATTAATAAACTGTACAACTTATTATAGAAAGTTGAAAAATAAAAATGATAATTTTGGAATTAGTAAAAATTAAAAATACTATGGTGTGTGACGTTTGACCAATTTAGCTATTATTCTCATTATTGGCTGAATTATTATTAAATTTTGTTTACCATAAGAATGTAGCATACATCTTCAACAACAGTTATGCGTTACATTATATGTCTAATATATCTAATATAAACGTCTTTTTTATGTAAGAATTTTTATTAATTTTAAATAAAAAGTTGTAGCAATTTTGTCTTGATTTATGCTGCATTTTATTTATTTTAATTTAGAATAATATGGGCAACAAATAAAAACCAAACATTAAATCATTTGGTTATATATAGAAAGTATGATATTATTATGTTATACAGAAAAGCTCTGCATACAAGCCCTAATGACTTGTATGCTTTACAAGTTCATTAACAAATAAAATCCCAAAACGCGCTCCAAGGGTTACGTTGTATACACGCGCTATATAGAGATCCCGCGTATATCTAACTACCAAATTTAAAAGATTTGTTTCCTTCTTCGTTTTCGTTATTTGCAGATTTGCTCGTTCTTCTTCTCGCGAAGCTTCCCCTGGTTTCTTCGATCGTTCTTTTCCCCTCCTTTCTCACTCGTTTCTTCTTCGTCATTTACGTTAGTTCCTCTCTCTATAACTCCAGCTTCGTTTTCTATTTGATTTTTTGTTTTCTGAAATCAAAGTTTGAACTCGTTTTGAAGATAATGGATGATTCAACCTCAGATTGTCAGCTGAATCCAGGCGAAGTGGATTATGAATTTGAATCTAACGAAGTTCCTGAGGTTTGATTTACATAGGATTACTATGAATTTTGTTGCAGTAATTTGTATAGCATTGTGTAGGTGAATAATTCGTGAACATTGATTGTCAAAATAACGCATGAAGATAAATCTGTGGATTGAATGTAATGTATTAGTTTTGATTAATTATCTGGAATTTATAGTAGACAATCAGGTGTAGATCAGAACTTTTTTGGGTGTATTTTTGCGGGAAATATGGGTGTATTTACAGTTTACTGCTTTTTCTGTTATTTTAACTGAGTTGTTGTTGTTCGGGTGTATTATATCAGACATGATTGGGTGTGTTTTTAGTTTTTGACATGGTGTATTCTACAGCCTGTGTATTTACAGTTTATGACTTTTATTGTCATTTTAGTTGAGTTGTTGCGGTTCGGGTGTATTATATCAGACATGATTGGGTGTATTTTTAGTTTTTGACATGGTGTATTTTGCAGCCTCTCTCTGTTGTTGATGACCAGTTTGTTCCGAAGGTTGGAATGACCTTTACCACCCTTGAAGATGCTGGAAAATTTTACAGGAACTACGCCAAGGCTGCAGGTTTTTCTACAAAAGTTCGGAGCACAAATAGGAAGGGAAACAAGATTAAGAATCAATTGATTACATGTAGCAGAGAGGGAAAATGGAAATCTAAAATATCTCCGACCGAGAAGACTAATCCGACAGCCGGTTTAAACTGTCCTGCAAGAATTTATATACACACATTGAAGGATGTCGGTGCTTGGATCATTTCAAAGATTGTGCTGGATCATTCACACCCCTGCTGTCCAAGTAAAGCAGAGATGCTCAAACAGCACAGGGAACTAAGCATGTCCATTCGTCGTACAATAGAGAATAACGAGGAGGCCGGTATCAGACCAAGCAAAACCTACCAATCATTTGTTGCGGCTGCCGGGGGTCACCGTGAGTTAAATTTTATCGAAAAGGATGTGAGGAATTACATTACCAGGGAAGTGCGGAATGTTTCCGAACAAGAAGATGCAAAGGAATTCGGGAAATATTTGTTAAGAATGAAAGAGAAGAATCAGAATTTCTTTTTTGAGCTTGAACTCGAGGAGGATCAATCGATTAAGCTGGCTTTTTGGGCTGATGCAAGAAGTAGAGCTGCCTTTGAGTATTTCGGAGATGTTATTTCATTTGACACCACCTACAATACAAACACGTAACAAACTGCCCCTGTTTATGATGCTAAATTAATGTATTTTTATGAATCCGCAGTAGAGGTGTATATTGGCTATTTTTTTGGGTGTATACGAAGCATTTGTTGGGTGTACCTAATGATTTTGCATTCTGCACTATGGTAATTTGTTTCAGGTATAATTTGGTTTGTGGTTCTTTTGTCGGGGTGAATCATCACGGTCAGTCAACACTTCTCGGATGCTCTTTGATGAAAAATGAAGAAATTGAATCATTCAAATGGTTATTTCAATGTTGGCTTCGTTGCATGGGAGGAAACGCTCCGAAAGGGTTTCTCACCGATCAATGTACATCAATGAAAAGGGCTTTAGAGGCCTGTATGCCAACAACAATTCACCATTGGTGTATTTGGCACATCATGAAGAAGATACCAAGCAAATTAAACGGGTACAAGGGACATGCAGATATTGAACAAGAAATGAGCCAAGTTGTTTGGAACTCTCATAGCAAAGACTCATTCGATAGGAATTGGAATGATTTTCTGCTGAATTTTGGTCTTGTGGACAACAAGTGGCTTTCAGGTAATGTTTGTTAAAAATCTGCAGCAGAGGTGTAAATTGCATGTTTTTTCGGGTGTATTTATAGTCTGTGTTTGGGTGTATTCTGCAGATCTGTATGAAGACCGTCATATATGGGTTCCTATCTATCTGGATCACCACTTCTGGGCAGGGATGAGAAGCACACAAAGGAGCGAGAGCATGCATTCATTTTTTAACAAGTTTATCACCCGGAACAGCTCGCTTATTCAGTTCGTCAAACAATACGATAATTGCCTCGGAAGTAGGGAGCAAGCAGAGAGAGAATCAGATGCTGCAGATTTTTATACGGTCATACCGTGTGCAACCAAATCCTCCATTGAAGCTCAGTTTCAAGATGTGTACACTCATCAAAAGTTTAGGGAAGTCCAAGCGCAATTCAGAGGAAAGGCGAATTGCATCACCAGATTAACGAATTCCGCTCTAGGCTATTCAGTATACAAAGTCAGAGAACAAGTTTCCAGCTCAATATTCAACAAGTTTGTGGTTACTTACGACTCAGTAGCAGCCGAGGTAAAATGCCAATGCTTATTATTCGAGTCAAGAGGGATACTATGCCGTCACGCACTAAGTGTGTAAGCTTTGAACGAGTATGCCAAGTGTCACCTAGATATATACTGGAACGATGGAGCAAGAAGGTAAAGAGGCGACACATACACATCAAGAGCAGCCACGACGAACCACTGTTGGAGCCAAGAAGCAAGAGGTTTGACCAATTGGTTTTTCGTTCGCAAAATATTTGCGAATTTGCATCCGAATCGGAGGAGCTGACTGCAATTCTGCACCGTGCGTACGATAACGTCATGGCTGAGATGGAATCATTAAAAGCCAAAAGGAAGGGGACACGTTCTTTATCCCACGAAGATGCCAACTTGGAATCCGTTAACGAGCTTCAAAGCCCGCCAAGGATTCGAACAAGAGGACGTCCAAAAAATAGGCTAGGTTCAAAGTTGGACAAATAGATTGCAAATGCCACAAAGAAGAAGAAAACAAAAGTTTTAAGCGAGGTAAAAGTAATGTTCTTTAAATTTGTGGTGATTGAGTTTATTTTTCTCGTTAATAGTTTAGCTAATATGTGAGTTTGTTATATTCAGATAAACTTGTTTGATGCTGCATCAGTGGTGCATTCAAATTCCAGCCAATATCAAGGACATGTTATGAATTATCAGTTCAGGATACCAGCAGCAGGGGATAACTCTTTGGGTGTATAGTTACAGAATATGGGTGTAAAAACACTGTTCTTTTGGGTGTATTTTTGTGAATTTTCTTGTGATTCACATTTTACATATAGATACATATATTTAGGGTTTAGGTTTTTAGGGTTTACAGGTTAGGGGTAAGGGTTTAGGTTTTAAGTGTTTAGGGTTCAGGGTTTTAGGCTCAAAGCATCAGGGGGTAGATCTCAGGGTGTATATTCAACTTTCTTTGGGTGTAAAAAATCGCAGGTTTTGGGTGTATATTTGATTTGATGTTTCTCTTCATATTATAGTACCTGTAATTCATACATTTTGAATACAGCACAGACAGTTTAACAGCACAGACAGTTTGGGTGTATATTTAAGTAGTCTTGGGTGTATATTAAATTTTCGTTCGGTGTAAAAGTTTATAATTTATGTTTAGATCTGCCTTGATGTTTTCCTTCATATTTTACCACCTGTAATACAGAGCTTTTGAATACAGCACGGATAGTTTAACAGCACAGACAGTTTAACTATGGAAAAAAATTTCATTGAATAAAAGTTATTTATAAATGGCAAATTTTTACAGCATTTGTTCAATTTACAAACTAGCTAGCAGTTAGATTACTCAGTTTCTATATCAGTAGAATTTATCTGACAAAATGGACTCAATAATACTGAGGATGGCTTGGACAATCGTATTGCATTACTCGCTCTAATTGCTTAATCTCTCTCTTTATTCATTTCACTGAATAGTATCCGCGAAGCATATTCTACTCTATAGTGGTCCACCTCCTCCTACAATTAAAAAGTATATTCTGTTTAAACAACAATATTAATTTAGTAAAGTAATACAGAGTTATATAGTTTTAAAGACAGTTACCTGTGGCCAATTATCCCATTCATACTTCGCCCTTTTAATGTTTTCGGGCTCAATTACCTCAAGCCACTTCATAACGTAAATAGCACAGTCATAGCTGAAAACGAAGAAAATAAATTACAAATCTCATTTAGGAAAGTTTAATGTTCAGAGTCACAAATTTATACCTTGATTTTTGGCCTGAGATATTAACGTATGTTGCTTTAATTTCCAACTCATTCTCCTTTTTCTTCAGAGGTGCCCCGCCGGCGTATGCTCTAATTCTTGAAATTACATATCCTTTAAAAAACAAAACAAATCAGTAATACACCCGAATGAAATACACCCAAAGGAGAACATACTTACACCCAAAGCAAAACATACATATACCTTATATTGAATTGAAATACACCTATCTATTAAAATAAAGAACACCGAGCCAACTTACAATGAATTTATTAAGCTGCTTTCTCTCATTGCTTGGAGCTTTCTTGTGTAACGGGTCAAGTAGATAAAATCTCCCCTTTGTTGTATCAATCACCCATAACCACCAATGGCCTGAGTAGCAAACAGGCGCAAAAATCTGAAGGATTGCCACATTTCAACAGTGTGTTATTTTATTTGGCATATAAGTAAAGAACGGTACTAACAAATTTTACAAATGAAAACTTACATATCGATGCGAAGTTAATTTTTTTGCATCTATGAAGGGAATAAACATTGGGTAGTCTTCCACCTTGAATTCTTTATTGGTTTTAGGTGATATGAATTCCCCGTTTGGGTGCTTCGAAACGGCCATGTTCTGCAACAATTGTGAAGCAACAAATGAAATACTGAAAATACATCCAAGTGAATACTTTAAATAAACCCAAATGACTACACAACTTACACCCAATTGAACGTAAAAAATATACCCAAATGAATACAAAAACAGAACTAGTTGATCAGAGAATATACACCCTAAGGAGTACAGAAAATACACCCAAAAATTGTAGAAGTAACACTTACCACAATATCAGGGGGGAGACAGTATACTTGTTCTCAAAACCTTTTATCATTTTTCTAGTTGAGGATGAGGCACATGGCAGATACAATCTAGAAATATATGCCGAAATCAATTTACATTAATAAACAATGCAGTTAACTTTGGTGTAAAAACATTAATGTTATTCTAATATTACCTCAGCTTCTATATAACTTCCTGCCTCGAGCGATGCAAGGTGCATTCTAGACAATATGTATTTATCTTGGGCAATCAGAGTACACACGTTGTCAAACTCGTTAGTTTTGCCATCTGCGTATGTCTTCACTCGCGTCGCGCAGATGTAGCACTTCTCTTTCATATCACTTGTATTCTGATTTATTCTCGCAGGAGTTTCAAACTTCCAGAACTTTCTCCGCCAGTCTCCTTTTGAATTTGTGGACTTTTACTTTCTTCTTTCGCCGCACTGCTTGCTATTTTTTGTACCAAATCCTCTAATTGTTCTAGCAAATTTGCAGTTTCTGGAGTTTTTGCCCTGTCTGCCTCCTGCGTTGACGCTCCCTCTTGCGTTGCTGCTTCTTCTTGGGTTGAATCAGTCAAGCTAAGGCTGAATGATGGCATTGGATCTGTTTTAGGAACATACGATGCTGTCCGTGCCATCATCATCAGCGCAGCAGCGTCTTCTGCAGTTGGATAACTGCGTGATCATGTATAACATATTATACGAGTAATAATATACGGATGATAAGCAAAGATTGATTTTACTCTGATGAACTTATATTTTAGATGGAGCTGGGGGAAGCGTGGGTGTGCTTTCTTCAAGTTGTTGGGGGGTTCAGGAGTGCTGCACAGTTACACAAAATTAATCATGGCGTAAAAAAAACTATTCAGGAACAATATACACCCAAACTGTAACCAAATATACACCCGAACTGTAACCCAATATACACCCAAACTCTAAACAAATATACACCCAATACTATTTCTTACGTTTTTGTAGTTCCTTCAATTTGTAGCAGAGGGGTTAGTTCAAAATCTATCTCAGGTGTTTCTTCAAATTCCGGCACAGTGGTTGTTTGGGACACTAGCACAAAAACTTGAATCGGAACTCTAAACAAGAAGAAAAATGAAAGGTTAACAACGCCTTTGAAAATAATAAGGTTATAAGGTTGAAATATTCTTGAAAAACTCACATTGCAAGCCCTTCCAACGGTGTCTCTTCCCTCACAACCATTATATTCGAATCAGCCGGCTCACTGGCTGACTCTTGAACCAGACTCAACCTAAAATACACCCAAAGAAAGTCAAAAAATACACCCGAACAATTCAAAAGAAAGACAGGCTTTGTTTTTTGAGAACTTACATACTTGCAGTTTTTGCTTTTTTTTCCTGCCTTTTTTTTTTCTCGAATAAAATAATAAAGGGCTTTTTTTCTAAAAAAATATATACAGAATTAGAAGTAGAAGGTAATAAAAGAATAAAAGTAACGGTTATTTGAAAGAGAAATTACATGCTCTCTGCCGGCCTCTTTACACTACTTTGTTCTGTGTGTCCTTGAGAGAAAGGATCATCACTTTCCAAGTTCACGTCTGGTATTCTAAACAGATTTCATGTTATTCAGACAAAATATGATACAGGTAAATCATGATAACAAGATTTTATTAAATAATTCTTCTTATGTTTCAGAGGAGACATATCGACCTTCTGTCGATCGCAGGTCAGCTTCCTTCTCCCTGCAAAATAAGAAACAATTATTAGCAAAGAAAATACACTAAAATCTGAAATATACACCCCAACAAGACATACCCCTCTGCAGCAGATTTTTCATTGTTATCCCTTAACAATTCATCTAGATTTTCACTTCCTATTTCATATCTGTCACTACATTCATAAAAGAAGATGTTAACAAAAATAATTATGGTGATAGACGGTAATATAGCTTACGAAGTACTGTACCTATCATAGGATTCATCTTCTTCAGGAGATGAATGCTCAACAACAACCTTTTTCTTTTTGGATTGTGTTTTGGGTGGAAAAAACAAGTATGAATCAGAAATAAAAAATTAATTTTATCACAGAATATTATCCAAAGAAGTGCTTACTTTTTTGGTGTTCTTTGTGTCTTTTTCTTTTTTTTTTTTTGCTTTTTCACCGGTGATGATTCTTCGCTTCTATAAGTTAATAAGAGACACTTCAGTTAATACATGATATCTTGATAATTAAGCCAAAAGAAAGGAGTAATAATTTTAGAACATTACTCATCAGTTGATTCAGATTCTGAATCAGAATCCTCTTGACTCTTCTTTCTTTTTTTAGAGTCCATTCTGGAAGGCAAACAATCATTATTTAGAACATACTAAAGATATAAAATACACCCAAATGAATGCACAAGATACAACCAACTGAATGGACAATATACACCCAATACAACAAACGAAATACACCCAACATAATAAACAACATACACCCAACTTGATAAACAAAATACACCCAAATGGTTCCACAAAATACACCCAACTCGATAAAGAAAATACACCCAAGTATGGTACTTACTTTTTCCCCTTTTTGCTGGGTTGTTTTCTTGGTGAATCCTCTGAGTCTTCTTGAGTCTCAGACTCAAAGGTAGAACTGTCACTATCAGTTGTTTCTTTCTCCGAAGACGATGTTGAACTTGCCTTCTTTTTTTTGTTTTTTTGATTTCTTATTTTTTTTTCTTTTTTATCTATTTTTTTCATTTTCTCTCTTGTTTGCACCATCTTTATAATCCCCTGAAACATTAGATATTTTAGTTAGCAGCATTCAGGTAAATAAAATACACCCAACATATTATGTTCACTTACCATATTTTCCTCTCTTTCTGCCGTCATTCTTTCGTCCAACTGCTCCTTATTCTAGTTGGAAATCCAGGGTTTTGGTGGTCTTTCAGCCCTCTTCTTGCCTTTATTTTTAGAAAGATGAAAGTAAATTATCATCAGGGCAAAGAGGCAGCCATCAATTGCCTTTTTCTTTTTCTCCTTGTAGTCGGTTATGCCCTTGACGATAAAACTCAAAACATGCCCTCCCCAGTTTCGTTCTGTTATGGTGTCCATCTCAAAAATTGGGGCCAGGTGCACATGCGAGATTTTGTTTATTGTTGTTGGTAAAAGGAACGCCATCTGTATATAGAGGATGAAAATCCTCTTGAATATTAGGCGATCCTCTTCGTTACCAATGCCAATATCCATCATCTCATCTGTAAGACTTTTGAGGGTCATACCCTGGAATCTTCTAAAAATTTATTTGTCATCCTCAGAAAGTTTCTTATAATCGACTTTCTGAGGAAATAGATCTCCTACAAAAAGGAAAACAACATAGTATGAAAATCAGTTCAAATACACCCAAGCATCAACTAAAATACACCCAAGCATCAGTTAATATACAGCTATAATTTTTAGCGAGTTACCTGTTGCGTTGATGCCAAGCGCATCACCTATTTTTTTGGTGTTATTTTAAAAGAACCGTATCTGGTTTTCAGTCTGTTCTCCCCTAATTTGAAGTTGTTAGCCAGCTCCCTTAACACTTGGTGATGCACCCTTAGTGGTGGGATGTGCATCAAGCCACCGAATCCCAAATCCCTCACAATCGTTTTCTTCTCCCCACTCATGTTTCTGAATTTATCACTTAACAAATGTGTTGCACACTTAAGGTCTTTGGTTTGCTGTAAACAAAAATAAAATTATAGTCAAATATGTTTCTATTATATAAAACTGATTTCATCTAAGACATATATTTGTTCTTACATTTTTTCCAGCTTGGTTTCTCGCTGCCATTTTTTCTGAAATGAAAAATATACACATAGATATCAGTAAGATACACCCATAGATATGAGTCAGATACACCCATAGATATCAGTAAGATACACCCATAGATATGATTCAGATACACCCATATATATCAGTCAGATATCACTCAAACATGCATCAATATACAAGGTCAAGCAATATACACCCATGGACAAGCAAATATAAGAACAGTTGCAACTGCTGACTATTACAGTATATCAGTTCAGAAATATACACCCAACAAATTACCTCATATACACCCACCAAACTACGGAATATACCCCAAAAATTAGTTACCAGAAGAACTAGAACAACAAGAACAGTAACACCTAGAAGAACTAAGAAGAACAGTGTAACATAGAACCAAGAATAACATTAAAACCTAGAACAAGTAGAACATGATAAACTGTAAAATGAGACGTAGAGCAAGAAGAATAGTAAAATGTACAACAACGTAGAAGAACAGTAAAACCTAGTTCTTCAATTTCGAAATGTGAAAAATATACAGGAATGGTAATGTAACGTACCTTGAGTATTATAGCTTTGTTTTCTCTGGAGATTCTTGATCGAGAGTTCTATGTTGTGTTGATAGAATTTTCGAATCTTAGCGACGAGTTGTATATCTTCAGTATCGAATGATGCTCTAAAATGGAACGTTTGCTTTTTCTCTGAATGGCTTTGAGAAGTGGAAGAAGTGGAAGAGTCTGCCATTAAGGGGCGGTTTACGCGAAGCGTAACCGTTTGAGTGGAGCGCGTGAATGTTACGCTCCATTCAATATAATTCAGTGCGTGTGTGGAATGTTTGTGGGCTGGGGGCTTGTATCACTTGTAAGGCCTTATTGCTTGTATGTGTAGCAGACCCGTATGTTATAAATTATTGAAAAATTTAACCAGTTAAGCCGAAGTATATGAATGCTTCTATATTCAATAATATTAATTTGTCAATAAAAATATTTTTAGAATCTTGTTAACTAGATAGTATTCTAAATATATTATTTGCATTTAAAAAAATTAAATCAATTATTTAAATTTTATTATTATCAATACACTATACTATCTTTAATAAGAAAAAAATTAAAACAATAAAAATCTTTAATAAAACTAGACTAGTCCAACATCATATATGAACGGCCTAATTGTGAGTTATGACTTCCCACGTACAAAAGAGTACTAAGAGTATATATATAGGTAAATTCTACCAAACTCTCCCTAAAACAACATGTAAAATACCCTCTCTGATGTGGCACATTATAATTGGATGATTGTTTTTAACTTGAGTTAATTTAACCTAATGAGAGTAGATTCACATTTTTCCTCCTGAATCTCTGAGTTTTCATGGCGAAGCAGAAGCATGTGGCTCCTCTGAAAGACTCTGACCGTGAAGAAGAAGAAAATTAAATCATTTTTAAAAGCTTCTAGCCGATTACTTTAACAGTGGATGTGGCAGTGTGGCCATATTAGCATTAGCAAACATTTTTGCTGGTTTTTTTTTTGGCACAATTTGGCACTTAAATCTGTTCAAACATTTCTAGAATATGAGGTTGATCTTGACTCTTATGCATATAATGGGACAATCTATACATATGGTTATTGGCTGTGTGAAGCAGAAAGAATGATGTTTCGTTTAATCTCAATTACACTTGTTTCTTCTTCTATGAAAAATATAATTATGATGTGGAGGTGCAGTTTTTAATATTTTAATAAATTATATATTCACCTCTTTTAAATAATTTTTAATTATAAAATGATCTAACTATGGTTAAGATAGTATCCAATTATAAAGTGACACATCACAGAAGGTAATTTACATGTCATTTCAGAAAAGATACAGTAGAATTTATCATATATATATATACTAAAAAAATTAAACAATTTAACGTATTTGACAATAATTTTGTTAATATTTTTGGTTTGATATTGTAAATTTGTTATTCTATTTTACAATCACGTTCAAATGTTCAACTGATATACATATTAGCTCTATTTGTTCATAAATGCTGTAGCCAGCAATAGATTCAAGAGACTAAATTTTGTTGAGTGTAAATTGCGATAAAAGGGTAGCAGTTTATACTTTGAAAGAGTTTGAACGTAAAATGTAACAGGATATGACGAATTATGTGAAAATGAGTGAACTCCAATAGAGATATAGCCGTTTACATAGATATATAATTGCACACACATGTAATGAATTCTCCATTTTTGTATTTATGTAATTTTGAGATCTACTTGTTTTATTTATGTAAATTGTCCTATTATTAAGGGACAAGGAAAAAATAATAAAAAGCACTATATTATATATTCGCAAACCAAATCTTTTTCATATATATAGTTATTATTTGTTACTATGCTTTTGTGTTTGAAAATAGAAAAATACTCACATAAAATATATAAAAAATAGCAGTATATGATGAAAAATGTTAAATGAACACTAAAAAAAAAAGGCATGTCACCACATTTTTTTTGGCTACGCTTCAAAAGTTTGGCCGAAAGAGATCAATGGCCATGATTTTATGAGTTCCAAGAATACTGGCAACTATATTCTTTTCTATATGCAAATATTATAATTGCTGCTAAAATCTTTTAGCGACAACGCATAAGATGGTTAATGTCTAATTGCCGGTAAATGTATTAGCAGCTATTATTATTGCTGCTAAAAGTAAAATAAATTGTCGCTAAAAATAATTTTTCTTGTACTAGTCTGTATAATTAAAAAAAGAAACTTCAAATATATTATGTAATTTCTAAAATTAAGAGTTGGCTAAATCATTTGTTTAAAAAAATGCTCTATAATGTCATTTTTAAATTAGTCATTCACTAACGGTATCCGGCTATTGATCAAGAATAATATATGTAAAGAAAAAGTTGTGACTTATAATATGACAAACATATCCCCCAATCCAACAAAAAAAATCATGTCAAACGAGATTTTTTCACCTTAAATAAAAAAATTAAAAACTTTTTCAGGTATTTCCCAAAAATTTCTATAATATTATTTTTAAATTAGTCAATCAAAACCGTTATCCAGCTATTGATCAATAACAATATATGTAAATAAAAACTATGACTTCTAATATGACAAACACATCTCCTAACCCAACAAGAGAAACATGTCAAAGCAAGTTTTTCACCTTAAATAAAAATACTAAAATTTTTTAGGTATCACTAAAAAAAAATATTTCACATAAACGTTCTGTCAAAAGTCAAAACACATCATTTTCTCTCTTACAACTACAAATGCGTAAATTAGAAATTTAGAATTACTCTATAACCTTGGACTCTACCGAAATTTGATCACTGAAAAACAATATCAATAGAGATAACCATAATTTTTTTTTTAAATGGATTGGATAGTCTCCAATCCTAAACATTAAAAATTTACTCACACCACACTCACACACACAATACTTAAGAGTTTTATCCACTACTTGACTTAGCCAAATTTTCAACCATTATAAATTCACTCACACCACACTTTCACACACGCAAGTTTTGAATCATTACAAATCCATTCACACCACACTCGTTGATACACACAATATTCAAGGATTCTATCTACTACTTGGCCTAGCCAAGTCTGGAACTCGAGTACACTTGTTGCAAGATATACATGACCACCATCAGATTAAAGTTTGGCTTGAAGATGATGTTAAAAAGTTAATCTTAGTGGACTAATAATATCAAAAACATCAAACAAACCCAGCTTCCAACCCAGAGAATGTATCATACAGTGGTTGATTCAAAGTTTTTGGCAAATAAAATGCAAATATGCCACCTACAATCCCACACATAGCAAACTGTTGGGCCACCATGGGGAGCTCTTAACCACCGGAGAGATTTCGGGGTGAAATCAAGTAAGAGAATATAAAATGCGAAGGCACCACATCCAACTCAAAACTTTAAGGTAGTAAATTAATGGTCTTTCATCTTATAAACTCCTCACTCTTCCTTGCTTTCTTCAATGTGGGAATAATTTCACTTCTCCTCATACTTACAACATTAACAATCTCTCCCTCAAGTGTGAGTCTCCACATCAAGCAACAACTCCTCTTTAGCTCCTCCACACATATGAGTATTTGTTTATCACACCGCCACACCACACCGCAGGAGACACCGCCCGAACCACTTTTGTCAGAAAGACTTTCGATGCTTCACGTTGAATACTCCTTAAACCAAACCGATTAACCATCGGCTCTGATACCATTTGTTGGGCCACCGTGGGGAACTCTTTAACAACCGAAGAGATTTCAGGGAGGAATAAAGTGAGATAACATAAGATAAGAAGACAACACATCCAACTCAAAACCTTAAGGTAGTAAATTATTGGGTCTTTCATCCTATAAACTCCTCACTCTTCCTTGCTTTCTCAATGTGGGACTAATTTCACTACTCCTCACACTTGCAATATTAACAATCTCCTCCTCAAGTGTGAGTCTCCATATCAAGTAACAAATCCCCTCTAGCACTTCTACACATATGAGTATTTGTCCATCACACCGCCACACCACACTGCGGGACACGCCGCCTGAACCACCTTTGCCGGGAATTCAATGCTTCACCTTGAATACTCCTTCAACCAGACCGATTAACCATCAGCTCAGATACCACTTGTTGGGCCGCTTTGCGGAGCTCTTCACCACCGGAGAAACTTTGGAGAGGAATCAAGTGGTGTCTTCTCATCTTATGTTATCTCACTAGATTCCTCTCCGAAGTCTCTTCGCTGGTTAAAAGCTCCCCACGGTGACCCAAAAAGTGGTATCAGAGCCGATGGTTAATCGTTCTCATTTAAGGAGTATTCAATGTGAAGCATCGAAAGTCTTCCCGGCAAAGATGGTCCAAATGGCGTGTTCTGCGGTGTGGTGCAGCGATGTGATGGACAAATACTCATAAGTATGGAGGAGCTAGAGGAGAGTTGTTGCTTGATGTGGAGACCCACACTTGATGGAAAGATCGTTAATGTTGCAAGTGTTAGAAGTAGTGAAATTAGTCCCACATTGAAGAAAGCAACAAAGAGTGAGGAGTTTATAAGATGAGAGATCCAATAACTTAGTTCCTTAAGGTTTTGAGTTGGATGTGATGTCTTCTCATCTTATGTTATCTCACTTGATTCCTCACCATTGTACTGAACAACTCCGCCGTGTAGATAAATAATAAGTTATAAGTTACCGCCATCCCAAATATCCCTAAAATACCATACAGCATTCTAATTAACTTCCACACTCTAACATTCCTCAATAAACTACCTAACAAACAAAACAAACCACTGAAGCACATTGTCCCTATTGCCAATGGCTTTCTCCCAAACTTTTCTGACAAAATCGCCGTTAACCGATACGCCGGTATCTCCGCCACCGCATTCAGCACCACGTTCATGCTCAGACCATAGTACACAACAGCGCAAAAGAAGTTAATTGCCACCATTAGAATCAACCTTATTCTAGTGACTGGGGATCGAAGCATGTCAACGATAGAACCCCCAACTGCATCTTTGTTTTCCAAAGGCTTGTTCTTATAAGTCCAGGTTAGTGCTTCTATTTTTGCTTCTACTTCTACTTTGACTTCTTCGTCGAGTGCAAGAAGAACACCACTAAGGAGGTGTTTTCGATTGGTGGAAGCGATGGTGGACATGATTTTTATGGCTTCGGTTACTCTTCCGCAAACAAGGTACCATCTAGGAGACTCTGAGAGGAAAGGGACAATGAGGATCAAGAAGAGAATGGAGGGGATGGGGACGCAATGTAAAGCTTGCGCCAAGTTTGGAAGACATAGGCAACAGCGGAGAGGATGGCAATACCGATGGAGAAGAAGTAGAAGGTGGACATTCTGGCGATGCCACATTTTGTGGGGCCGATGGTATCGGTGGCAAGGATGAATGCACATAGGCCAACGCCACCGGTGCTAAAGCCGGTGAGGCAGCCAAAGATGGCGTTTAAGGCACAAACCACCATTAGTGAGCCTTTCCTTCCAAGGAAAATGTCTGACAGGTGACCAAATATCCCGACACCTGAAAGTACAAATTAATTCTATGATTAAACAACAACAATAATAATAATATTAGTAATAAATCATATTTTACATTGATATCAAAATTACTTTCATAATTTTGAACCTACATAATTTCTCTTTTTTGTTTGGTTCTTTTTATGAGTATTTTGAATATGCAAGTATATATATTGGAGAAGAATATATTTTGGAATTAAGTTTTTAGTTTATGAAAATACTTTTACATTAAGAAAGTGTTCAGAATTATTCAAAAAAAAATCTAATTATATTATGGTATCTTTTATGTAAATTTAAAAACAAAATATTTTCTATTTTCATTTATTAAAATATTTTGTTATTAAATATTATATATAGTCTAAGATAGAAAATATTTATTTTTCTAGTAATGCAAATATTTTAAGGAAAACACGAAAAGTTTATATTTTTTAATTTTAAAATTGGACTAACAATAATATTTTTTAATGTTATCAGGACTTTGTATGTTTTACTATGAAATAGAGTTGGATAATTAGATTTAAGGGTTCACAAATCTAAATGTCAAATGTATAGTAGGTGTCTTCTTATCTTATGTTACCTTACTTGATTCCTCCTCGAAGTCTCTCCGGTGGTTAAGAACTCCCCACGGTGGCTCAACAAGTGGTATCAGAGCCAATGGTTAATCAGTCTGGTTTAAGAAGTATTAAATGTGAGGCATCGAAAGTCTTCCTGGCAATGGTGGTCCGGGCGGCGTGTCCTGCGGTGTGGTGCGACGATGTGATGGACAAATACTTATATGTATGGGGGAGCTAGAGGGGAATTGTTGCTTGATGTAGAGACTCACACTTGAGGGAAATATTGTTAATGTTGTAAGTGTTAGGAGTAGTGAAATTAGTCCCACATTGAAGAAAGCAACGAAGAGTGAGGAGTTTATAAGATTAGAGACCCAATAACTTAGTACCTTAAGGTTTTAAGTTGGATGTGGTGTCTTCTCATCTTATGTTGTCTCACTTTATTCCTCCCCGAAGTCTCTCCAATGGTTAAAGAGCTCCCCACGGTGGCCCAACAAGTGGTATAAGAGCCAATGGTTAATCCGTCTGGTTTAAGTAGTATTCAAGGTGAAGCATCGAAAGTCTTCCCGGTCCGGACGGCGTGTCCCGCGATGAACAACCCCCATTTGTCCCACCTACATCGCGTCCCCTAGCGCGGCGTTCCTCACCACTGTAGGGAACAACTCCGCCGTATAAATAAACAATAAGTTGTAAGTTACCGCCTTCCCAAATATCTCCAAAAAACCACACACCATTCTAACTAACTTCCACACTCCAACATTCCCCAATAAAAAACCTAACAAACAAAACAAACCACTGAAGCACATTGTCCCTATTGCCAACGGCTTTCTCCTAAGCTTTTCCAACAAAACCGCCATTAACCCATACGCCGGCATCTCCGCCACCGCATTCAGCCCTACGTTCATGTAGAGGTTAGTATCAAGATTCACCACGTTCATGCGTAGACCATAGTACACAACAGCGCAAAAGAAGTTAATTGACACCATTAGAATCAACCTTATTCTAGTGACTGGGGATTGAAACACGTCAACAATAGAACCCCCAAATGCATCTATATTTTCCAAAGGCTTGTTCTTATAAGTCAAGGTTAGTGCTTCTGTTTTTTCTTCTGCTTCTACTTCGACTTCTTCGTCGAGTGCAAGAAGAACACTACTAGGGAGGTGTTTCCCATTGGTGGAAGCAATGGTGGACATGATTTTAATGACTTCGGTTACTCTTCCGCGAACAAGGTACCATCTAGGAGACTTTGAGAGGAAAGGGACAACGAGAATCAAGAAGAGAAGGAGGGGATGGGGGATGCAATGTAAAGCTCGTGCCATGTTTGGAAGACATAGGCAACGGCGGAGAGGATGGCAATGCCGATGGAGAAGAAGTAAAAGATGGACATTCCGGCGATGCCACGTTTTGTGGGGCCGATGGTATCAGTGGCAAGGACGAATGCACATAGGCCAATGCCACCTAGAGGTGTTCATGGATCGGATCGTATCCGCAGATCCACGGTAAATATTCGCATTCGATCAGAAAATTGCGGATACGTTCCGATCCGCAAATTGATCGGATCCGATCCGATCCGATCCGCAGATCTGCACAATAATAATTAAATATATATATATATATATATGTGTGTGTGTGTGTGTGTGTGTGTGTGTGTGTGTGTGTGTGTTTGGTATTATATTTACGTGTTTGTATGTTTTAGTTAGTAATTATTATTCATATATTGTATTATTTTATTTTTGTTATTTAGAAAGAGTTTGATTAAAAATATTTTAGGAATAAATAAGTTTAAAAGTATGAAAGAAATATTTTTATTGAATTTTTTTACATAGAAATATGATTAAAAAGAGAAGGTTTAATTATGCGGATATATCCGATATCCGATCCGATCCGATGAAAATTGTGCGGATCGGATCGAATTTTTGGCCATATCTGATCCAATCCGATTCGCGGACACCCCTAATGCCACCGGTGTTAAAGCCGGTAAAGAGACAGAGAATGACATAGATCCAATAGTTTAGGGAAAATACTGTGAGACAACCAAAGATGACGTTTAAGGCACAAACCACCATTAGTGAGCCTTTTCTTCCAAGAAAAGAGTCTGACAGGTGACCAAATATTCTGGCACCTGAAAGTACAAATTAATTCTATGATTAAACAACAAAAACAACAATAATACTAGTAATAAATCATATTTTACATTGATATCAAAATTACATTAATAATTTTGAACCTACATAATTTCTCTTTTTTGTTTTGTTCTTTTTATGTGTATTTTGAATATGCAAGTATATATATTGGAGAAGAATATATTTTGGAATTAAGCTTTTAGTTTCTGAAAATACTTATACATTAAGAAAGTGTTTAGAATTATTCAAAAAAAATCTAATTATATTATGGTATCTTTTATGTAAATTTAAAAACAAAAAAAATTTCTATTTTCATTTATTAAAATATCTTGTTATTAAATATTATATATAGTCTAAGATAGAAAATATTTATTTTCCTAGTAATGCAAATATTTTAAGGAAAACACGATAAGTTTATACTTTTTAATTTTAAAATTGGACTAAAAATAATATTTTTTAATGTTATCAGGACTTGTTATGTTTTAATATGAAATAGAGTTGGATAATTAGATTTAAGGGTTCAGAAATCTAAATGTCAAATTTATAGTAGGTGTCTTCTCATCTTATGATATCTCACTTCAATCCTCCCTAAAGTCTCTCCGGTGGTTAAGAGTTCCCCACGGTAGCCAAACAAATGGTATCAGAGCCGATGGTTAATCGGTCTGATTTAAAGAGTAGTATCAGCCACATATTCACATACTTAATATTGATAATACATTGTAGTATTACAATTAATGCATAACCCCTGCCACATATAACAACTTGAGTTTTTGAAAATTAAATAATGAGTAATTTACAATTTATTATATTTGTTAAGAATTTTATTTAAAGAAAATTATTTTTATAAAAGTAATTAAATTAAATTTTATGATACTTTAAATTTAAAATCTATTAATATTTTGAAATAATTTTTATTATAATGAGATATTTTGAAAAAAAAAAAAGAATTATTATTATTATTATTATTATTATTATTATTATTATTATTATTATTATTATTATTATTATTATTATTATTATTATCATTATTATTATTATTACTAACTAACCAACCATATATCTGACAAAGAATAAGGACTGGACGAATCCAACTTTAAATTTGTCGCCACAAACAAGTTTCTACTCCGACACGGTGGCTCTGCCGTGTCCACCAACATACTCCCGCTCCTCCGGCTGGATCCCGCAGGTGCTCCTAACCGCTCCGTAGGCGGCGGCGGTGCATCGCCACTCCAGTTCGCGGTCTGCAAAGATCATGGCCATGGTGTGGCAGGCCTCCAGTACCCATGCGAGACTTGTAAAGATGAAGTGTCTCAACTGTCATTTTTCAAATTCTTCGCAGTACTTCCAGAGCATCTCATCGATGCAGAGCTTCTCCATCTCCACCTTCCTCGCTGCCGTCGTCACCACCAGCGTACGAAGCTCGTCATAGTTCGAGGACAACGTCGTTACCATTTCAAATGCCTCTTAGCACAGATGTATGAAACTTGTGTTAATTAGCTAGTGTGTAGGTGAGAAAAGGAGAGGCAGAGATATTAGAGAGTGATTGGGTTATTTATAGTTTCAGAGGGCGCCATTTAAAAGAAATTTCTGAATGTCTTTGGGGGAAGTGCTTCACATGGCAGATTTTTCATTGTAAAACTAAGAAGTGTTAGTTTGGTTTATTTTTTAATTTGGTTTAGTTTTATTTTAATTGTATTTTATGTATTGAATTGGATAACAAACTTTAAGGTTTTATGGTCCAAATAATTTAAAAAGCTCATCTAAAAGGTCGTGGGTTCTAGTTTCTCTATCTTTGGTAAAAAAAAAAATTTAAAAAGCGAATGAGCTATAGTTCAAATGACATAATCTTTTCATACTCATTTAGAGGTTGTGGGTTTGAGTCTTCCTATCTGTGCTTTCTTTTTAAAATTATTTATAATTTAAAATTTAAAAAATAAAATTAATTAAATTTTAATATTTGTTATTGTTAATTTGTCAAAACTAGTTTAATAAAAACACGATATGTTTATACTTGTTAATTTTAAAATTGGACTAAAAATAATATTTTTAATATTATCAGGACTTGGTATGTTTTACTACGAAATAGAGTTGGATAATTAGATTTAAGAGTTCACAAATCTAAATGTCAAATTTATAGTTGGTGTTCTCTCATCTTATGTTATCTCACTTAATTTCTCTCCGAAGTCTCTTCGGTAGTTAAGAGCTCCCCACGGTGGCCAAACAAATGGTATCAGAGTCGATGGTTAATCGGTCTAGTTTGAAGAGTAGTATCAGCCACATATTCACATACTTAATATTGATAATACATTGTAGTATTTCAATAATGCATAACCCCTGCCACATATAACAACTTGAGTTTTTGAAAATTAAATAATGAGTAATTTACAATTTATTATATTTGTTAAGAATTTTATTTAAAGAAAATTATTTTTTTAAAGTAATTAAATTAAATTTTATGATACTTTCAATTTAAAATCTATTAATATTTTGAAATAATTTTTATTATAACGAGATATTTTGAAAAAAAGAAAAAAGAATTATTATTATTATTAGTATTATCATTATTATTATTATTATTACTAACTAACCAACCATATATCCGACAAAGAATAAGGACTGGACGAGTCCAACTTTAAATTTGTCACCGCAAACAAGTTCCCACTCCGACACGGTGGCGCTGCCGTGTCCACCAACCTACTCCCGCTCCTCCGACTGGATCCCGCAGGTGCACCCAACCGCTCCGTAGGCGCCAGCGGTGCATTGCCACTCCGGCTCGCGGTCTGCGAAGATCATGACCATGGTGTGGCAGGCCTCCAGTGCCCACGCGAGGTTTATGAAGATGAAGTGTCTCAACTGTCATTTTTCAAACTCTTCGCAGTACTTTCAGAGCATCTCATCGATGCAGAGCTTCTCCATGTCCACCTTCCTCGCTGCCATCGACACCAGCAGCGTACGAAGCTCGTCATAGTTCGAGGACAACGTCGTTACCATTTTAAAACCCTCTTAGCACAGATGTATGAAACTTGTGTTAATTAGCTAGTGTGTGGGTGAGAAAAGGAGAGACAGAGAGATTAGAGAGTGATTGGGTTATTTATAGTTTAAGAGGGCGCCATTTAAAAGAAGTTTCTGAATGTCTTTGGGGGAAGTGCTTCACGTGGCAGGTTTTTCATTGTAAAACTAAAATGTGTTAGTTTGGTTTATTTTTTAATTTGGTTTAGTTTTATTTTAATTGTATTTTATGTATTGAATTGGATAACAAACTTTAAGGTTCTATGGTCCAAATAATTTAAAAAGCTCATCTAAAAGGTCGCGGGTTCGAGTTTCTCTATCTTTGGTTAAAAAAAATTTAAAAAGCAAATGAGCTATAGTTCAAATGACATAATCTTTTCATACTCATTTAGAGGTTGTGGGTTTGAGTCTCCCTATCTCTGCTTTCTTTTTAAAATTATTTATAATTTAAAATTCAAAAAATAAATTAATTAAATTTTGATATTTGTTATTGTTAATTTGTCAAAACTAGTTTAATAAAAACACGATAAGTTTATACTTCTTAATTTTAAAATTGGACTAAAAATAATATTTTTTAATATTATCAGGACTTGGTATATTTTACTATGAAATAGTGTTGGATAATTAGTTTTAAGGGTTCACAAATCTAAATGTCAAATTTATAGTTGGTGTCCTCTCATCTTATGTTATCTCACTTAATTCCTCTCCGAAGTCTCTTCGGTAGTTAAGAGCTCTCCACGGTGGCCAAACAAATGGTATCAGAGCCGATGGTTAATCGGTCTAGTTTAAAGAGTAGTATCAGCCACATATTCACATACTTAATATTGATAATACATTGTAGTATTTCAATTAATGCATAAACCCTGCCATATATAGCAACTTGAGTTTTTGAAAATTAAATAATGAGTAATTTACAATTTATTATATTTGTTAAGAATTTTATTTAAAAAAATTATTTTTTTTAAAAGTAATTAAATTAAATTTAAAATCTATTAATATTTTGAAATAATTTTATTATAACGAGATATTTTGAAAAAAAAGAATTATTATTATTAGTATTATCATTATTATTATTATTACTAACTAACCAACCATATATCCGACAAAGAAAAAGGACTGGACGAGTCCAACTTTAAATTTGTCTCCACAAACAAGTTCCCACTCCGACACAGTGGCGCTGCCGTGTCCACCAACCTACTCCCGCTCCTCCGACTGGATCCCACAGGTGCTCCCAACCGCTCCGTAGGCGCCGGCGGTGCATCACCACTCCGTCTCGCTGTCTGCGAAGATCATGACCATGGTGCGGCAGGCCTCCAGTGCCGACGCGAGGCTTGTGAAGATGAAGTGTCTCAACAGTCATTTTTCAAACTCTTCGCCTTACTTTCGGAGCATCTCATCGATGCAGAGCTTCTCCATCTCCACCTTCCTCGCTGCCGTCGTCACCAGCTGCGTACGAAGCTCGTCATAGTTCGAGGACAACGTCGTTACAATTTCAAAACCCTCTTAGCACAGATGTATGAAACTTGTGTTCATTAGCTAGTGTCTGGGTGAGAAAAGGAGAGGCAGAGAGATTAGAGAGTGATTGGGATATTTATAGTTTCAGAGGGCGCCATTTAAAAGAAGTTTCTGAATGTCTTTGGGGGAAGTGCTTCACGTGGCAGGTTTTTCATTGTAAAACTAAAAAATGTTAGTTTGGTTTATTTTTTAATTTGGTTTAGTTTTATTTTAATTATATTTTATGTATTGAATTGGATAACAAACTTTAAGGTTCTATGGTCCAAATAATTTAAAAAGCTCAGCTAAAAAGTCGCGGGTTCGAGTTTCTCTATCTTTGGTTAAAAAAAATTAAAAAGCGGATGAGCTATAGTTCAAATGACATAATCTTTTCATACTCATTTAGAGGTTGTGGGTTTGAGTCTCCCAATCTCTGCTTTCTTTTTAAAATTATTTATAATTTAAAATTGAAGAAATAAATTAATTAAATTTTGATATTTGTTATTGTTAATTTTTCAAAACTAGTTTAATAAAAACACGATAAGTTTATACTTTTTAATTTTAAAATTGGACTAAAAATAATATTTTTTAATATTATCAGGACTTGGTATGTTTTACTATGAAATAGTGTTGGATAATTAGATTTAAGGGTTCACAAATCTAAATGTCAAATTTACAGTTGGGGTCCTCTCATCTTATGTTATCTCACTTAATTCATCTCCGAAGTCTCTTCGGTCATTAAGAGCTCCCCACGGTGGCCAAACAAATGGTATCAGAGCCGATGGTTAATCGGTCTAGTTTAAAGAGTAGTATCAGCCACATATTCACATACTTAATATTGATAATACATTGTAGTATTTCAATTAATGCATAACCCCTGCCACATATAACAACTTGAGTTTTTGAAAATTAAATAATGAGTAATTTACAATTTATTATATTTGTTAAGAATTTTATTTAAAGAAAATTATTTTTTTTAAAAGTAATTAAATTACATTTTATGATACTTTAAATTTAAAATCTATTAATATTTTGAAATAATTTTATTATAACGAGATATTTTCAAAAAAAGAAAAAAGAATTATTATTATTATTAGTATTATCATTATTATTATTATTATTACTAACTAACCAACCATATATCCGACAAAGAATAAGGACTGGACGAGTCCAACTTTAAATTTGTCGCCGCAAACAAGTTTCCACTCCGACACGGTGGCGCTGCCGTGTCCACCAACCTACTCCCGCTCCTCCGACTGGATCCCACAGGTGCTCCCAACCGCTCCGTAGGCGCCGGCGGTGCATCGCCACTCCGTCTCGCGGTCTGCGAAGATCATGACCATGGTGTGGTAGGCCTCCAATGCCCACGCGAGGCTTGTGAAGATGAAGTGTCTCAACTGTCATTTTTCAAACTCTTCGCAGTACTTTCAGAGCATCTCATCGATTCAGATCTTCTCCATCTCCACCTTCATCGCTGCCGTCGTCACCAGCAGCGTACGAAGCTCGTCATAGTTTGAGGACAACGTCATTACCATTTCAAAATCCTCTTAGCACAGATGTATGAAACTTGTGTTAATTAGCTAGTGTGTGGGTGAGAAAAGGAGAGGCAGAGAGATTAGTGAGTGATTGGGTTATTTATAGTTTCAGAGGGCGCTATTTAAAAGAAGTTTCTGAATGTTTTTGTCGGAAGTGCTTCACGTGGCAGGTTTTTCATTATAAAACTAAAAAGTGTTAGTTTGGTTTATTTTTTAATTTGGTTTAGTTTTATTTTAATTGTATTTTATGTATTGAATTGGATAACAAACTTTAAGGTTCTATGGTCCAAATAATTTAAAAAGCTCATCTAAAAGGTCGCGGGTTCGAGTTTCTCTATCTTTGGTTAAAAAAAATTTAAAAAGCAAATGAGCTATAGTTCAAATGACATAATCTTTTCATACTCATTTAGAGGTTGTGGGTTCGAGTCTCCCTATCTCTGCTTTCTTTTTAAAATTATTTATAATTTAAAATTCAAAAAATAAATTAATTAAATTTTGATATTTGTTATTGTTAATTTGTCAAAACTAGTTTAATAAAAACGCGATAAGTTTATACTTCTTAATTTTAAAATTGGACTAAAAATAATATTTTTTAATATTATCAGGACTTGGTATGTTTAACTATGAAATAGTGTTGGATAATTAGTTTTAAGGGTTCACAAATCTAAATGTCAAATTTATAGTTGGTGTCCTCTCATCTTATGTTATCTCACTTAATTCCTCTCCGAAGTCTCTTCGGTACTTAAGAGCTTCCCACGGTGGCCAAACAAATGGTATCAGAGCCGATGGTTAATCGGTCTAGTTTAAAGAGTAGTACAGCCACATATTCACATACTTAATATTGATAATACATTGTAGTATTTCAATTAATGCATAACCACTGCCACATATAGCAACTTGAGTTTTTAAAAATTAAATAATGAATAATTTACAATTTATTATATTTGTTAAGAATTTTATTTAAAAAAATTATTTTTTTAAAAGTAATTAAATTAAATTTTATAATACTTTAAATTTAAAATCTAATAATATTTTGAAATTATTTTTATTATAACAAGATATTTTGAAAAAAAGAAAAAAGAATTATTATATATTATTATTATTAGTATTATCATTACTATTATTATTACTAACTAACCAACCATATATCCGACAAAGAATAAGGACTGGACGAGTCCAACTTTAAATTTGTCGCCACAAACAAGTTCCCACTCCGACACGGTGGCGCTGCCGTGTCCGCCAACCTACTCCCGCTCTTCCGGCTGGATCCCGCACGTGCTCCCAACCGCTCCGTAGGCGGCGGCAGTGCATCGCCATTCCAGCTCGCGGTCTGTGAAGATCATGACCATGGTGTGGCAGTCCTCCAGTGACCACGCGAGGCTTGTGAAGATGAAGTGTCTCAACTGTCATTTTTCAAACTCTCTGCAGTACTTTCAGAGTATCTCATCGATGTAGAGCTTCTCCATCTCAACCTTCCTCGCTGCCGTCGTCACTAGTAGCTTACGAAGCTCGTCATAGTTCGAGGACAACGTCGTACCATTTCAAAACCCTCTTAGCACATATGTATGAAATTTGTGTTAATTAGCTAGTGTGTAGGTGAGAAAAGGAGAGGCGGAGAGATTAGAGAGTGATTGGGTTATTTATAGTTTCAGAGGGCGCCATTTATAAGAAGTTTCTGAATGTCTTTGGCGGAAGTGCTTCACGTGGCAGGTTTTTCATTGTAAAACTAAAAAGTGTTAGTTTGGGTTATTTTTTAATTTGGTTTAGTTTTATTTTAATTGTATTTTATGTATTGAATTGGATAACAAATTTTAAAGTTCTATGGTTCAAATAATTTAAAAAGCTCATCTAAAAGGTCGCAGGTTCAAGTTTCTCTATCTTTGGTAAAAAAAAAAATTTAAAAAGCGAATGAGCTATAGTTCAAATGACATAATCTTTTCATACTCATTTAGAAGTTGTTCTGCTTTCTTTTTAAAATTATTTATAATTTAAAATTTAAAAAATAAAATTAATTAAATTTTGATATTTGTTATTGTTAATTTGTCAAAACTAGTTTAATAAAAACACGATAAGTTTATACTTTTTAATTTTAAAATTGGACTAAACATAATATTTTTTAATGTTATCAGGACTTGGTATGTTTTACTATGAAATAGAGTTGGATAATTAGATTTAAGGGTTCACAAATCTAAATGTCAAATTTATAGTTGGTGTCCTCACATCTTATGTTATCTCACTTAATTCCTCTCCGAAGTCTCTTCGGTAGTTAAGAGCTCCCCACGGTTGCCCAACAAGTGGTATCGGAGCCGATGATTAATTGGTCTAGTTTAAAGAGTAGTATCAGCCACATATTTACATACTTAAGATTGATAATACATTGTAATATTACAATTAATGCATAACCCCTGTAACATATAACAACTTGAGTTTTTGAAAATGAAATAATGAGTAATTTACGATTTATTATATTTGTTAAGAATTTTATTTAAAGAAATTATTTTTTTTAAAAGTATTAACTTTAAATTTTATGATACTTTAAATTTAAAATCTATTAATATTTTAAAATAATTTTTATTATAACGAGAGATTTTGAAAAAAAAAAGAATTATTATTATTATTAGCATTATCATTATTATTATTATTACTAGCTAACTAATCATATATCCAACAAAGAATAAGGACTGGACGAGTCCAATTTTAAATTTGTCGCTACAAACAAGTTCCCACTCCGATACGGTGGCGCTGTCGCGTCCACCAACCCACTCCCGCTCCTCCGGCCAGATCCCGCAGGTGCTCCCAACTGCTCCGCAGGCGGCGGCGGTGCATCGCCACTCCGGCTCGCGGTTTGCGAAGATCATGACCATAGTGTGGCAGGCCTCCAACGCCCACGCGAGGGTTGTAACGATGAAGTATCTCAATTATCATTTTCCAAACTCTCCGCAGTACTTTTAGAGCATCTCATCGATGCAGAGCTTCTCCATTTTTGCCTTCCTCGCCGTCGTCGTTGCCAACAGCATACGGAGCTCGTCGTAGTTCGAAGACAGCGTCGTTGCCATTTCAAAACCCTCTTAGCACAGATGTATGAAACTTGTGTTAATTAGCTAGTGTGTGGGTGAGAAAAGGAGAGGCAGAGAGATTAGAGAGTGATTGGGTTATTTATTGTTTCAGAGGGTGCAATTTAAAAGAAGTCTCTGAATATCTTTGGGGGAAATATTTTCACATGGTAGGTTTTTCATTGTAAAACTAAAAATTGTTAGTTTGGTTTATTTTTTAACTTGGTTTAGTTTTATTTTAATTGTATTTTATGTGTTGAATTGGATAACAAACTTTAAGGTTCTATGGTCCAAACAATTTAAAAAGCGAATGAGCTATAGTTCAAATGGCATAATCTTTTCATACTCATTTAGAGGTTATGGGTTTGAGTCTCTCTATCTCTGCTTTTTTTTAATTATTTATAATTTAAAATTTAAAAAATAAAATTAATTAAATTTTGATATTTGTTATTGTTATTTTGTCAAAACTAGTTTAAGAAAAATACGATAAATTTATACTTTTTAATTTTAAAATTGGACTACCAATAATATTTTTTAATATTATCAGGACTTGGTATGTTTTACTATGAAATAGAGTTGGATAGTTAGATTTAAGGGTTCACAAATCTAAATGTCAAATTTATAGTTGGTGTCCTCACATCTTATGTTATCTCACTTAATTCCTCTCCGAAGTCTCTTCGGTAGTTAAGAGCTCCCCACGGTTGCCCAACAAGTGGTATCAGAGCCGATGGTTAATCGGTCTAGTTTAAAGAGTAGTATCAGCCACATATTTACATACTTAAGATTGATAATACATTGTAATATTACAATTAATGCATAACCCCTGTCACATATAACAACCTGAATTTTTAAAAATTAAATAATGAGTAATTTACGATTTATTATATTTGTTAAGAATTTTATTTAAAGAAAATTATTTTTTAAAAGTATTTACTTTAAATTTTATGATACTTTAAATTTAAAATCTATTAATATTTTGAAATAATTTTTATTATAACGAGATATTTTGAAAAAAAGAAAAAAGAATTATTATTATTAGTATTATCATTATTATCATTATTATTATTATTATTATTATTATTATTATTATTATTAATTAACCAACCATACATTCGACAAAGAATAAGGACTCGACGAGTCCAACTTTAAATTTGTCGCCAAAAATAAGTTTTCATTCCAATACAGTGGCGCTGCCCCGTCCACCAACCTACTCCCACTCCTTTGGCCATATCACACAGGTGCTCCCAACCGCTCCGCAGGCGGCGGCGATGCATCGCCACTCCGGCTCGTGGTCTGCGAAGATCAGGATGATCGTGTGGCAGGCCTCCAGTACCCACGCGAGACTTGTGAAGATGAAGTGTCTCAACTGTCATTTTTCAAACTCTCCGCAGTACTTTCAGAGCATATTATCGATGCAGAGCTTCTCCATCTCCGCCTTCCTCGCTGCCGTCGTCTCGAACATCGTACGGAGCTAGTCGTAGTTCGAAGACAGCGTCGTTGCCATTTCAAAACCGTCTTAGCACAGATGTATGAAACTTGGGTTAATTAGCTAGTGTGTAGGTGAGAGAAGGAGAGGCAGAGTGATTAAAGAGTGATTGTGTTATTTATTGTTTCAGAAGACGCGATATAAAGAAGTTTCTGAATATCTTTGGCGGAAGTGCTTCACGTCGCAGGTTTTTTATTATAAAACTAAAAAGTGTTAGTTTGGTTTATTTTTTAATTTGCTTTAGTTTTATTTTAATTGTATTTTATGTATTGAATTGGATAACAAACTTTAAGGTTCTATGGTCCAAATAATTTAAAAAGCTCATCTAAGAGCTCGCGGGTTCGAGTTTTCCTATCTTTGGTAAAAGAAAATATATATTTAAAAAGCGAATGAGCTATAGTGCAAATGGCATAATCTTTTCATACTCATTTAGAGGTTGTGAGTTTGAGTCTCCCTATCTCTGCTTTTTTTTTAAATTATTTATAATTTAAAATTTAAAAATATAATTAATTAAATTTTGATATTTGTTATTGTTAATTTGTCAAAACTAGTTTAAGGAAGACACGATAAGTTTATACTTTTTAATTTTAAAATTTGACTACCAATAATATTTTTTAATGTTATCAGGAATTGGTATGTTTTACTATGAAATAGAGTTGGATAATTAGAGTTCACAAATCTAAATGTCAAATTTATAGTTGGTGTCTTCTCATCTTATGTTATCTCACTTGATTCCTCCTCGAAGTCTCTCCAATAGTTAAGAGCTCTCCACCGTGGCCCAACAAATGCTATCAGAGCCATTCGTTAATTGGTCTAGTTTAAGGAGTAGTATCAGCCACATATTTACATACTTAATATTGATAATACATTATAGTATTACAATTAACGCATAACCCCTGCCACATTTAACCACCTGAGTTTTTAAAAATTATATAATGAGTAATTTATGATTTATTATATTTGTTAAGAATTTTATTTAAAGAAAATTATTTTTTTAAAAGTAATTAAATTATATTTTATGATACTTTAAATTTAAAATATTTTAATATTTTTAAATAATTTTTATTATAACGAGATATTTTGAAAAAAACAAAAAAGAATTATTATTATTAGTATTATCATTATTATTATTATTAGTAACTAACCAACCATACATCCGACAAAGAATAAGGACTGGACAAGTCTAACTTTAAATTTGTCGCCGCAAACAAGTTCCCACACCGATACGGTAGCGCTGCCGCGTCCACAAACCTACTACCACTCCTCCGGCCAGATCCCGTAGGTGGTCCCAACCGCGCCGTAGGCAGCGGCGATGCATCGCCACTCCGGCCCGCGGTCTGCGAAGATCATGACCATAGTTTGGCAGACCTCCAGCGCCCACGCGAGGCTTTTGAAGATGAAGTGTCTCAACTGTCATTTTTTAAACTCTGCAGTACTTTCAGAGCATCTCATCGATGCAGAGCTTCTCCATCTCCACCTCCCTCGCTGCTGTCATCACCAACAGTGTATGAAGTTCGTCGTAGTTCGAAGACAGCGTCATTGCATTTTCAAAACCCTTTTAGCACAGATATATGAAACTTGTGTTAATTAGCTAGTGTGTGGGTGAGAAAAGGAGAGGTAGAAAGATTAGAGAGTGATTGGGTTATTTATTGTTTCAGAGGGCGCCATTTAAAAGAAGTTTCTGAATGCCATTGGCAAAAGTGCTTCACGTGGCAGGTTTTTCATTGTGAAACTAAAAAGTGTTAGTTTGGTTTATTTTTTAATTTTATTTTAATTGTGTTTTATGTATTGAATTGGATAACAAACTTTAAGGTTCTATGGTCCAAATAATTTAAAAAGCTCATCTAGGAGGTCGCCGGTTCGAATTTCCCTATCTTTGGTAAAAAAAAATAAAATTAAAAAGCGAATGAGCTATAGTTCAAATGACATAATCTTTTCATACTCATGTAGAGGTTGTGGGTTTGAGTCTCCCTATCTCTTCTCTCTTTTTAAAATTATTTATAATTTAAAATTTAAAAAATAAAATTAATTAAATTTTGATATTTGTTATTGTTAATTTGTCAAAACTAGTTTAATAAAAACACGATAAAGTTTATAATTTTTAATATTAAAATTGGACTATCAATAATATTTTTTAATGTTATGAGGACTTGGTACGTTATACTATGAAATAGGGTTGGATAATTTGATTTAAGGGTTCACAAATCTAAATGTCAAATTTATAGTTGGTGTCTTCTCATCTTATGTTATCTCACTTGATTCCTCTCCGAAGTCTCTCCGGTAGTTAAGAGCTCCCCACGATGGCCCAACAAGTGGTATCAGAGCCGATGGTTAATCGGTCTAGTTTAAAGAGTAGTATCAGCCACATATTTACATACTTAATATTGATAATACATTGTAGTATTACAATTAATGCATAACCCCTGCCACATATAACAACCTGAGTTTTTGAAAATTAAATAATGAGTAATTTATGATTTATTTTATTTGTTAAGAATTTTATTTAAGAAAAATTATTTTTTAAAAGTAATTAAATTAAATTTTATGATACTTTAAAATTAAAATCTTTTATTATTTTTAAATAATTTTATTATAATAAGATATTTTGAAAAAAAAAGAAAAAAATTATTATTAGTAGTAGTATTATCATTGTTATTATTATTAGTAACTAACTAACCATACATCCGACAAAGAATAAGGACTGGACGACTCCAACTTTAAATTTGTCGCCACAAACATGTTTCCACTTCGACACGGTGGCGCTGCTGCGTCCACCAACCTACTCTCACTCCTCCGGTCGAATCGCGCAGGTGCTCCCAACCGCTCCACAGGCAGCGGCGGTGCATCGCCACTCCAGCTCGCGGTCTGCGAAGATCATGACCATGGTGTGGCAGGCCTCCAGCGCCCACGCAAGGGTTGTGAACATGAAGTGTCTCAACCGTCATTTTTCAAACTCTCCGCAACACTTTCAGAGCATCTCATCGATGCAGAGCTTCTCCCTCTCCGCCTTCCTCGCTGTCGTCGTCACCAGCAACGTACGGAGTTCATCGTTGCCATTTCAAAAACTCTCTTAGCACAGATGTATGAAACTTGTTGTAATTAGCTAGTGTGTGGGTGAAAAAAGGAGAGACAGAGAGATTAGAGAGTGATTGGGTTATTTATTGTTTCAGAGGGCGCCACTTAAAAGAAGTTTCTGAATGTCTTTGGCGGAAGTGCTTCACATGGCAGGTTTTTCATTGTAAAACTAAAAAGTGTTTGTTTGGTTTATTTTTTAATTTAGTTTAGTTTTATTTTAATTGTATTTTATGTATTGAATTGGATAACAAACTTTAAGGTTCTGTGGTCCAAATAATTTAAAAAGCTCATCTAAGAGGTCGCGGGTTCGAGTTTTCCTATCTTTGGTAAAAAAAATTTAAAAAGCGAATGAGCTATAGTTCAAATGGCATAATCTTTTCATACTCATTTAGAGGTTGTGAGTTTGAGTCTCCCTATCTCTGCTTTTTCTTTTAAATTATTTATAATTTAAAAAATAAAATTAATTAAATTTTGATATTTGTTATTGTTAATTTGTCAAAACTAGTTTAAAGAAAACATGATAATTTTATATTTTTTAATTTTAAAATTAAACTACCAATAATATTTTTTAATGTTATCAGAATTTGGTATGTTTTACTATGAAATAGAGTTGGATAATTAGATTTGAGGGTTCACAAATCTAAATGTCAAATTTATAGTTGGTGTCTTCTCATCTTATGTTATCTCACTTGATTCCTCTCCGAAGTCTCTCCGGTGGTTAAAAGCTCCCCACGGTCACCCAAAAAGTGGTATCAGAGCCGATGGTTAATCGTTCTCATTTAAGGAGTATTCAATGTGAAGCATCGAAAGTCTTCCCGGCAAAGATGGTCCGAACGGCGTGTTCCGCGGTGTGGTGTAGCGATGTGATGGACAAATACTCATAAGTGTGGAGGAGCTAGAGGAGAATTGTTGCTTGATGTGGAGACTCACACTTGAGGGAAAGATTGTTAATGTTGCATGTGTTAGAAGTAGTGAAATTAGTCCTACATTGAAGAAAGCAACAAAGAGTGAGGAGTTTATAAGATGAGAAATCCAATAACTTAGTTCATTAAGGTTTTGAGTTGGATGTGATGTCTTCTCATCTTATGTTATCTCACTTGATTCCTCACCATTGTGGGGAACAACTCCGCCGTGTAGATAAACAATAAGTTATAAGTTACCGCCATCCCAAATATCCCTAAAATACCACATAGCATTCTAATTAACTTCCACACTCCAACATTCCTCAATAAACTACCTAACAAACAAAATAAACCACTGAAGCACATTGTCCCTATTGCCAACGGCTTTCTCCCAAACTTTTCCAACAAAATCACCGTTAACCCATACGCCGGTATCTCCGCCACCGCATTCAGCACCACGTTCATACTCAGACCATAGTACATAACAGTGCAAAAGAAGTTAATTGCCACCATTAGAATCAACCTTATTCTAGTGACTGGGGATCGAAGCATGTCAACGATAGAACCCCAACTGCATCTTTGTTTTCCAAAGGCTTGTTCTTATAAATCCAGGTTAGTGCTTCTATTTTTACTTCTACTTCTACTTCTACTTCGACTTCTTCGTCGAGTGCAAGAAGAACACCACTAGGGAGGTGTTTTCCATTGGTAGAAGCAATGGTGGACATGATTTTTATGGCTTCGGTTACTCTTCCGCAAACAAGGTATCATCTAGGAGACTCTGAGAGGAAAGGGACAATGAGGATCAAGAAGAGAATGGAGGGGATGGGGACGCAATGTAAAGCTTGCGCCAAGTTTCGAAGACATAGGCAACGGCGGAGAGGATGGCAATACCGATGGAGAAGAAGTAGAAGGTGGATATTCCGGTGATGCCACATTTTGTGGGGCCGATGGTATCGGTGGCAAGGACGAATGCACATAGGCCAACGCCACCGGTGCTAAAGCCGGTGAGGCAGCCAAAGATGGCGTTTAAGGCACAAACCACCATTAGGGAACCTTTCCTTCCAAGGAAAGAGTCTGACAGGTGACTAAATATCCCGGCACCTGAAAGTACAAATTAATTCTATGATTAAACAACAACAATAATAATAATATTAGTAATAAATCATATTTTACATTGATATCAAAATTACTTTCATAATTTTGAACCTACATAATTTCTCTTTTTTGTTTGGTTCTTTTTATGAGTATTTTGAATATGCAAGTATATATATTGGAGAAGAATATATTTTGGAATTAAGTTTTTAGTTTATGAAAATACTTTTACATTAAGATAGTATTCAGAATTATTCAAAAAAAATCTAATTATATTATGGTATATTTTATGTAAATTTAAAAACAAAATATTTTCTATTTTCATTTATTAAAATATTGTTATTAAATATTATATATAGTCTAAGATAGAAAATATTTATTTTTCTAGTAATGCAAATATTTTAAGAAAAACATGAAAAGTCTATATTTTTTAATTTTAAAATTGGACTAACAATAATATTTTTTAATGTTATCAGGACTTGGTATGTTTTACTATGAAATAGAGTTAGATAATTAGATTTAAGGATTCACAAATCTAAATGTCAAATTTATAGTAGGTATCTTCTCATTTTATGTTACCTTACTTGATTCCTCCTCGAAGTCTCTCCGGTGGTTAAGAACTCCCCACGGTGGCTTAACAAGTGGTATCAGAGCCAATGGTTAATCAGTCTGGTTTAAGGAGTATTAAATGTGAGGCATCGAAAGTCTTTCCGGCAATGGTGGTCCGGGTGGCGTGTCCCGCGGTGTGGTACGACGATGTGATGGACAAATACTCATATGTATGGAGGAGCTAGAGGAGAATTGTTGCTTGATGTGGAGACTCACACTTGAGGGGGAGATTGTTAATGTTGCAAGTGTTAGGAGTAGTGAAATTAGTCCCACATTGAAGAAAGAAACAAAGAGTGAGGAGTTTATAAGATTATAGACCCAATAAATTAGTACCTTAAGGTTTTAAGTTGGATGTGGTGTCTTATCATCTTATGTTGTCTCACTTGATTCCTCTCCGAAGTCTCTCCGATGGTTAAAGAGCTCCCAACAGTGGCCCAACAAGTGGTATAAGAGCCAATGATTAATCGGTCTGGTTTAAGGAGTATTCAAGATGAAGCGTCGAAAGTCTTCCCGGTCCGGACGGCGTGTTCCGCGATGAACAACCCCCATTTGTCCCGCCTGCATCGCGCCCCCTAGCGCGGCGTTCCTCACCACTATGGGGAACAACTCCACCGTATAAATAAACAATAAGTTGTAAGTTACCGCCTTCCCAAATATCTCCAAAAAACCACACACCATTCTAACTAACTTCCACACTCCAACATTCCCCAATAAACAACCTAACAAACAAAACAAACCACTGAAGCACATTATCCCTATTGCCAACGGCTTTCTCCTAAGCTTTTCCAATAAAACCGCCATTAACCTATACACCGGCATCTCCGTCACCGCATTCAGCGCCACGTTCATGTAGAGATTAGTATCAAGATTCACCACGTTCATGCTCAGACCATAGTACACAACAGCGCAAAAGAAGTTAATTGACACCATTAGAATCAACCTTATTCTAGTGACTAGGGATTGAAACACGTCAATGATAGAACCCCCAAATGCATCTATATTTTCCAAAGGCTTGCTCTTATAAGTCAAGGTTAGTGCTTCTGTTTTTTCTTCTGCTTATACTTCGACTTCTTCGTCGAGTGCAAGAAGAACACCACTAGAGAGGTGTTTCCCATTGGTGGAAGCAATGGTGGACATGATTTTAATGACTTCGGTTACTCTTCCGCGAACAAGGTACCATCTAGGAGACTTTGAGAGGAAAGGGACAACGGGAATCAAGAAGAGAATGGAGGGGATGGGGGACGCAATGTAAAGCTCGTGCCATGTTTGGAAGACATAGGCAACGGCGGAGAGGATGACAATGCCGATGGAGAAGAAGTAAAAGATGGACATTCCGGTGATGCCACGTTTTGTGGGGCCGATGGTATCAGTGGCAAAAACGAATGCACATAGGCCAATGCCACCTAGAGGTGTTCATGGATCGGATCGTATCCGCAGATCCACGGTAAATATCCGCATTCGATCCGAAAATTACAGATACGTTCCCATTCGCAAATTGATCGGATCGGATCCGATCCGATCCGCACCCTTTGTGGATCGGATTGCGGATATCTGCTCTATATCCGCGTATCCGATCCGCAGATCTGCAGATCCGCACAATAATAATTAAAAATAAATAAATATATATGTTTAGTATTATATTTACGTGTTTGTATATTTTAGTTAGTAATTATTATTCATATATTGTATTATTTTATTTTTGTTATTTAGAAAGAGTTTGATTAAAAATATTTTAGGAATAAATAAGTTTAAAAGTATGAAAGAAATATTTTTATTGAATTTTTTTACATAGAAATATGATTAAAAAGAGAAGGTTTAATTGTGCGGATATATCCGATATCCGATCCGATCCGATGAAAATTGTGCGGATCGGATCGAATTTTCGGCCATATCTGATCTAATCCGATTCGCGGACACCCCTAATGCCACCGATGCTAAAGCCGGTAAGGAGGCAGAGAATGACATAGATCCAATAGTTTAGGAAAAATACTGTGAGACAACCAAAGATGGCGTTTAAGGCACAAACCACCATTAGTGAGCCTTTTTTTCCACGAAAAGAGTCTGATAGGTGACCAAATATTCTGGCACCTGAAAGTACAAATTAATTCTATGATTAAACAACAAAAACAATAATAATACTAGTAATAAATCATATTTTACATTGATATCAAAATTACTTTAATAATTTTGAACCTACATAATTTCTCTTTTTTGTTTATTTCTTTTTATGTGTATTTTGAATATGCAAGTATATATATTGGAGAAGAATATATTTTGGAATTAAGCTTTTAGTTTATGAAAATACTTATACATTAAGAAAGTGTTTAGAATTATTCAAAAAAAAATTAATTATATTATGGTATCTTTTATGTAAATTTAAAAAAAAAATTTCTATTTTCATTTATTAAAATATCTTGTTATTAAATATTATATATAGTCTAAGATAGAAAATATTTATTTTCCTAGTAATGAAAATATTTTAAGGAAAACACGATAAGTTTATACTTTTTAATTTTAAAATTGGACTAAAAATAATATTTTTTAATGTTATCAGGACTTGTTATGTTTTAATATGAAATAGAGTTGGATAATTAGATTTAAGGGTTCAGAAATCTAAATGTCAAATTTATAGTAGGTGTCTTCTCCTCTTATAATATCTCACTTCAATCCTCCTCAAAGTCTCTCCGGTGGTTAAGAGCTCCCCACGGTGGTCAAACAAATGGTATCAGAGCCGATGGTTAATCGGTCTAGTTTAAAGAGTAGTATCAGCCACATATTCACATACTTAATATTGATAATACATTGTAGTATTTCAATTAATGCATAACCCCTGCCACATATAACAACTTGAGTTTTTGAAAATTAAATAATGAGTAATTTACAATTTATTATATTTGTTAAGAATTTTATTTAAAGAAAATTATTTTTTTAAAAGTAATTAAATTAAATTTTATAATACTTTAAATTTAAAATCTATTAATATTTTGAAATAATTATTATTATAACGAGATATTTTGAAAAAAAAAAGAAAAAAGAATTATTATTATTATTAGTATTATCATTATTATTATTATTACTAACTAACCAACCATATATCCGACAAAGAATAAGGACTGGACGAGTCCAACTTTAAATTTGTCGCCACAAACAGGTTCCCACTCTGACACGGTGGCGTTGCCGTGTCCACCAACCTACTCCCGCTCCTCCGGCTGGATCCCGCAGGTACTCCCAACCGCTCCGTAGGCAGCGACAGTGCATCGCCATTCCGGCTCGCGGTCTGCGAAGATCATGACCATGGTGTGGCAGGCCTCCAGTGCCCACGCGAAGCTTGTAAAGATGAAGTGTCTCAACTGTCATTTTTTAAACTCTCCGAAGTACTTTCAGAGCATCTCATCGATTCAGAGATTCTCCATCTCCACCTTCCTCGCTGTCGTCGTCACCAGCAGCGTACGATGCTCGTCATAGTTCGAGGACAACGTCGTAACATTTCAAAACTCTCTTAGCACAGATGTATGAAACTTGTGTTAATTAGCTAGTGTGTGGGTGAGAAAAAAGAGAGGCAGAGAGATTAGAGAGTAATTGGGTTATTTATAGTTTCAGAGGGTGCCATTTATAAGAAGTTTCTGAATGTCTTTGGCGGAAGTGCTTCACGTGGCAGGTTTTTCATTGTAAAATTAAAAAGTGTTAGTTTGGTTTATTTTTTAATTTGGTTTAGTTTTATTTTAATTGTATTTTATGTATTGAATTGGATAACAAACTTTAAGGTTCTATGGTTCAAATAATTTAAAAAACTCATCTAAAACGTCGCGGGTTCGAGTTTCTCTATCTTTGGTAAAAAAAAATTTAAAAAGCGAATGAGCTATAGTTCAAATGACATAATCTTTTTATACTCATTTAGAGGTTGTTCTGCTTTCTTTTTAAAATTATTTATAATTTAAAATTTAAAAAATAAAATTAATTAAATTTTGATATTTGTTATTGTTAATTTGTCAAAACTAGTTTAATAAAAACACGATAAGTTTATACTTTTTAATTTTAAAATTGGACTAAAAATAATATTTTTTAATGTTATCAGGACTTGGTATGTTTTACTATGAAATAGAGTTGGATAATTAGATTTAAGGGTTCACAAATCTAAATGTCAAATTTATAGTTGGTGTCCTCTCATCTTATGTTATCTCACTTAATTCCTCTCCGAAGTCTCTTCGGTAGTTAAGAGCTCCCCACGGTGGCCTAACAAATGGTATCAGAGCCGATGGTTAATCGGTCTAGTTTAAAGAGTAGTATCAGCCACATATTTACATATTTAAGATTGATAATACATTGTAATATTACAATTAATGCATAACCCCTGTCACATATAACAACCTGAGTTTTTGAAAATTAAATAATGAGTAATTTACGATTTATTATATTTGTTAAGAATTTTATTTAAAGAAAATTATTTTTTTAAAGTATTTACTTTAAATTTTATGATACTTTAAATTTAAAATCTATAAATATTTTGAAATAATTTTTATTATAACGAGATAGTTTGAAAAAAAGAAAAAAGAATTATTATTATTATTATTATTAGCATTATCATTATTATTATTATTACTAACTAACTAACCATATATCCGACAAAGAATAAGGACTGGACGAGTCCAACTTTAAATTTGTCGCCACAAACAAGTTACCACTCCGACACGGTGGCACTATCGCGTCCACCAACCCACTCCCACTCCTCCGGCCGGATCCCGCAGGCGGCGACGGTGTATCGCCACTCCGGCTCGCAGTTTGCGAAGATCAAGACCATGGTGTGGCTGGCCTCCAACGCCCACGCGAGGCTTGTAAAGATAAAGTGTCTCAACTGTCATTTTCCAAACTCTCCGCAGTGCTTTTAGAGCATCTCATCGATGCAGAGCTTCTCAATCTCCGCCTTCCTCTCCGCCGTCGTCGCCAACAGCGTACGGAGCTCGTCGTAGTTCGAAGACAGCGTCGTTGCCATTTCAAAACCCTCTTAGCACAGATGTATGAAACTTGTGTTAATTAGCTAGTGTGTGGGTGAGAAAAGGAGAGGCAGAGAGATTAGAGAGTGATTGGGTTATTTATTGTTTCAGAGGGCGCAATTTAAAAAAAGTTTCTCAATATCTTTGGCGGAAATGTTTCACGTGGCAGGTTTTTCATTGTAAAACTAAAAATTGTTAGTTTGGATTATTTTTTAACTTGGTTTAGTTTTATTTTAATTGTATTTTATGTGTTGAATTGGATAACAAACTTTAAGGTTCTATGGTCCAAACAATTTAAAAAGCGAATGAGCTATAGTTCAAATGGCATAATCTTTTCATACTCATTTAGAGGTTATGGGTTTGAGTCTCTCTATCTCTGCTTTTTTTTTAATTATTTATAATTTAAAATTTAAAAAATAAAATTAATTAAATTTTGATATTTGTTATTGTTATTTTGTCAAAACTAGTTTAAGAAAAACATGATAAATTTATACTTTTTAATTTTAAAATTGGACTACCAATAATATTTTTTAATGTTATCAGGACTTGGTATGTTTTACTATGAAATAGAGTTGGATAATTAGATTTAAGGGTTCACAAATCTAAATGTCAAATTTTTAGTTGGTGTCCTCACATCTTATGTTATCTCACTTAATTCCCCTCCGAAGTCTCTTCGGTAGTTAAGAGCTCCCCACGGTTGCCCAACAAGTGGTATCAGAGCCGATGATTAATCGGTCTAATTTAAAGAGTAGTATCAGCCACATATTTACATACTTAAGATTGATAATACATTGTAATATTACAATTAATGCATAACCCCTGTCACATATAACAACCTGAGTTTTTGAAAATTAAATAATGAGTAATTTACGATTTATTATATTTGTTAAGAATTTTATTTAAAGAAAATCATTTTTTTTAAAAGCATTTACTTTAAATTTTATGATACTTTAAATTTAAAATCTATTAATATTTTGAAATAATTTTTATTATAACGACTTATTTTGAAAAGAAGAAAAAAAAATTATTATTATTATTATTATTATTATTATTATTATTATTATTATTATTATTAATTAACCAACCATACATCTGACAAAGAATAAGGACTGGACGAGTCCAACTTTAAATTTGTCGCCACAAATAAGTTTTCACTCCGATACGGTGGCGCTGCAGTGTCCACCAACATACTCCCACTCCTTTGGCCATATCACGCAGGTGCTCCCAACCGCTCCGCAGGCGGCGGCGATGCATCGCCACTCCGGCTCGCAGTCTGCGAAGATCAAGATCATCGTGTGGCAGGCCTCCAGCGTCCACGCGAGGCTTGTGAAGATGAAGTGTCTCAACTGTCAATTTTCAAACTCTCCGCAGTACTTTCAGAGCATATTATCGATGAAGAGCTTCTCCATCTCCGCCTACCTCGCTGCCGTCGTCACCAACATCGTACGGAGCTAGTCGTAGTTCGAAGACAGCGTCGTTGCATTTTCAAAACCCTTTTAGCACAGATATATGAAACTTGTGTTAATTAGCTAGTGTGTGGGTGAGAAAAGGAGAGGCAGAGAGATTAGAGAGTGATTGGGTTATTTATTGTTTCAGAGGGCGCCATTTAAAAGAAGTTTCTGAATGGCTTTGGCGGAAGTGCTTCACGTGGCAGGTTTTTCATTGTAAAACTAAAAAGTGTTAGTTTGGTTTATTTTTTAATTTGGTTTAGTTTTATTTTAATTGTGTTTTATGTATTGAATTGGATAACAAACTTTAAGCTTCTATGGTCCAAATAATTTAAAAACCTCTTCTAGGAGGTCGCGGGTTCGAATTTCCCTATCTTTAGTAAAAAAAAATTAAAAAGGCTTGTTCTACTTTCTTTTTAAAATTATTTATAATTTAAAATTTAAAAAATAAAATTAATTAAATTTTGATATTTGTTATTGTTAATTTGTCAAAACTAGTTTAATAAAAACACGATAAGTTTATACTTTTTAATTTTAACATTGGACTAAAAATAATATTTTTTAATATTATCAGGACTTGGTATGTTTTACTATGAAATAGAGTTGGATAATTAGATTTAAGGGTTCAAAAATCTAAATGTCAAATTTATAGTTGGTGTCCTCTCATCTTATGTTATCTCACTTAATTCCTCTCCGAAGTCTCTTCGGTAGTTAAGAGCTCCCCACGGTGGCCTAACAAATGGTATCAGAGCCGATGGTTAATCGGTCTAGTTTAAAGAGTAGTATCAGCCACATATTCACATACTTAATATTGATAATACATTGTAGTATTTCAATTAATGCATAAATCCTGCCATATATAGCAACTTGAGTTTTTGAAAATTAAATAATGAGTAATTTACAATTTATTATATTTGTTAAGAATTTTATTTAAAGAAAATTATTTTTTTTAAAAGTAATTAAATTAAATTTAAAATCTATTAATATTTTGAAATAATTTTATTATAACGAGATATTTTTAAAAAAAAAGAATTATTATTATTAGTATTATCATTATTATTATTATTACTAACTAACCAACCATATATCCGACAAAGAAAAAGGACTGGACGAGTCCAACTTTAAATTTGTCTCCACAAACAAGTTCCCACTCCGACACAGTGGCGCTGCCGTGTCCACCAACCTACTCCTGCTCCTCCGACTGGATCCCACAGGTGCTCCCAACTGCTCCGTAGGCGCCGGCGGTGCATCACCACTCCGTCTCGCGGTCTGCGAAGATCATGACCATGGTGCGGCAGGCCTCCAGTGCCGACGCGAGGCTTGTGAAGATGAAGTGTCTCAAATGTCATTTTTCAAACTCTTCGCAGTACTTTCGGAGCATCTCATCGATGCAGAGCTTCTCCATCTCCACCTTCCTCGCTGCCGTTGCCACCATCAGCGTATGAAGCTCGTCATAGTTCGAGGACAACGTCGTTACTATTTCAAAACCCTCTTAGCACAGATGTATGAAACTTGTGTTAATTAGCTAGTGTGTCAGTGAGAAAAGGAGAGGCAGAGAGATTAGAGAGTGATTGGTTTATTTACAGTTTCAGAGGGCGCCATTTAAAAGAAGTTTCTAAATGTCTTTGGCGGAAGTGCTTCACGTGGCAGGTTTTTCATTGTAAAACTAAAAAGTGTTAGTTTGGTTTATTTTTTAATTTGGTTTAGTTTTATTTTAATTGTATTTTATGTATTGAATTGGATAACAAACTTTAAGGTTCTATGGTCCAAATAATTTAAAAAGCTCATCTAAAAGGTCGCGGGTTCGAGTTTCTCTATCTTTGGTTAAAAAAAATTTAAAAAGCAAATGAGCTATAGTTCAAATGACATAATCTTTTCATACTCATTTAGAGGTTGTGGGTTTGAGTCTCCCTATCTCTGCTTTCTTTTTAAAATTATTTATAATTTAAAATTCAAAAAATAAATTAATTAAATTTTGATATTTGTTATTGTTAATTTGTCAAAACTAATTTAATAAAAACATGATAAGTTTATACTTTTTAATTTTAAAATTGGACTAAAAATAATATTTTTTAATGTTATCAGGACTTGGTATGTTTTACTCTGAAATAGAGTTGGATAATTAGATTTAAGGGTTCACAAATCTAAATGTCAAATTTATAGTTGGTGTCCTCTCATCTTATGTTATCTCACTTAATTCCTCTCCGAAGTCTCTTCGGTAGTTAAGAGCTCCCCACGGTGGCCTAACAAATGGTATCAGAGCCGATGGTTACTCGGTCTAGTTTAAAGAGTAGTGTCAGCCACATATTTACATACTTAATATTGATAATACATTGTAGTATTTCAATTAATGCATAACCTCTGCCACATATAACAACTTGAGTTTTTGAAAATTAAATAATGAGTAATTTATAATTTATTATATTTGTTAAGAATTTTATTTAAAGAAAATTATTTTTTTAAAAGTAATTAAATTAAATTTTATGATACTTTAAATTTAAAATCTACTAATATTTTGAAATAATTTTTATTATAACGAGATATTTTGAAAAAAAGAAAAAAGAATTATTATTATTATTATTATTATTATCATTGTTATTATTATTACTAACTAACCAACCATATATCCGACAAAGAATAAGGACTGGACAAGTCCAACTTTAAATTTGTCGCCACAAACAAGTTCCCACTCCGACACGGTGGCGCTACTGTGTCCACCAACCTACTCCCGCTCATTCGGCTGGATCCCACAGGTGCTCCCAACCGCTCCGTAGGCGCCGGCGGTGCATCGCCACTTCGGCTCGCGGTCTGCGAAAATCATGACCATGGTGCGGCAAGCCTCCAGTGCCCACGCGAGGCTTGTGAAGATGAAGTGTCTCAAATGTCATTTTTTAAACTCTCCGCATTACTTTCAGAGCATCTCATCGATGCAGAACTTCTCCATCTCCACCTTTCTCGCTGCCGTCGTCACCAGCAGCGTACGAAGCTTGTCATAGTTCGAGGACAACGTCGTTACTATTTCAAAACCCTCTTAGAACAGATGTATGAAACTTGTGTTAATTAGCTAGTGTGTTGGTGAGAAAAGGAGAGACAGAAAGATTAGAGAGTGATTGGGTTATTTATAGTTTCAGAGGGCGCCATTTAAAAGAAGTTTCTGAATGTCTTTGGCGGAAGTGCTTCACGTGGCAGGTTTTTCATTGTAAAACTAAAAAGTGTTAGTTTGGTTTATTTTTTAATTTGGTTTAGTTTTATTTTAATTGTATTTTATGTATTGAATTGGATAACAACTTTAAGGTTCTATGGTCCAAATAATTTAAAAAGCTCATCTAAAAGGTCGCGGGTTCGAGTTTCTCTATCTTTGGTTAAAAAAAATTTAAAAAGCAAATGAGCTATAGTTCAAATGACATAATCTTTTCATACTCATTTAGAGGTTGTGGGTTTGAGTCTCCCTATCTCTGCTTTCTTTTTAAAATTATTTATAATTTAAAATTTAAAAAATAAAATTAATTAAATTTTGATATTTGTTATTGTTAATTTGTCAAAACTAGTTTAATAAAAACACGATAAGTTTATACTTTTTAATTTTAAAATTGGACTAAAAATAATATTTTTTAATGTTATCAGGACTTGGTATGTTTTACTATGAAATAGAGTTGGATAATTAGATTTAAGGATTCACAAATCTAAATGTCAAATTTATAGTTGGTGTCCTCTCATCTTATATTATCTCACTTAATTCCTCTCCGAAGTCTCTTCAATAGTTAAGAGCTCCCCACGGTGGCCAAACAAATGGTATCAGAGCCGATAGTTAATCAATCTAGTTTAAAGAGTAGTATCAGCCACATATTTACATACTTAAGATTGATAATACATTGTAATATTACAATTAATGCATAACCCCTGTCACATATAACAACCTGAGTTTTTGAAAATTAAATAATGAGTAATTTACGATTTATTATATTTGTTAAGAATTTTATTTAAAGAAAATTATTTTTTTAAAAGTATTTACTTTAAATTTTATGATACTTTAAATTTAAAATCTATTAATATTTTGAAATAATTTTTATTATAACGAGATATTTTGAAAAAAAGAAAAAAGAATTATTATTATTATTATTAGTATTATCATTATTATTATTATTACTAACTAACCAACCATATATCTGACAAAGAATAAGGACTGCACGAGTCCAACTTTAAATTTGTCGCCACAAACAAGCTCCCACTCCGACACGGTGGCGCTGCCGTGTCCACCAACCTACTCCCGCTAGAACCCGCAGGTGCTCCCAACCGCTTTGTAGGCGCCGACAGTGCATCACCACTCCGGCTCGCGGTCTGCGAAAATCATGACCATGGTGTGGCAGTCCTCTAGTGTCCACGCGAGGCTTGTGAAGATGAAGTGTCTCAACTGTCATTTTTCAAACTCTCCACAGTACTTTCAGAGCATCTCATCGATGCAGAGCTTCTCCATCTCCACCTTTCTTGCTGCCGTCGTCACCAGCAGCGTACGAAGCTCGTCATAGTTCGAGGACAATGCGTTACAAGAGACACGCCAAATAGCGGCGGTCTTTTCAGATATTTGTGACGGTTTTTAATCGCCACGAAATGAAATTCCAGCGGTTCCACAAGCGTTGCCTTTTAAGGGGTGGAGATTTGATTTTGTGGCGGTTTTGGAAAATCGCTGGCACAACTGCTGCAAATCGGATAACTGATTTTGCAGCGGTTGCAGAACCGCCACTATTTTGATAAGTGTATTTAAAAAAATCTGCGACGGTTTTAAAACCGCCGTAGATTTGGGTGTTTTTTTAAAAAATGTGACGATTTTGAACCGCCGTAATTATCATACATGAGCTTAAAAAAAATTGACAGTTTTAAACTAGAATATGATTTTTACAAATTCTAGCTTTTATAACCTTAAAAGGAGACTACTCTATAATAATTACATAACTTTCATGAAAATAGTACATTCCAAACAAAGGTCCTAAAACTTGAATACACATTTAAAGAGGAAATATGTACATAAACCAATGAACTAGTACATTAAGAATCCTTCCTCTATTAGAACTTTGGGACAGAATCACATAAAACTTGATGTTTGAAGATTCATACAGTACTAGTGGTTATTTACCTTGAACCAATGCAAGCTGGTAGCTCCAAATGTGCATTATTAGCATATAGAACTTCATACTTGTGCTTTAGTTAGCAAAGACATTCAACTTTACTCTCGCTGTAACTTCCGGATGCAGCTTTAACTCTGCGATATATTCTCCGGTTTCACGTATCTCTGGAAGTTCAATAATTCTCTTGTCCACCTCTCTATGAAAATCACAAAAGATCACATGACAATTATTTAGAAATACACTTGTTCCTTGATATTTTAGTGCTTCAAAAGAAGAAGAAAAGAATATTCATTTACATTTAAAGCAGAATAAAATGTTACATGAGACTAGTTAGTACTCCCAATTCTCAAAGATAAAGACTTGTGTACATCGGACAGATAGTACATTTGAAGCTGTGCTTTGATAATGTCAACAAGATCTTGAGCCATAACACTAAATAACAAGCAAATTTAGAAGCATAATCCATATAGAGCATAAATCAACAGCTCAAAATTGCATGAATTCCAAGAGCGTGTAGAATATCTGATCTGCATGTCTACCAAAACACCACCCCTTTCCAACCATAACCAAAATGCTAGTGTGATATCTATTAAACAAATCTCAATTCTTCTCAATTGAATCTCAAAAACTAACGATTCAAAATGCCACCTAGATTAATTGATTACAAATACATGTAAAAAAAAGTGCAATATCATTTCAACAATTCAGTTGATACAGGAGAATATAAAACAGCAGGTATGTGTACAATAAGCAAGCTAAGAAAAACTTCTACCAAATATCAACTACCATCATGCATGAAACTTGTTTTCAGTTTTCAAGAATAAAGATGGAGCCTAAGAGGTAGCCATTTGGTAACTATCATATTATTCTAAACTTCACCATAATCACATATGAAGATTGCTTCTTGAAATATAGCATCATTCAGAATTCAATAACCAGCAAAATAGCATCAACAAAATTTGGCAAGGAATTAAAAAAAGTACCATCTCCTTATCTATTCGCTTCCAGAATAGCAACATGTCACTAGCAAGTTTTTGGGTGCGTATACCAGCAGTGTGCATCCATTTAATTGATCTACTCACTTTCAGTCTAACCTGAAAATGAGAGGTGGAAAGTTTCAGATTAGATGGATAAACAAGATTAGACAACACAAAGAAATGCAGAATCTAACTGACACAAAAATCTATTAAGGGGAGGAACAGGGCATGCCTCTCTCTGACAGTTCTCAGCAGACCTCTTGGCATCAACAAGCTGCTTTCGATGGAAAGTAGTGAAGTTCCTTTGATGCTTGGGTATATCTCTTCTAACATTGTTCACCCAAATCTTACCAATTTTTCCAATTGCTACAGCTTCCTGATAGCAGAAATGCAACGGTTTGATTGGAATATAGAGGAATATAAACTTTTCAAGAGAGGTATATATTCATGTCAAGATTTATTGCTCACAGTTAGTGCTATCATGCCTGCCATGACACCAATTATAAAACCTTTCCCAAGGTGGTTACTGGTAAAATATATTTCTTCAACAAATGAAGGATTGATCCCTTTTTTAATGGTTCTAAATTTTTTAAAATTTTAACTAACAATTTACATATGCATAATCTTTACACTCACATGACTTACCTTTTACTGTCACCCTAATTAATCAACAAGTTTTAAGTTTAATTACTCACATAAGCCTATCACTAAAACAAAATTGATGCTATGTTCTTAAAGTCATGTGATTCAGGTAATATACATTGTAAGAATTCTGCAAAAACTGATGTGTTCTAAATAAATAAGATGTTTGTATATATGTAAAAACTTGTGTTTCTCTTAGTCTAAAGAATTGATGGATCAATGTCATTTATTTTCGAATCACTATCACATTAGCATACAAATATTATGGTAGAAAATGACATCTTCATGTTGGAAATAAAGGAAAAAATAAAGAAAAAAATCCTAAATTATCAAAGTAATTATTTTAGCACGAAAATAAACACTGATAACCTTGGATCATCAAAGTAATGGAAAAGAACTTTGTGCATGCTAAAACATAAGCACAATCATAGATTCTCATTTAACCAAAACAAAAATGAAATAGCATCTAAATAATTTATGTTACTGAACTTACCCATAATCACACACCTTCATCAAAGACAATGAGCCATTACAGATATTAGGAGTACTACTCTTTTCTCTTCCAAGTATAGCTTTCAACACTTTCCAAATAGAGATTAACAAGAGGGAAAACAAGTCTTTAGCACCCAAAATCTCATATTAAAATACAAGAAGCATAATAGTGAGCATAATAGAATATAATGCTGCCCATATATTAGTGAGCATATTTATTTGGATTAATTCAGCACACAACAAATATCATACGAAGGCAATATGTCATTATTATAGTTTAATTTTAGTTGGATTGAAAAATTATACTTCCAATTTCATATGCTAGAAATCGAGTTGGAAAAAAAGAACAAAATAAAAATGCAAAAGAACTGAGCTTTAATCTTCTTCCACCCATAACAGATTGGACAACATGTTGAAGACAGTAGCAGAAAGCAACATAAATAGAAACATAACAGGATCATACCTCCCATTCAAAAATAGTAACTATCATTTATCAATAATGAAAAATGCATAGGACCTGGAGAACACAAACAACATAATCTCAATTTATCAGCCATTTGAAAGTATTAGAAGAAATCAATTGTCAAATTGCGTTCCTCACTCCTCCCCTCACCGGCTCACCCATATTCATCCGCTTAGTAATTTAACAATTACATGTGCCTTTTCTTAAGTCAATGTCAAAAGACACATTTCTTAATCACAACGTATATATCTCAAGTAACATTACCAAATGTTAAACTACTTACAAAATGAGTTTGACCAATAGAAATTTGACTAGCAAATACAAATTTTATTTAATAACCAATCTACTTGCTGAATGAATTAGCTAATTAATCTAACTCCAAATCTACTTTTCGATATAATAAAATAGTAAAATTTGATATCTACCACATCAAAGCAATTGAATATGATGCATTATCTGATATCTACCACATCAAATCATATATACAAAGGAGCAATAATTAATATATAATGCGTGTCTTCAACTTATCACATATTAATTTAAGCAATCATGGTGGCAGAACATGGCAACTCTTACTAATATGTACTAGTAGCATAATAATGCTTTTCTATTGTTTTATTGTTCTATGTCATACCTTTTCTTTGATTTCTTATTAGGACTAAATATAGAAATTTTTAAGATGGCATAAACCTGTGAAGTCTTGCTGTCATTTGTGGTCCACCCAAGATAAGATTCTTGGCATCTTCATATGGGTCATCACTATTATCATAATTGATGCTTTGCCATCCATCATCAATGATCACAAACCTTGGAGACACACCACCAATCTCAGCAAAATCCTTCAAGCCATGAAAAACTCCAACAGGCTCCACGGATAAGTAGAATGCATCCTAAGTGCACTAACCAAATTTGTCAATAATATTGGGGAGATTCTTCTCTTCCAAGAGCTTAGAAGTGTTGAGATGAACTCTCAGAGCACTATAAGCCTCTCTGAACAAGTTGTATGGATTCTGAAACAAATTAACATACAAAATTGAATTAAAAATCGAGGCTTTCACTTGTGTGGAGCCACTCTATGCACAAATCATGATGTGGGAATCAGAGCCAGGGTGGAGTTCAAACCTGAAACTTCCTTCAATGATAGGAAATATGATCACATAGGAATTGAGCTAAGGAACATGAAGAAGAACCCATTGAGTTTCCATCAGATGATCACAAGGGTTTGAACCAAAATAGCAGACAAATCGAAAACAAGCAAAATTAAACTAAATTAGTGCAAAGATATTCGATCAACAAGCAAAATGATTAAATTGAAACAAACGTACGAATACAAAAGATGAAATTGGAACAACAGGAAAAAGGGGGGAAAAGAAAACCAGGAAGCAGGGAGAGGGTGCATTCATGCGGCGCACAACAGGGCAAGGGAGGAAGGTTGAGGACGACGACATCGGGATGGTTGGGAAGCCACGCGACGACACCGGGACATGCACGACTGAGGAATGAACAACGAACGTGCCTCTCCACCTTCCTTTCACACGCGGGAGCTATACGGCAGCTTGAGCAGATCTATGATGAGGAAAGATGTAGCGGCTGCAGCTGATGGACCGAAGGTATACGGCAGCAAGGAGTCTTAAAATTGGTGATTGGCACATTTTCCCCCTTTTTGGGTTCGCACAAAAATGAGGATTAATGGCCCTGGGTTCACCCAATTTGATTATTAAATCAAATTGAGCAATATGTGACTTGCGGCATTTGATACACAAACCGCTGCTCTCTTGACCAATCCTCGACGAAGACAACTAACGCTACAACAACCGCAGCTACTCAATCAATTTGTGGCAATTCGAAAAAGCGCTGGCAACTTTTCGCTGCAATTTCCCATTTTTCTTGTAGTGACGTTGTTACCATTTCAAAACCCTCTTAGCACAGATGTATGAAACTTGTGTTAATTAGCTAGTGTGTGGGTGAGAAAAGGAGAGGCAGAGAGATTAGAGAGTGATTGGGTTATTTATAGTTTTAGAGGGTGCCATTTAAAAGAAGTTTCTGAATGTCTTTGGCGGAAGTGCTTCACGTGGCAGATTTTTCATTGTAAAACTAAAAAGTGTTAGTTTGGTTTATTTTTTAATTTGGTTTAGTATTATTTTAATTGTATTTTATGTATTGAATTGGATAACAAACTTTAAGATTCTATGGTCCAAATAATTTAAAAAGCTCATCTAAAAGGTCGCAAGTTCGAGTTTCTCTATCTTTGGTAAAAAAAATTTAAAAAGCGAATGAGCTATAGTTCAAATGACATAATCTTTTCATACTCATTTAGAGGTTGTTCTGCTTTCTTTTAAAAATTATTTATAATTTAAAATTTAAAAAATAAAATTAATTAAATTTTGATATTTGTTATTGTTAATTTGTCAAAACTAGTTTAATAAAAACACGATGAGTTTATACTTTTTAATTTTAAAATTGGACTAAAAAAAATATTTTTTAATGTTATCAGGACTTGACAGGTTTTACTATGAAATAGAGTTGGATAATTAGATTTAAGGGTTCACAAATCTAAATTTCAAATTTATAGTTGGTGTCCTCTCATCTTATGTTATCTCACTTAATTCCTCTCCGAAGTCTCTTCGGTAGTTAAGAGCTCTCCACGGTGGCCCAACAAGCGGTATCAGAGCCGATGGTTAATCGGTCTAGTTTAAAGAGTAGTATCAGCCACATATTTACATACTTAACATTGATAATACATTGTAATATTACAATTAATGCATAACCCCTGTCACATATAACAACCTGAGTTTTTGAAAATTAAATAATGAGTAATTTACGATTTATTATATTTGTTAAGAATTTTATTTAAAGAAAATTATTTTTTTTAAAAGTATTTACTTTAAATTTTATGACACTTTAAATTTAAAATCTATTAATATTTTGAAATAATTTTTATTATAACAAGATATTTTGAAAAAAAGAAAAAAGAATTATTATTATTATTAGTATTATCATTATTATTATTACTAACTAACCAACCATATATCCGACAAAGAATAAGGACTGGACGAGTCCAACTTTAAATTTGTCGCCACAAACAAGTTCTCACTCCGACACGGTGGCGCTGTCGCGTCCACCTACCCACTCCCACTCCTCCGGCCGGATCCCGTAGGTGCTCCCAACCGCTCCGCAGGCAGCGGCGATGCATCGCCACTCCGGCCACATATTAGTATTATCATTATTATTATTATTATTATTAATTAACCAACTATACATCTGACAAAGAATAAGGACTGTACGAGTCCAACTTTAAATTTGTCGCCACAAACAAGTTTTCACTCCGATACGGTGGCACTGCCGCGTCCACCAACCTACTCCCACTCCTTTGGCCATATCCCACAGGTGCTCCCAACCGCTCCGCAGGCGGCGGCGATGCATCGCCACTCAGGTTCACGGTCTGTGAAGATAAGTTCCATCGTGTGGCAGGCCTCCAGCGCCCACGCGAGGCTTGTGAAGATGAAGTATTTCAACTGTCATTTATCAAACTTTCCGCAATACTTTCAGAGCATATTATCGATGCAGAGCTTCTCCATCTCCGCCTTCCTCGCTGCCGTCGTCACCAACATCGTACAGAGCTAGTCGTAGTTCGAAGACAGCGTCGTTGCCATTTAAAAATCGTCTTAGCGCAGATGTATGAAACTTGTGTTAATTAGCTAGTGTGTAGGTGAGAGAAGGAGAGGCAGAGAGATTAAAGAGTGATTGGGTTATTTATTGTTTCATAGGACGCCATTTAAAAGAAGTTTCTGAATATCTTTGGCGGAAGTGCTTCACGTGGCAGGTTTTTCATTGTAAAACTAAAAAGTGTTAGTTTGGTTTATTTTTTAATTTGCTTTAGTTTTATTTTAATTGTATTTTATGTATTGAATTGGATAACAAACTTTAAGGTTCTATGGTCCAAATAATTTAAAAAGCTCATCTAAGAGGTCGCAGGTTCGAGTTTCCCTATCTTTGGTAAAAGAAAATATATATTTAAAAAGCGAATGAGCTATAGTTCAAATGGCATAATCTTTTTATACTAATTTAGAGGTTGTGGGTCTGAGTCTCCCTATCTCTGCTTTTTCTTTTAAATTATTTATAATTTAAAATTTAAAAAATAAAATTAATCAAATTTTGATATTTGTTATTGTTAATTTGTCAAAACTAGTTTAAAGAAAACACGATAATTTTATTTTATTTTTTATTTTAAAATTAAACTACCAATAATATTTTTTAATGTTATCGGGACTTGGTATGTTTTACAATGAAATAGAGTTGGATAATTAGATTTAAGGGTTCACAAATCTAAATGTCAAATTTATAGATGGTCTCTTCTCATCTTATGTTATCTCACTTGATTCCTCCCCGAAGTCTCTCCGGTAGTTAAGAGCTCCCCACGGTGGCCCAACAAGTGGTATCAGAGCCGATGGTTAATCGGTCTAGTTTAAGGAGTAGTATCAGCCACATATTTACATACTTAATATTGATAATACATTGTAGTACTACAATTAATGCATAACCCCTGCCACATATAACAATATGAGTTTTTGAAAATTAAATAATGAGTAATTTATGATTTATTATATTTGTTAAGAATTTTATTTAAAGAAAATTATTTTTTTTTAAAATAATTAAATTAAATTTTATGATACTTTAAATTTAAAATCTTTTATTATTTTTAAATAATTTTTATTATAATGAGATATTTTGAAAAAAGAAAAAAATTATTATTAGTATTATCATTGTTATAATTATTAGCAACTAACTAATCATACGTCCAACAAAGAATAAGGACTGGACGAGTCCAACTTTAAATTTGTCGCCACAAACAGGTTCCACTTCGACACAGTGGCGCTGCCGCGTCCACCAACCTACTCCCACTCCTCCGGCCGAATCGCGCAGGTGCTCCCAACCGCTCCGCAGGCGGCGGCGGTGCATCGCTGTAACACCCTAACTACCAAAGTTCACACTTCCGGCTGCGCGACTCTGATAGCTCGGACATTACGACGACTTTTATACTATTTAATACTAAAATATGAGCCTGTTTAAAACTTTAAACCGCAATACCGATCCAAAAATACTTTCATCCGATATCATACATCCATAAATACCATACAACTTACAAAACTCATAAAGAGTACATCCATACATATATATATATATATATATATATATTCATACATAATATTACAGTCATTATCCAATACAATCCCTATCCCTCTTACAGAATATATTAAGATAAAGGTGAGGGTACAATAAACCATAACTAAAATAATACAGAGCATCTCAACAACAAATAAATAAACTCTTCGTAACTTCTGCGCCCATATCCTGAAAGGGAAAAAATGTAGGGGGGTGAGAACATCATCCTCGAAAGGGTTCTCAGTAGAGGGTTTTTGGGAATTACTGTAATAGGATACGTGAAGATAAACTGTACTAGTGATTAATAACCGTCTTATGCCTCATTTTCAAAAACAACGGTTTACAGTAAAAGTAAAGTCTAAAAATATTTTCTAAAGGAAGAACCGTTCAATTCTCAAAAACTCAAAAGCCTTTCAAAACAGTTTATCTATACTGAACCAAAACAGCCTTTCATATTTTATTCCAAACCAGAAACACAAAACCGAAAGCAACCATCGGTTCATCTCATTTCAACCACGGTTCTAGGCCCAAACAATCCAACCATCAACCAATCACCACAGTCCAACGGAGTCCCAGTAGCAAACACAAATAGGAAGATGCAAGCACAAACAAACAGTTATTGCAAGTAGAACAATTAGCAATTATTCACATAGGCAAACCAAGTATAATATGCACACCCAAACAATATCACATAGATGCATATGATGCATGCCTGTCCCTAGTGGCTGATGATATCATCTGTCGGTTATATAGCCAACCCGACACGTCCTGGTAGCTAACCATGGACAAAAACACCCATCGCGGAGAAAGTAGGTTTGAGCTACAACCCCATTGCTACTACCCGCTCAACCCAGAGCCAGTGGAATAACCACTACTGCGGCTACTACCCAGGCGGGTGTTTAAAAGCTCAACCTGGAGCGAGTGAAATCACCACTACTACCGCTACTACCCAGGCATCACAGTCTCTAACCTGGAACAAGTGGGATGAACCACAACCCTTGCTACTACCCAGGTATCTCAAGCATATATTTATTCAGTCCCAGCCATAGATCAACATCCATCTCAGCCATCCGGCTTAAATTCATAATTCATAGTCAGCCATATGGCCCATAACTCATTCGGCAATCAGCCATAAATCAATATCATACACAGCCATTCCGGCTCACGGTTCAATCCAGAACCAGCCAATATTCATAATCATACACAGCCATTCCGGCCCATAACAAAACAGCACTTCCACCATCCAACATCATCAAATTCATAAAACCAGCATTTAAGCCATAAATCACTTTTTCTCAAATCGCTTCACTTTGAAATCAAGTTTCAACTCTTTTCAGCCTTGGCTTTAGAAATCTCGTTTCTCAAATCATCTCAGGCTCATAAGCCAAATTTACTCAAAGTGAGTTCCCTTTTTAAAACAAAGCCACTCTCGGCATTCTCTTTCCAAAACTTCAAAAACCATGGCAAGTTAAGGATTTATTTCACAGTATTCAAAATCACCCATACAACAATGGGATTTTATAACAAAAGTTTCTCGGCAAAGTCCCAAGTCTTTAGGGGAGAATAACATAACTCATTTCGCCAAATTCATTTAAAATCATTAAAACCTTGGCTTTCCGATTTGAGTACTAAAATAGGATCTAAGCCAAACCGAGTCACGTAATCATTTACTTCTTTCAAAGCCGTTTCCTTTACTTAGGCCAAAAACCAACTTCAACCCCCATGATAAATTCTAGAACGTTTCAACTGTTCAAAATTGTTTTAGTCTTGCAAGAATTCAGAATTCAAAGAGTACTTAAACCTTTCCAAAACATTTCAAAATGAAACTTGTCAATAGACATTCAGGTTCTTTCAAAATCATTGAAACTCCTCTAATTAAACCCTTAAGTCAAATTCAAAGGCATTGCACTTGTCACATTTAAAACAGCTTTAAAACATAAGTTTCATCTAAATAGCTTTCTCCTGAAAGAGATACAATGCCTTTCTTAAGAAGCAAGACTAAATTACAATTTCCTCTTTAGTAATTCATTTCAAAAGCATGAATCATCCTTTTCTTGATAATTCAAATAAAATAGTAGAAATCTTTAACTCGCCATTTTTCCAGACAACATTTCAATAAAGACTCAGATTTTAAAGAAATTTTGGCAGCACCTCCCCTAAAACTTGGACTTTGCCACCCGGTTCGGGTCCCAACTAAACCGTTTCTCATTCCTTTTCAACAGCTCAAAACCAGAAATCAATTCAAAGCAAGCTAAATCCAACAGTTGCCTCAGTGGCATATCTCAAGAAAACCATTTCAAAATCAACTCAATATCAACTGATTTAACTCATTTCCAAAGCTTTAAAGAATCAGTTCAGTAATAAATCATTTATCAAAACCAAATCAATTAAAGCAACCCAGGCTGAATTTCAAGAGTATTCTATCTTTCACATCATCAAAATAATCGACTCAATTCAAATCAATCCTCAACGGATTAAACTCAGATTTCAAATATTTAAAGAATCAGCTTCAAAACATTACATTTCACAAAGCCGCACAACAACTCAGCCAAACCAACATCCATAAACATTCGAGTCAATCAAATAATACATAAGGCCGATACAATCACCAAATACACATTTTCTCACATCAGTATCCATATGTAATAATTCTAACATATAAAAAATATAGTTTTTAGAAAGCGCCCCTACCTCAAAACGCAATTCCATAACCCAAACGCCTCACAGAGTCCTTTCCGCCTCAACCCGAACTGACGGCAACCAAAACCTCAGCTCCCAGCCACTTTCGCAATAATCATAGCAACACTAATTGTAACATATAATAATCAGGACTCGACCCCACGTTATCAAAACTCATATTCATTAACCGAACACAACAGAATACTAACGCGAGGCTTTCCGAATTATAAATACTCACTGAACTAGCGAAACAAAGCAGCTGCAATTTCGAATCGACCCGGCAAAAGATCCGTTAGCGGCTAGAAGCTCCGGTGGCCCAACGGCAGATTTAATTTCGACGCGCAAATACCGGGACTCAACCCTGTGTAACCAATGTCTCAGAATTTCTAACGGACTATAACGGAGTAATCAATTTTAAGGGGTTTCGAAAGCAAAATGCTTACCAAGAAAGATGGGTTCCGGCGGCCAGATTACCGCTCCCGGCAGCCAAAGGCGCGGCGGCCACGACAACAACAGCAACAGAGTTCCAACGGTGGCAGAAACCCCTCCTACTTACCCATTCCGGTCTCTTTGTCCCCAACAACAACAAGGGCAGTAGTGCAGCCTTCATGGCGGCGACGACAGCTCAGCAACGGCGGTGATAGCGGCATCGCCCTTCCCTGCGCGCGCACGCGCGCTCCCTCTTTCTCGCGTCGGGCTCCTACCTCGCATCCATCACGTTCGCAGTTCTGGGTCCGGCGTGGCTCAAAGGCGATCGATGGCGACTCCTAGATCTCTAGCGACGGCGGCGAGGATGCGCGGCAGTGTCTTCTCCTTTCCAGTCCTGGCTCGCGCTCGTCACCCTCTCTCATGGCTCGTTTTGATCTCCCTCTCCCTCAGCCTGGTTCGGCGGCGTCAGTAGCGGGATGGACTTGACGGAAAGCAGAACGGACGGCGAAGCTGATCGCAGGAGGCGCGACGGCGACGACGCGATGGCGGCGGTGGAGCCCAGCACGCCGGCACGAATCTCCTTCCTCTCCTCTTCTCAGCCACAACCCAGCCTCTCACTCTCTGTTCAGTTTTCGTTGAAAGGGTTTGTGTGTGTTTGCTGCTGTTTTGGGGGGGAAGAAAGGGATTTCGGCTGCAGCTGGGTATAGGGGAAAAGGGAACCGGGTCAGGTAACGGGTCGCTGGGTTAGGGTTTCATTATTTTGAAAATTAGGACTAGGGGTGATTTGGTAATTTCACATAAAATTGGGAATGATACAATAATTGAAACCTAAATTAAATTCAACACTAATTGTATATAGAAAATACTATCTGCTCATCAATTTTACAAATTATTTTCAATAAAATGTTTGAATCCAAAAATTAGGAATAATATAATTAACTTCTTTATTTTTTTCCAAAACAGCAGTACTAATATTTAAAATATTAATTATTTAATCTAAATCATATAAAACCCCTATTATTTCATAACTGTCAAATTTATAATCTAAATATAGAAAATAACCCAATAATTATAAAATTGGAAAAAAATCATAACTCGTCTCAAATTTAATAAATCAAAACTTGCCTTAATTATCTTTAATAAAATAATTTCTGAAATTAAGGCTATAAATAATTATATGATTTGAGACTTGATCATAATAAGACTTTTCAAAAGTTCTGGGTCTTACAATCCCCACTCCGGCTCGCGGTCTGCGAAGATCATGACCACGGTGTGGCAGGCCTCCAGCGCCCACGCAAGGCCTGTGAAGATGAAGTATCTCAACTATCATTTTTCTAACTCTCTGCAGTACTTTCAGATCACCTCATCGATGCAGAGCTTCTCCATCTCCGCCTTCCTCTCTGCCGTCGTCACCAGCAGCGTACAGAGCTTGTCATATTTCGAAGACATTGGCGTTGCCATTTCAAAACCTTCTTAGCACAGATGTATGAAACTTGTGTTAATTAGCTAGTGTGTGGGTGAGAAAAGGAGAGGCAAAGAGATTAGAGAGTGATTGGGTTATTTATTGTTTCAGAGGGAGCCATTTAAAAGAAGTTTTTGAATGCCTTTGGCGGAAGTGCTTCACGAGGAAGGTTTTTCATTGTAAAACTAAAAAGTGTTAGTTTGGTTTATTTTTTAATCTGGTTTAGTTTTATTTTAATTGTATTTTATGTATTGAATTGGATAACAAACTTTAAGGTTCTATGGTCCAAATAATTTAAAAAGCTCATCTAAGAGGTCGCGGGTTCGAGTTTTCCTATCTTTGGTAAAAAAAATAAAAATAAAAAGCGAATGAGCTATGGTTCAAATGGCATAATCTTTTTTCATACTCATTTAGAGATTGTGGGTTTGAGTCTCCCTATCTCTGCTTTTTCTTTTAAATTATTTATAATTTAAAATTTAAAAAATATAATTAATTAAATTTTGGTATTTGTTATTGTTAATTTGTCAAAACTAGTTTAAGGAAAACGCGATAAGTTTATACTTTTTAATTTTAAAATTAGACTACCAATAATATTTTTTAAAGTTATCAGGACTTGGTATGTTTTACTATGAAATAGAGTTGGATAATTAGATTTAAGGGTTCACAAATCTAAATGACAAATTTATAGTTGGTGTCTTCTCATCTTATGTTATCTCACTTGATTCCTCCCCGAAGTCTCTCCGGTAGTTAAGAGCTCCCCACGGTGGCCCAACAAGTGGTATCAGAGCCAATGGTTAATCGGTCTAGTTTAAGGAGTAGTATCAGCCACATATTTACATACTTAATATTGATAATACATTGTAGTACGACAATTAATGCATAACCCCTGCCACATATGACAATATGAGTTTTTGAAAATTAAATAATGGGTAATTTATGATTTATTATATTTGTTAAAAATTTTATTTAAAGAAAATTATTTTTTTAAAAGTAATTAAATTAAATTTTATGATAATTTAAATTTAAAATTTTTTATTATTTTTAAATAATTTTTATTATAATGAGATATTTTGAAAAAAAGAAAAAAAATTATTATTAGTATTATCATTGTTATTATTGTTAGCAACTAACTAATCATACGTCCGACAAAGAATAAGGACTGGACGTGTCCAACTTTAAATTTGTCGCCACAAACAGGTTCCCACTTCGACACAGTGGCGCTGCCGCGTCCACCAACCTACTCCCACTCCTCCGGCCGAATCGCGCAGGTGCTCCCAATCGCTCCACAGGCAGCGGCGGTGCATCGCCACTCCGGCTCGCGGTCTGCGAAGATCATGACCACAGTGTGGCAGGCCTCCAGCGCCCACGCAAGGCCTGTGAAGATGAAGTGTCTCAACTGTCATTTTTCTAACTCTCTGTAGTACTTTCATATCATCTCATCGATACAGAGCTTCTCCATCTCCACCTTCCTCTCTGCCGTCGTCACCAGCAGCGTACGGAGTTTGTCGTAGTTCGAAGACATTGTCGTTGCCATTTCAAAACCCTCTTAGCATAGATGTATGAAACTTGTGTTAATTAGATAGTGTGTGGGATAGAAAAGGAGAGGCAGAGAGATTAGAGAGTGATTGGGTTATTTATTGTTTTAGAGGGCGCCATTTAAAAGAAGTTTCTAAATGCCTTTAGCGGAAGTGCTTCACGTGGCAGGTTTTTCATTGTAAAACTAAAAAGTGTTAGTTTGGTTTATTTTTTAATTTGGTTTAGTTTTATTTTAATTGTATTTTATGTATTGAATTGGATATCAAACTTTAAGGTTCTATGGTCCAAATAATTTAAAAAGCTCATCTAAGAGGTCGCGGATTCGAGTTTTCCTATCTTTGATAAAAAAAATTAAAAAGCGAATGAGCTATGGTTCAAATGGCATAATCTTTTTATACTCATTTAGAGATTGTGGGTTTGAGTCTCCCTATCTCTGCTTTTTCTTTTAAATTATTTATAATTTAAAATTTAAAAAATATAATTAATTACATTTTGGTATTTGTTATTGTTAATTTGTCAAAACTAGTTTAAGAAAAACGCGATAAGTTTATACTTTTTAATTTTAAAATTAGACTACCAATAATATTTTTTAATGTTATCAAGACTTTGTATGTTTTACTATGAAATAGAGTTGGATAATTAGATTTAAGGGTTCACAAATCTAAATGTCAAATTTATAGTTGGTGTCTTCTCATCTTATGTTATCTCACTTGATTCCTCCCCAAAGTCTCTCCGGTAGTTAAGAGCTCCCCACGGTGGCCCAACAAGTGGTATCAGAGCCAATGGTTAATCGGTCTAGTTTAAGGAGTAGTATCAGCCACATATTTACATACTTAATATTGATAATACATTGTAGTACTACAATTAATGCATAACCCCTGCCACATATAACAATATGAGTTTTTAAAAATTAAATAATGAGTAATTTATGATTTATTATATTTGTTAAGAATTTTATTTAAAGAATTTTTTTTTAAAAGTACTTACATTAAATTTTATGATACTTTAAATTTAAAAACTTTTATTATTTTTAAATAATTTTTATTATAATGAGATATTTTGAAAAAAAGAAAAAAACTATTATTAGTATTATCATTGTTATTATTATTAGCAACTAACTAATCATACATCCGACAAAGAATAAGGACTGGACGAGTCCAACTTTAAATTTGTCGCCACAAACAGGTTCCCACTTCGACACAGTGGCGCTGCCGCGTCCACCATCCTACTCCCACTCCTCCGGCCGAATCGCGCAGGTGCTCCCAACCACTCCGCAGGCGGCGGCGGGGCATCGCCACTCCGGCTCGCGGTCTGCGAAGATCATGACCACGGTTTGGCAGGCCTTCAGCGCCCACGCAAGGCGTGTGAAGATGAAGTGTCTCAACTGTCATTTTTCTAACTCTCTGCAGTACTTTCATATCATCTCATCGATGCAGAGCTTCTCCATCTCCGCCTTCCTTTCTGTCGTCGTCACCAGCAGCGTACGGAGCTTGTCGTAGTTCGAAGACATTGTCGTTGCCATTTCAAAACCCTCTTAGCACAGATGTATGAAACTTGTGTTAATTAGCTAGTGTGTGGGTGAGAAAAGGAGAGGCAGAGAGATTAGAGAGTGATTGGGTTATTTATTGTTTTAGAGGGCGCCATTTAAAAGAAGTTTCTGAAGGCCTTTGACGGAAGTGCTTCACGTGGAAGGTTTTTCATTGTAAAACTAAAAAGTGTTAGTTTGGTTTATTTTTTAATTTGGTTTAGTTTTATTTTAATTCTATTTTATGTATTGAATTGGATAACAAACTTTAAGGTTCTATGGTCCAAATAACTTAAAAAGCTCATCTAAGAGGTCGCGGGTTCGAGTTTTCCTATCTTTGGTAAAAAAAAAAAAATTTAAAAAGCGAATGAGCTATGGTTCAAATGGCATAATCTTTTCATACTCATTTAGAGATTGTGGGTTTGAGTCTCCCTATCTCTGCTTTTTCTTTTAAATTATTTATAATTTAAAATTTAAAAAATATAATTAATTAAATTTTGGTATTTGTTATTGTTAATTTTTTCAAAACTAGTTTAAGGAAAACACTATAAGTTTATACTTTTTAATTTTAAAATTAGACTACCAATAATTTTTTTAATGTTATCAGGACTTTGTATGTTTTACTATGTAATAGAGTTGGATAATTAGATTTAAGGGTTCACAAATCTAAATGTCAAATTTATAGTTGGTGTCTTCTCATCTTATGTTATCTCACTCGATTCCTCCCCGAAGTCTCTCCGGTAGTTAAGAGCTCCCCACGGTGGCCCAACAAGTGGTATCAGAGCCAATGGTTAATCGGTCTAGTTTAAGGAGTAGTATCAGCCACATATTTACAAACTTAATATTGATACTACATTGTAGTACTACAATTAATGCATAACCCCTGTCACATATAACAATCTGAGTTTTTAAAAATTAAATAATGAGTAATTTATGATTTATTATATTTGTTAAGAATTTTATTTAAAGAAAATTATTTTTTTTAAAAGTAATTAAATTAAATTTTATGATACTTTAAATTTAAAATCTTTTATTATTTTAAAATAATTTTTATTATAATGAGATATTTTGAAAAAAAAAAAAATTATTATTATTATTAGTAACTAACTAATCATACGTCCGACAAAGAATAAGGACTGGACGAGTCCAACTTTAAAGTTGTCGCCACAAACAAGTTTCCACTTCGACACGGTGGCGCTGCTGCGTCCACCAACCTACTCCCACTCCTCCGGCCGAATCGCGCAGGTGCTCCCAACCGCTCCGCAGGCGGCGGCGGTGCATCGCCACTCCGGCTCGCGGTCTGCGAAGATCATGAACACGGTGTGGCAGGCCTCCAGCGCCAACGCAAGGCCTGTGAAGATGAAGTGTCTCAACTGTCATTTTCCTAATTCTCCACAGTACTTTCAGATCATCTCATCGATGCAGAGCTTCTCCATCTCCGCCTTCTGATAAACCCCATTTTTAGGGTTTATCTTGTATTGAATTTAGAGTATTTTGATGACCTTTTCTCGCATTTAAACTATGAATTAGCATGGTTTTGTTATCTCTCCCGTATTTGTGCTTAAGTGTAAAAACATGCTTTTTAGGCCTTATTTTGATAAATTTTGATTTCTCCTTGATTCCATAAGATGCCTTGATGTGTTTGCTAGTAATTCCAGGATTGAAATAGGCCAAGCATGGATCAAAGGAAGCAAGGAAGGAAGCATGCAAGTGGAGAGAAGCACAAAAAGCCAAAGAATTGATCACGGCCAAGCACGCGCACGCGCACAAGGCGCTCGCGCGCACATTGCAGAATCAGCCAGGAACGCGCACGCGTCGATGTCTGCACATGACTTCATTAAGGCAACACATGCCTGGCGATTTTGAGGGGTTTCTGAACCCATTTTTTGGCGCCAATTGCTGATAGAAAGGAATAAAAGGATCAAGGATTAAAAGGGGGGTACAATTAGATTAGAAGTGAGTCATAGCTTTAGTTTAGAGTAGTTTTAGAGAGAGAAGCTCTCACTTCTCTCTAGGATTAGGATTAGGTTAGGGTTAATCTCTCTTCTTAGATATAGGTTTAATTCATGCCTTAATTCAATTCTCCTTTGCCAATTCTTAATCTTCTCCTCTTCCTCTCTCTAGTTATGTACTTTAATTCTTGTAATTCTTCACTTTGTTTTGGATAGATTGTTGTTTCTTTAATTCCCTTTCAATAATGCAATTTGAGGTAATTCATGATAATTGTGATTTCCTTGATTGTTGTTGTTAATTCTTTGTATTCAATTGTAGTTAGAATTCATTCTTGTTGTGATTTGCTATACTTTTCTTTTGTGTCTTCCGAGTGTTTGATGAAATGCTTGGTTGGATTTTTGTATAGATTTTGTTCCTCTTGGCCTAGGTAGAGTGATTAGTGACTCTTGAGTTATCTAATTCCTTTGTTGATTGATAATTAGAGATTGCTAATTGATTTGAATGCCTCTAAAGCTAGTCTTTCCTTTAGGAGTTGATTAGGTCTTGAGGAATCAAATTGATTCATCCACTTGACTTTCCTTCATGGTTAGAGGTTAACTAAGTGGGAGTAATGAACAATTCTCATCACAATTGAGGAGGATAACTAGGATAGGATTTCTAGTTCTCATATCTTGCCAAGAGCTTTGTTAGTTGTTAGTTTATTTTCTTTGCCATTTATATTTCTTGTACAAAATCTTAAAACCCCAAAATAACTCACAACCAATAACAAACCACTTCATTACAATTCCTAGGGAGAACGACTCGAGGTTCGAATACTTCGGTTTATAAATTTAGGGGTTTGTTTTAGTGACAAACAACTTTTTGTATGAAAGGATCATTGCTTGGTTTAGAAACTATACTTCGACGAGATTTTATTTGAGAAATTCTAAACCGTCAAGAATCCAATCATCAAAAATGGCGCCGTTGCCGGGGATCTGCAATGGTGTTGTGTTATTGGTTATTGTACATATGTGAATATTGTGAATAGGTTTATCTTTTGTTTGTTTCTTAATTTTTGTTAGTTTTATTTTGTTCTCTCATTATGAATTCTCACTTTGGCTTTGAGTTTGGTTCTAAGTGTGTTGTAGGAAATGTGGACTTTAATGGCAACATGTACCATGGATGGAACCAACAAAGATGGGAAGAGCCTCAAGGAATTGATCACTCCTATTGGCAACAACCTCCGGATACTTATAGGTATAATTTCCATCCTAATGCATACCAATTTAACGGCTATGATGATTCTTTTTGTGACACTCAACAACCACCATCATATGCCTATGAATCTCATCCTCAACATGAAACTCAACCATTCTCACAAGCCTTTCATCACCAAACACCACCCTATGATCCATATCCATCATATAACCAATCATCCATACCATATTTTTATGGCCATTATGAGCAAGAACCTCTAGAATCACCACAACCATATCAAGATTACTCCCAAGAACCACCTCAATACTCACCATCTCCATACCTTTACCAAGAAGAATCACCTTCCTACTATGAACCCTCTCTCCAAAATGATGAACCTTCCTACCCACCCCAAGCCCCAATAGACGATCCTCTCACTTTGTTACTTCAAGGACAAGAAGCTATGAAGCAGGATACACTTGAGTTTGTGACCAATTTGACCAAGGTGGTGCACACTTTAGCCCACCAATGTTTGAATACTCGAGGTGCTTCCGTAGCCACATGTGGAACCGCGAAAGAAGAGCAAAGCATGAAGGAGAGATTGGAAACTCCGGTGGGGATGAGAAATGCCATTTTGTATTGGAGCAACTAGAGGAAGCTATAATCATTGAAGAAAAAGGAAGAAGTGGTTGAAGATTTAGGAGATGTTAAAAGTCCAAGGGAATGTAACACCATGGAGCACTCTTCCAAGGAGCTTGATATTGATGTTGAAGAGGGTGCGCAACCTCTAAGGCATACCGTCGTTGGAGACTTGAAAGAGGTTTATCAAGAGATGGATTCAATCATGAATGAATTTCTTTCTACAATGGAATCCTCTCCCAGTGGACATGGAGTTGAAATTATAGAAGAGTGTGCACAACCTCCCATACCCTTGATGAGCAATGAGAAAGAGAGCTACCAAGAGGAAAACGTTGGCACGATGTATACTGAGATTGAAGACTATGAAGAGGTTGATCAAGAGATGGATTTAGTCATCAATGAATTTCTATCCAAAATTGAATCACCTCCCATTGGGCAAGAAACCGAGGTTCTTAAAGACAACACCAAGCCAAGTAAAAGGGAAATGGTTGAAATTAAAGAAATTTGTCAAGAGGTGGAAATACACAAAGAAGAGTACAAGGAAGTAGACCTTGCATTGTCTAAGTGTGGGGAGGCCTCCCTTCCCAACTTACCATCCAATACAATATTTAAGTGGGTAAAATCTCTATCTCTAAGCTTTAATTTCTCACTTGAATATGGTTTGATTGAAAATAATGGACAACTTAGAGCTCTTTGTGGACTTAAAGGAAAAAGAGAATTGTGTAGTGGTTGCAAGTTAGGAATTAGGTTCATTAAGGTCAAGGTTTCAAGGCATAGGAACGATGATTGGAAGAATACCACATTGCATGGGTCTCAACGGAAGGCTTGGTACGTTAAAGAGAATTCTATATGTCTACCACCCGGAAGGAAAAAGTATGAAGATAAAATTGAAGACGGGTGCGAAGATAAGATATGGGACCCCGGCTCGCTAGGTGAAGACCAACTATGGGGACTCATATCTTGGGTAGAACTTTGCCCAAGCTTGACGAAAATGGTTGGAAATTCTGTCAACCAATTGAGAAGCAAGGATCCTTGGAGATTCAAGGATGAGTACAAACATAAGCCACCAAGACAATAAGCTCCTCAAAATGTCCAACTTAAGGACTTAAACTAAAAGTGCTAGGTGGGAGACACCCCACCATGGTAAACTCTTTCCATTCTCTTTTAAATTTGCTTAATAAATGATTTGAGTTGCCATTGTAGGTAGATGTTTCACATAATTTGTCTGTACAACTTAATTGTTAGCTTAGTCACGTGTATGTTGTGTTTAGTAGTAGATGAATAATATCGAATTGCATTTTTGTGAATTGTATGATGGTTGATTGAATAAAGAGTTGTGAGCAGTATAGGGAGCATACTTTTTCTGCTTGATAAAAAAAAAGAAAAGAGAAGAAGGGTGGGGAGGACGCGCGCGCACACCGTACGCGCACGCGTCCCTGAGCGGATGCATCATCACCCATATTCCAGAGAGTTGGGCCTCTCTTAGGCCAGCGTTGTGCCTCAAGCCCAATTCATTCCACGCTGACGCGCACTACGTGCGTGCGCGTCCATACAGCTATAGGGAAACGCACGTGTACGCGCACCTGCCGCGTACGCGTCGATCCGCTGCTACAACTTCTGGGCCAATATCCAGAGAGTTTCGCTGGATCTGGGCCAACTTTAAGCCCCCAGCTCAACTCAACTCACGCGGACGCGCACTCGCCGCGTGCGCGCCAGTATGTCAAAAGGAGGAACAGATTACCAACGTACGCGGACGCGCGCTTGCCGCGCGCGCGTCCCTTATATGATGCTGCCACTCTAGGCCTTTGTCCAGAGAGTTGGGCGTGCGTCAAGCCCACTCTAAGCCTCCAGCCCAACTCAATGTGCGCGTGCGCGCACTGAACGCGCATGCGCCCTTGTATAGTTTGCCCATCCACGCTTGAGCGTGCTGTACGCTCACGCGTGGGCCCCTAGTTTCATCAATGTACGCGGACGCGCGAGGTGCGCGCTCGCGTCGATTCAAAAAATAGGATAACCCTCACTCGCGAAGGGCACTGCGCAGTCGCGCACTCTCTCTTCTCCCTCATCATCTTCCTCTTCTTCTCACTCACCACCATCGTCACCACCGGCGACTGCGCCGCCGTCGCCACACACCCCCTCTGTCTTACCCTCTCGTCCCTCTTCTTCTCCCTGTCACCATCCTCTACCTCTCTTCCCTTTCTCTTTTCGAACGAACCACAGGCCGCCGTCAACCACCCTCCGACCGCCGCCGATCTCACTCGACCTCACTCCCTCGATTCACACACCCACTCACTCGCCCCTCTGCTCTCCTCTCCCACCGGAGCGCCTCTGCTGCTCTGCCGCCGTGAGGTCCCCCTCACTTCCTGTCACCCCTTCCGCCGTACCCGCCACCCTCTGCGGCGGCGCTCTGCTCCGCCTCGCCGTTGCTCAGTCACGTCCATGCCCCTTACTCATCTGCCTTACTTCCATTTCCGCTCTGCTCCAGGTTCCTGCCTAACCCTGCTCTCTGTTAATTTCTCATTTCTGTTAGTATGCTGTTAATTAGTTAAAGACTGAATTTGTGTATGTTAGGATAGATAGAAATAATTGCGGTTAGGTAGCTAGGACTGGATAGAGGATTCTAGGCCTGATAAGTGCTTCGTTTGTGCATAATCTGCTATTTGTTCCTTGGGTGCTGTATGTTTGATTTTGGGCGGCTCTTTTCTGCTCTTTTTCTGTAATTTGTGTTGCTAAATGCTATCTCATTGCCGTTGTGCTTAACTGATGTTGTGATCATGCTATTTGTGCTATGTTGCCATCCGGGAACGTCCAATTTTAAGCCGGAATGCTGCCCAATTTTCAAGGAACCATTTTCCCTTCTAATTTCTATTGACAAATTGAACTTGGCATATACGTTTTCTAAACCCTTGCTTACTGTGCACCAAGTTCATATTGGGCTAATTTCCATTTCTATTTGACTCCTGGGTTCGGCATTGGCCTAATGGAATCAAGAATTGCCCAACACTCCGTATACCCTCATGATTGTGAACATGATTCGTATGCTTGATAGGTTCATCTTTCATCATACTACTAATTTCTAACTCCACTTTTCTAACTCACTGACTTCTTTACTTACCAACTTCACTTTCACTTGCATTTTAACTTTTAGCCATTCTTTTGAGTCATGATGATGAACATGCCTATTCCTTAAGAATTGTGCACATTGTTTGAAACATTGAATTCTTGGTTTACGGCTATGTTTTCTGCTCTTACTTGCTATCCATGTTTTAAGTTCAATTCACATCATGTTTGCTTGCCATCTATTTTACATCCTGAACATGCTTTGCTTGCTTCGTGCTAAGTGCTTAATTGCCTATATTCTATTCTCTTTTTCAGGATATCGGATAAAGGAAAAGCTATTGCCACCTCCTCCAAGAAAAGAAAACGTTCTATTCCCTCTATTCCCTCCACCTACAAGAATCTTGCTAAGAATCCTTTGAATGAAGAAGAAAAGGAAAATCAGTTGCTACCCTCTACCAACCCAACCAAGTTTTCCAATCTCTACTATGAGCTTCGCCTTTCTAAGTACCGGACGACGAAACTGAATACGGAGAAGAAGCTTGTCCTTCTCAATGATGTACGACGCTCCATTACTAGTCGGATCCTAGAGTTGGGTATGGATTTTGTTGACAGAGATTTGGGGGATATCAACATCTCTTGGGTGAAGGAATTTTATTGCAACTTCTTCCGTCCCACTTTGGATTCAGTTCAGTTGAGGGGTAAAGAGGTTATGATTACTGAGACTGCTATAGAGGAGGCATTGCAGTGCCGACATCTTTCTGATGGCACCTGCGCTCATCAGCAGGCTGAGTTAGCCATTCATAGCATGACCTTTGACTATGAGGCGCTTAGGCACGTGATCGGTCTACCAGATGCTACTTGGGTCATGGATGCAAACAACACTAAGCCTAAAGGGATGCCTTTTGCTCAGCTGACTAGAGAGGCCAAGACTTGGCAGATGATATTTGCCCATTATGTCTTACCCACCACCCACTTCTCTGAGATCCCTATGGAGATGCTCCTTCTGATTGGGTGCGTTATGGAGGGGAAGGACGTTTATTTTCCTCGATTGATCCGGCAGAGTATGTGGCGAGCACATATTCGTGGCCTGCTTCCGTTCCCCACTTTGGTTACCAGCATGGCCGCCCTCGCTGAGGTCCCTTGGTTGGATGATGATGTGATACCACCACCCCCAGATGACGTTGACAAGGAGGTTACTATTCCTTGGGGTGGTTGGGTGCACGAGAAACCCCCACCTAGACGTCGTTCTAGGGCCAGAGCAGTAGTAGGGACGGCTGGACCATCTTCTTCGACAGCCCCTCCTTCAGCACCTGAGCCCACTTACCTACTGGTCCAGTGTCTGTTTCGATTTTTGGAGCGCGAGAGGCTCCATGTCAGACGCCGACTGGATCGGATGGATCAGGCACTCATCTCCCTTGGCGCTGAGTTGCCTCCGCTTCCAGACTCTCCGGCCTCCGATGAGCAGGATCATCAGGAGGAGGATGCGGATGAGCCAATTCAGCAGGATGCACCTCCAGCTGCTCCTGACACTACAGAGACTCCACAGACCCATGAGGAGCCGGCTCCACAGCCTCAGACAGATTCAGCAACTACCGTTGTACCTTCCACTGAGCCTCCGGTTTAGCATCGAGGACGATGCTTGGTCTTAAGTGTGGGGAGGTCACCGGTAGCATCATTAGAGGATCGGTGAACATTTTGGCCACTTTCTTAGTTACCTTACTTTGCATATCTCTTGTATATATTTGATGCATCTTGAGTTTATTTTGGATACTCTTGCTATTTTGGCTCGTTTTGGGATACCTTTACTGCTTATTTTGGATTTTAGATATTTTGATGCTTTTGGATATCTTTAGATGTTTTAGATGATAGATTCCATATTTTTAGTTGGACTTTTCTTTATACATTTTTGCATATCTTCTTTTGTATATCTTTCTTTTTAGTTTGTGGTTGTGATTAGAAATCATGTTTTAAGTGAAAACTTAGTCATCCTTTTTGCATAGGAAATTGGTTTTAAGTGAAAAAGAAAAGGGTAAACTAAGGGAAATTTTTGCATTTTTCAATCACAACAATGCTTAGTCAAATATTGAGATTTTCCAAGAATTTTAATTATAGGACATAGGGCACCAACCCAATTGATTGAAGGAAACTTTTGGTGCAACTTGCTTGAACTTCATACTTTGTGAAGCATGTATTGAGCTTAGAACACAAGCCTATGAGACTTGAGTCTATTGATGTGGTTACATTTTATAACCACTTATTTTCCATTCTTGTGTGCAATTGTTCTCTTTCTATGATTGTGATCCTTGATTTGCTTGATTCTATATGTCCATTTATTTCTTGTATTCATGCATTTGTATGATTGAGGCCATTATTTTATTAGCCCACTTACCCAATTAGCCTACCTTTTACTCTCCATTGTTAGCCAATTTTGAGCCTATGCTTAACCAACTTATTCTCATTTTAGCACATTACAAGCCCAAGGCGGAAAACCAATGAAAAGTCCTTGTTTGGATCTTTGATTAGCCTAGGCTAGTGAGAGTGTTTATTACTCAAAGTTGGTGAGGCTTGGGAACATTGGATGGGATAAAAAGGGGTAGTACACTTCCATATTTAGGAATTGGGAACATACTCATGTATTGATCGAATGTATAAGACCTTATGCAATTGATGTCCTTGTACAAAGTATATAAAAAAAAAGGGGAATATAAAAAAAAGAGAAGAAAAAATAATAAAAGGGGACAAAATACCCCAAGGTGAAGTTCAACAAAAGGGAATCAATGCATAAGTGTTATGAATCAAGAAATAAGATGCATGAATATGTAAGAAAAAGTGAAGAATGGGTAGTTAGAGTAGTTTAAATTTGTATAGGTTATTATATAGTTAGGTGGGAAAGTCTATACTAATCAAAGATCTAAACTCTAGTCCACTTAACCATAAATGATCCTACCTTGACTCTAACCCCATTACAACCTAAATGAAAGACCTCATGATGAAGTTATGCATACATTGAATAAGTGTTGATTGTTAGAAGAAAATCAAATTTTGGAAAGCTTGATTAGAAGAGAATTGAGTGAATTAACCCTTAAACACTTGAGTGAATAGAGCGGATACACATCCGGTGAGGGTTCAAAAGTTCAAGTACATGTGTTCACCCATATTATTTATAATCTTGCAAGCTTGAATACAATTGTGGTTTGGGCTTAATTCCTATTGCCTAGCTATTGTGCTTATACATGTCTCTTGGGAATTGATTTGTTTGAACTAAGCATTTCCATTTGCTTTAGGTATTTGCATATAGATAGGACTCATATAGTTTAGTTGCATTTAATAAATATCATACCCCTTAGTTCCTTCTTATTTTAGCATGAGGACATGCTAAGGTTTAAGTGTGGGGAGGTTGATAAACCCCATTTTTAGGGTTTATCTTGTATTGAATTTAGAGTATTTTGATGACCTTTTCTCGCATTTAACCTATGAATTAGCATGGTTTTGTTATCTCTCCCGTATTTGTGCTTAAGTGTAAAAACATGCTTTTTAGGCCTTATTTTGATAAATTTTGATTTCTCCTTGATTCCATAAGATGCCTTGATGTGTTTGCTAGTAATTCCAGGATTGAAATAGGCCAAGCATGGATCAAAGGAAGCAAGGAAGGAAGCATGCAAGTGGAGAGAAGCACAAAAAGCCAAAGAATTGATCACGGCCAAGCACGCGCACGCGCACAAGGCGCTCGCGCGCACATTGCGGAATCAGCCAGGAACGCGCACGCGTCGATGTCTGCACATGACTTCATTAAGGCAACACGTGCCTGGCGATTTTGAGGGGTTTCTGAACCCATTTTTTGGCGCCAATTGCTGATAGAAAGGAATAAAAGGATCAAGGATTAAAAGGGGGTACAATTAGATTAGAAGTGAGTCATAGCTTTAGTTTAGAGTAGTTTTAGAGAGAGAAGCTCTCACTTCTCTCTAGGATTAGGATTAGGTTAGGGTTAATCTCTCTTCTTAGATCTAGGTTTAATTCATGCCTTAACTCAATTCTCCTTTGCCAATTCTTAATCTTCTCCTCTTCCTCTCTCTAGTTATGTACTTTAATTCTTGTAATTCTTCACTTTGTTTTAGATAGATTGTTGTTTCTTTAATTCCCTTTCAATAATGCAATTTGAGGTAATTCATGATAATTGTGATTTCCTTGATTGTTGTTGTTAATTCTTTGTATTCAATTGTAGTTAGAATTCATTCTTGTTGTGATTTGCTATACTTTTCTTTTGTGTCTTCCGAGTGTTTGATGAAATGCTTGGTTGGATTTTTGTATAGATTTTGTTCCTCTTGGCCTAGGTAGAGTGATTAGTGACTCTTGAGTTATCTAATTCCTTTGTTGATTGATAATTAGAGATTGCTAATTGATTTGAATGCCTCTAAAGCTAGTCTTTCCTTTAGGAGTTGATTAGGTCTTGAGGAATCAAATTGATTCATCCACTTGACTTTCCTCCATGGTTAGAGGTTAACTAAGTGGGAGCAATGAACAATTCTCATCACAATTGAGGAGGATAACTAGGATAGGATTTCTAGTTCTCATATCTTGCCAAGAGCTTTGTTAGTTGTTAGTTTATTTTCTTTGCCATTTATATTTCTTGTACAAAATCTTAAAACCCCAAAATAACTCACAACCAATAACAAACCACTTCATTACAATTCCTAGGGAGAACGACCCGAGGTTCGAATACTTTGGTTTATAAATTTAGGGGTTTGTTTTAGTGACAAACAACTTTTTGTATGAAAGGATCATTGCTTGGTTTAGAAACTATACTTCGACGAGATTTTATTTGAGAAATTCTAAACCGTCAAAAATCCAATCATCACCTTCCTCTCTGTCGTCGTCACCAGCAGCGTACGGAGCTCGTCGTAGTTCGAAGGCATTGTCGTTGCCATTTCAAAACTCTCTTAGCACAGAAATATGAAACTTGTGTTAATTAGCTAGTGTGTGGGTAAGAAAATGAGAGGAAGAGAGATTAGAGAGTGATTAGGTTATTTATTGTTTCAGAGGGCGCCATTTAAAAGAAGTCTCTAAATGCCTTTGGCGGAAGTGCTTCACGTGGCAGGTTTTTCATTGTAAAACTAAAAAGTGTTAGTTTGGTTTATTTTTTAATTTGGTTTAGTTTTATTTTAATTGTATTTTATGTATTGAATTGGATAACAAACTTTAAGGTTCTATGGTCCAAATTATTTAAAAAGCTCATCTAAGAGGTCGCGGGTTCGAGTTTTCCTATCTTTGGTAAAAAAAAATTTAAAAAGTGAATGAGCTATGGTTCAAATGGCATAATCTTTTCATACTCATTTAGAGATTGTGGGTTTGAGTCTCTCTATCTCTGCTTTTTCTTTTAAATTATTTATAATTTAAAATTTAAAAAATATAATTAATTAAATTTTGGTATTTGTTATTGTTAATTTGTCAAAACTAGTTTTAGGAAAACACTATAAGTTTATACTTTTTAATTTTAAAATTAGACTACCAATAATATTTTTTAACGTTATCAGGACTTGGTATGTTTTACTATGAAATAGAGTTGGATAATTAGATTTAAGGGTTCACAAATCTAAATGTCAAATTTATAGTTGGTGTCCTCTCATCTTATGTTATCTCACTTGATTCCTCCCCGAAGTCTCTCCGGTAGTTAAGAGCTTCCCACGGTGGCCCAACAAGTGGTATCAGAGCCAATGGTTAATCGGTCTAGTTTAAGGAGTAGTATCAGCCACATATTTACATACTTAATATTGATAATATATTGTAGTATTGCAATTAATGCATAACCCCTGCCACATATAACAACCTGAGTTTTTGAAAATTAAATAATGAGTAATTTATGATTTATTATATTTGTTAAGAATTTTATTTAAAGAAAATTATTTTTTTAAAAGTAATTAAATTAAATTTTATGATACTTTAAATTTAAAATCTTTTATTATTTTTAAATAATTTTTATTATAATGAGATATTTTGAGAAAAAGAAAAAATTTATTATTATTAGTATTATCATTGTTATTATTATTAGTAATTAACTAACCATACATCCGACAAAGAATAAGGACTGGACGAGTCCAACTTTAAATTTTTCACCACAAATAAGTTTTCACTTCGACACGGTGGCGCTGCCGCGTCAACCAACCTACTCCCACTCTTCCGGCCGAATCACGCAGGTGCTCCCAACCGCTCCGCAGGCAGCGGCAGTGCATTGCCACTCCGGTTCGCGGTCAGCGAAGATCATGAGCATGGTGTGGCAGGCCTCCAGCGCCTACGCAAGGCTTGTGAAGATGAAGTGTCTCAACTGTCATTTTTCAAACTCTCCGCAGTACTTTCAGAGCATCTCATCGATGCAGAGCATCTCCATCTCCGCCTTCCTCGCTGCCGTCGTCACCAGCAGCATACGGAGCTCGTCGAAGTTCGAAGACAGCGTCGTTGCCATTTTAAAATCCTCTTAATACTGATGTATGAAACTTGTGTTAATTAGCTAGTTTGTGGGTGAGAAAAGGAGAAGCAGAGAGATTAGAGAGTGATTGGATTATTTATTGTTTCAGAGGGCGCCACTTAAAAGAAGTTTCTGAATGCCTTTGGCGGAAGTGCTTCACGTGGCAAGTTTTTCATTGTAAAACTAAAAAGTGTTAGTTTGGATTATTTTTTAATTTGGTTTAGTTTTATTTTAATTATATTTTATGTATTGAATTGGATAACAAACTTTAAGGTTCTATGGTCCAAATAATTTAAAAAGCTCATCTAAGAGGTCGCGGGTTCGAGTTTTCCTATCTTTGGTAAAAAAAAAAATATTTAAAAAGCGAATGAGATATAGTTCAAATGGCATAATCTTTCCATACTCATTTAGAGGTTGCGGGTTTGAATCTCCCTATCTCTGTTTTTTTTTAAATCATTTATAATTTAAAATTAAAAAAATAAAATTAATTAAATTTTGATATTTGTTATTGTTAATTTGTCAAAACTAGTTTAGAGGTAATCTCGTATTTTTGTAATAATATTTGGAAGACTAATAAAATATGAACCATACTAAATCAAAATTTATTATTTTTACTAACGGTTTTAGTCATTAATTCAGTTCTTTTAATTTAGTAATCTATCAATATACTTTAGTCTATATTTTTAAATATTGATGACTAATTAATGACTAAAAACAATAAATTTTGATGACTTTTTAATATTTTTCATAAAAATTTAGTCCAAACAATTTAAAATTATTTTATTTAATATTTATTAATTCATGCTAAAATAAGAGATTTTAATGTTTAAAAATATAACTTAAACTAATTTTTATAATTATAATCAATCATTTTGATATTGAGGATAGTCTTTTGGTTTGATAATTGTTAAGAAAAGATTAATAGATTGATGGAATATTTGAAAGACTATTAAGTCCAATTTTAAGGGATATTATATTTAAATTTTTTTAAAAATTAAAATAAAATAAATAATTTTTTTAAGAAATGATAATTGATTTTACTAAAATTTTTGTTATAGGCAATGTAAAATTATTGGTTAGTATGAATTATGATTAATTGTAGTTAATCGATGGTGAAATGAATTTTGGTCAATTAATAGAACTCAATTAATTAGCATCATAGATATTCAATTCTTAAACTTCTTTACTAAAAAAGTTATCATTGTTTTGGCAATTTCTGTAATTTATTATGAGTTTTCTTCTTATTCAAAAATTGGTTTAACGAAAGAGAAAAAAAAATGTATCGTCTCAATAATCAAACTAACATTTTATACACATTATTTAACTTGATTTTAAGGTTTAACTAATGATCAAATATAATAAACGGGCCTGTTACACATACAAGCAAAAAGGCCTTACAAGTGATACAAGCCCCCAGCCCACAATCCTTCCACATGCGCAGTGAATAACATTGAATGGAGCGTCATTTACACGCTCTCTACTTAAACGGTTGCACTTCGCGTAAACCGCTCCTTAATGGCGCACTCTTCCACTTCTCAAAGCCATTCAAAGAAAACACAACCGTTCCATTTTCGAGCAACATTCGAAAGCGAAGATATACAACTCGTGCTAAGATTCGAAAATTCCATCAACACAACATAGAACTCTCGATCGAGAATCTCCAGAAAAAAATGAAGTTATAATACTGAAGGTACGTTACGTTACTATTTTAGTCATCCTGTATATTTTTCACATTTCGAAATCGAAGAACTAGGTTTTACTGTTCTTCTACGTTATTGTACGTTTTACTGTTCTTATTGTTCTACGTCTCATTTTACAGTTTATAATGTTCTACTTGTTCTAGGTTTTACTGTTATTCTTGGTTCTATGTTACACTGTTCTTCGTAGTTCTTCTAGGTGTCACTGTTCTTGTTGTTCTAGTTCTACTAGTAACTGATTTTTGGGGGTATATTCCGTAGTTTGGTGGGTGTATATGGCATAAATTGTTGGATGTATATTTCTGAACTGATATACTGTAATAGTCAGCAGTTGCAACTGTTCTTATATTTGCTTGTCCATGGGTGTATATTGCTTGACCTTGTAATGTTGCTTGACCTTGTATAATAATGCATGTTTGAGTGACATCTGACTCATATCTATGGGTGTATCTTACTAATGTTTATGGGTGTATTTTTCATTTCAGAAAAAATGGCAGCGAGAAACCAAGATGGAAAAAATGTAAGAACAAATATTTGTCTTAGATGAAATCAGTTTTATATAATAGAAATATATCTGACTATAATTTTGTTTTTGTTTACAGAAAACCAAAGACCTTAAGTGTGCAACACATCTGTTAAATGAGAAATTCAGAAACATGAATGAGAAGAAGAAAACTATTGTGAGGGATTTGGGATTCGGTGACTTGATGCACATCCCGCCACTAAGGGTGCATCACCAACTATTAAGGGAGTTGGCTAACAACTTCAAATTAGGGGAGAACAGACTGAAAACCGGATACGGTTCTTTTAAAATAAGACCAAAAGCAATAGGTGATGCGCTTGGCATCAACGCATCAGGTAACTCGCTAAAAATTATAGGTGTATATTAAATGATGTTTGGGTGTATTTAGATTGATGCTTGGGTGTATTTGAACTGATTTTCATACTATGTTGTTTTCCTTTTTGTAGGAGATCTATTTCCTCAGAAAGTCAATTATAAGGATCTTTCTGAGGATGATAAAGAAATTTTTAGAAGATTCTAGGGTAAGACCCTCAAAAGTCTTACAGATGAGATGATGGATATTGGCGTTGGTAACGAACAGGATCGCCTAATGTTCAAGAGGATTTTCATCCTCTATATACAGATGGCGTTCCTTTTACCAACGACAATAAACAAAATCTCACATGTGCACCTGGCCCCAATTTTTGACATGGACACCATAACAGAGCGAAACTGGGGAGGGCATGTTTTGAGTTTTATCATCAAGGGCATAACTGATTACAAGGAGAAAAAGAAAAAGGCAATTGATGGCTGCCTCTTTGCCTTGATGATAATTTACTTTCATCTTTCTAAAAATAAAGACAAGAAAACGGCAGAAAGACCTCCAAAACCATGGATTACCAACTGGAGTAAGGAGCAGTTGGTCGAAAGAATGAGGGCTATATGAGGGAGGGATGCTCCTGCTACTGGTTCTATCCGGGACAGGTGATCAGCTACTTGATTCTCTGTCCCTTTTCTGTCTCTTATTTCTATATCAAACTCTTGCAGAAGCAACACCCATCTTATGAGCCTGGGCTTTGAATCCTGCTTTGTGAGTAGATATTTAAGAGCGGCATGGTCAGTGTACACAATCACTTTTGATCCTACTAAGTATGATCTAAACTTGTCAATGGCAAAAATCACTGCAAGCAGCTCTTTTTCTGTGGTTGTGTAATTTTTCTGGGCATCATTTAAAATGTGGCTAGCATAATGAATGACATGCAGAAGCTTGTTATGCCTCTGTCCCAGTACTGCACCAATGGCATGGTCACTGGCATCACACATTAGTTCAAATGGTAATGTCTAGTCTGGTGCAGAAATAACTGGTGCTGTGACCAGCTTAGCTTTCAGAGTTTCAAACGCCTGCAGACACTCTGTGTCAAACATAAATGGCGTGTCAGCAGCTAGCAGATTGCTCAGAGGTTTTGCAATTTTTGAAAAATCCTTTATAAACCTCCTATAGAATTCTGCATGCCCCAGAAAGCTTCTGATTGCCTTAACATTGGTGGATGGTGGTAATTTTTCAATTACCTCTACCTTAGCTTGATCCACCTCTATTCCCTTGTTCGAAATTTTATGCCCAAGGACAATTTCTTCAGTCACCATAAAGTGACATTTTTCCCAATTTAGAACCAGGTTAGTCTCTTGGCATCTTTTCAGAACAAGTGCTAGATGGTTAAGACAGGAGTTAAATGAGTCTCCAAATACTGAGAAGTCATCCATGAAGACTTCCAGAAATTTCTCTACCATATCAGAGAAGATAGAGAGCATGCACCTCTGAAAGGTTGCAGGTGCATTGCACAGACCAAAAGGCATTCTTCTGTATGCAATTACTCCAGATGGACATATGAATCCTGTTTTCTCTTGGTCCTGAGGATCTACTGCAATTTGGTTGTAACCTGAATAGCCATCCAAAAAGTAGTAGTATTCATGACCTGCTAGTCTTTCTAGCATCTGGTCTATGAATGGTAAAGGGAAGTGATCCTTCCTGGTGGCTGTATTGAGCCTTCTGTAGTCAATACACATACGCCACACTGTAACTATTCTTGTAGGAACCAGTTCATTTTTTTCATTATGAACTACTGTCATACCTCCCTTCTTAGGGACAACATGGACAGGACTCACCCAGGGGCTATCAGAAATAGGATAAATAATCCCAGCCTCTAGTAACTTAGTGACCTCTTTCTGCACCACTTCCTTCATGGCTGGATTTAGCCGCCTCTGTGGTTGAACCACTGGCTTAGCATCATCCTCTAATAGGATCTTGTGCATGTATCTTGCTGAGCTGATGCCCTTAAGGTCACTTATGGACCACCCAAGAGCTGTCTTGTGTGTCCTTAGCATTTGAAGTAGCGCTTCCTCTTCTAGGGGATTTAAAGCAGAGCTTATGATCACCGGAAAAGTGTCACCTTCTCCCAGAAATGCATATTTCAGGGATGGTGGTAATGGTTTGAGCTCAGGTTTAGGAGGTTTTTCCTCTTCCTGAGGAAGTTTCAGAGGCTCTTTCAATTCCTCTGAATCCTCCAGATCAGGCTGAACATCTTTAAAAATGTCCTCTAGCTCTGATTCGAGACTCTCAGTCATATTGACCTCTTCCACTAGGGAGTCAATAATATCAACGCTCAGCCAGAAACTCTGTAGGTTCTTCCTGTGGAAGACCGGAATACTGGCAACTTTGCTGCACCATGATAATGAGCTGAGGTTCAACTCAAAGCTACTGACTCCAATGGAGAGTATACAGATACTTCTCCCATATGAAGCAGTAGTGGGGTTAGCATATGACCCCAGAGTCCTTCTGGGCTGTTCATTTCCACTTAGGTCCATGATGGAGAAAGGGAGATGAAGCGGATTGCAAATAAATTTTTTTTAAAACTGAAATTAAAATTAAATAAAATAAAATAAAATAACTGAAAAATTTACTATATTTTCGAAAATTAGAAGAAAAAGAAATAGAAGAATATTGAAAACTAAATTAATTAAAAAGATTTAAAAAAATGTGGGTGAGGATTTTTGAAAAAAAATGAAGAGAGAGAAATTGGTTAGGAAGTTTTGAAAAAGATGTCTTAAAATTAAAGATACTTGTAAGAAAATAAAATAAAATAAAAAAAGAAAAGATATGAAAAAGATTTGATTTTAAGATTTGAGATTAGAAAAGATAAGATAAGCTAGGTAAGAGAAGATAAGGAATTTAAATTAAAAAGTGTTGAAATTTAAATTTTAAATTTGAAAATTAATTTTGAAATTTGAAATTTGAAATTTGAAATTTGAAATTTGAAATTTGAAAATTGAATTTTGAATTTTTGAAAAAGTCAACAATATTAAGATAAGGATTTGAAAAAGAAAATTTTGAAAAGATTTGAAAATTGAAATTTGAAATTTGAATTTTGAAATTTGAATTTTGAATTTTGGAAGTTGAAATTTGAAATTTGAAATAAGATCAGATAAGATTTTGAAAAAGATATGATTTTTTTTTTAGATACTAATAAATCGAAAATGCACAAGAAAAACAAGAAAAATCACAAAACAAGAAAAACTAAAGATCAAACAAGGAAAATAAACAAGAACAACTTGAAGATTAAGGAAGAACAAAGAACATGCAATTCGAAAATTTAAAGAGAAATAAAAACATGCAGTTGACACCAAACTTAAAACATGAAACTAAACTCAGACAGAAGACTAAATCATGAAGTTATTGGTTTTTAAAAATTTTTGAAAATAATTAAGAAAAAGGAAATAAGGATTCTAAAATTTTAACAAGAACAATAATAAAAGACTTTGACCCAAAAGACAAAATTTTCCTAATCTAAGCAACAAGATGAACCGTCAGTTGTTCAAACTCGAACAATCCCCGGCAACGGCGCCAAAAACTTGGTGCACGAATTTGTATATGTCAATGTCAATATTACTATTTCTTACAAATTCGCACAACTAACCAGCAAGTGCACTGGGTCGTCCAAGTAATACCTTGCGTGAGTAAGGGTCGAATCCCACGGAGATTGTTGGCTTGAAGCAAGCTATGGTTATCTTGTAACTCTTAGTCAGGATATAATATCAATAATAATTTTTAGTTTTAATTGTAAAAAGTCAAAGGGCATAAAATAAATACTTGTTACTCAATAATGGAGAATATGTTGGAGTTTTGGAGATGCTTTGTCCTCTTTATTTCAGGTTTTCTCTTGTACTCCTCTTTACACACGCAAGGCTCCTTCTATGGCAAGCTGTATGTAGGGTGTCACCGTTGTCAATGGCTACTTCCCATCCTCTCAGTGAAAATGGTCCAAATGCTCTGTCACAGCACGGCTAATCATCTGTTGGTTCTCGATCATGTCGGAATAAAATCCATTGATTCTTTTGCGATTGTCATCACGCCCAACAATCGCGAGTTTAAAGCTCGTCACAGCCATTCAATCCTCGAATCCTACTCGGAATACCACAGACAAGGTTTAGACTTTCCGGATCCTCAAGAGTGGCCGCCAAAATATTCTAGCTTATACCACGAAGATTCTGATTAAGGAATCTAAGAGATACTCATTCAATCTAATGTAGAACGGAGGTGGTTGTCAGGCACACGTTCATGGATTGAGGAAGGTGATGAGTGTCACGGATCATCACCTCCTTCATAGTGAAGCGCGAATGAACATCTTAGATAGGAACAAGCGTGTTTGAATGGAAAACAGAAATAATTGCATTAATTCATCGAGACACAGCAGAGCTCCTCACCCCCAACAATGGAGTTTAGAGACTCATACCGTCAAAGAGTACAAAGTTCAGATCTAAAAATGTCATGAGGTACAAAATAAATCTCTAAAAGAGGTACAAAATAAATCTCTAAAAGTTGTTTAAATACTCAACTAGTAACCTAGGTTTACAGAAAATGAGTAAACTATGATAGATAGTGCAGAAATCCACTTCTGGGGCCCACTTGGTGTGTGCTGGGACTGAGACTTAAGCTTCTCACGTGCTTGGGCTTTTTCTGGAGTTAAATGCCAGGTTGTAACGTGTTTCTGGCGTTGAACTCCAACTTGTAACCTGTTTCTGGCGCTGAACGCCAGACTGCAACATGGAACTGGCATTGAACGCCAGTTTACATCGTCTATCCTTGAGCAAAGTATGGGCTATTATATATTGATGGAAAGCCCTGGATGTCTACTTTCCAACGCAATTGGGAGCGCGCCAATTGGATTTCTGTAGCTCCAAAAAATCCATTTTGAGTGCGGGGAGGTCAGAATCCAACAGCATCTGCAGTCCTTTTTTAACCTAAATCAGATTTTTGCTCAGCTCCCTCAATTTCAGCCAGAAAATACCTGAAATCACAGAAAAATACACAAACTCATAGTAAAGTCCAGAAATGTGATTTTTATTTAAAAACTAATAAAAATATAATAAAAAGTGACTAAAACATATTAAAAACTACCTAAAAACAATGCCAAAAAGCGTATAAGTTATCCGTTCATCACAAGTTCAACATCATCTTCGGAGACAGAAACAACTGATAGTGACAATTCTACCTCTGAGTCTGAGACTCAAGAAGACTCAGAGGATTCACCAAGATAAGAACCCAGCAAAAAAGGAAAAAAGTAAGTACCATACTTAGGTGTATTTTCTTTATAAAGTTGGGTGTATTAATTTTATCAAGTTGTGTGTATTTTGTTTATCTAGTTGGGTTTATTTTGTTTATCCAGTTGGGTGTATTTTGTTTATTAAGTTGGGTGTATTTTATTTATTATGTTGGGTGTATCTTGTGCATTCATTTGGGTGTATTTTATATCTTTAGTATGTTTTAAATAATGATTGTTTGCCTTCCAGAATGGACTCCAAAAAAAGAAAGAAGAGTCAAGAAGATTCTGATTTCGAATCTGAATCAACTAATGAGTAATGTTCTGAAATTATTACTCCTTTCTTTTGGCTTTATTATCAACATTTCATGTATTAACAGAGTGTCTCTTCTTAACTTATAGAAGCAAAGAATCATCACCGGTGAAGAAGAAAAAAAAAAAGAAAAAGACACAAAGAATACCAAAAAAGTAAGCACTTCTTTGGATAATATTTTGTGATAAAATTAATTTTTTATTTCTGATTCATACTTGTTTTTTCCACCCAGGACACAATCCAAAAAGAAAAAGGTTGTTGTTGAGCATTCATCTCCTGAACAAGATCAATCCTATCATGGGTACAGTACTTTGTAAGCTATATTACCGTCTATCATCATGATTATATTTGTTAACATGTTCTTTTATGAATGTACTGACAGATCTGAAATAGGAAGTGAAGATCTAGATGAATTGTTAAGGAAAAACAATGAAAATTCTGCTGCACAGGGGTATGTCTTGTTGGGGTGTATATTTCAGATTTTAGGGTGTTTTCTTTGCTAATAATTGTTTCTTGTTTCGCAGGGAGAAGTAAGCTTACCTGCGATCGACGGAAGGTCACTATGTCTCCTCTGAAATGTAAGAAGCTTTATTTGATAAAATCTTATTATCAAGATTTAACTATATGATATTTTGTCTGAATAACATGAACTCTGTTTAGAATACCGGACGTAAACTTGGGAAGTGATGATCCTTCCTCTCAAGGACACACAGAACAAAGTAGCGTAAACAGACCGGCAGAGAGCATGTAATTTCTCTTTCAAATAATCGTTACTTTTGTTCTTTTATTACCTTCTACTTCTAATTCTGTATATTTTTTTTAGAAAAAAAAGCCCTTTATTGTTTTATTCGAGAAAAAAAAGGCAGGAAAAAAAAGCAAAAACTGCAAGTATGTAAGTTTTCGAAAAATAAAGCCTGTCTTTCTTATGAATTGTTCGGGTGTATTTTTGACTTTCTTTGGGTGTATTTTAGGTTGAGTCTGGTTGAAGAGTCAGCCAGTGAGCCGGCTGATTCGAATATGATGGTTGTGAGGGAAGAGACACCGTTCGAAGGTCTTGCAATGTGAGTTTTTCAAGAATATTTCAACCTTATAACCTTTTTATTTTCAAAGCCATTGTTAACCTTTCATTTTTCTTCTTGTTTAGAGTTCCGATTCAAGTTTGTCTACCAGTGTCCCAAACAACCACTGTGCCAGAATTTCAAGAAACACCTGAGACAGAATATGAACCAACCCCTCTGCTACAAATTGAAGGACCTACAAAAACGTAAGAAATAGTATTGAGTGTATATTTTATTACAGTATGGGTGTATATTGGGTTACAGTTTGGGTGTATATTGGCTTACAATTTGGGTGTATATTGCCCCTGAATAGTTTTTTTCCGTCATGATTAATTTTATGTGCCGTGCAGCACTCCTGAACCCCCCCCCCAACAACTTGAAGAAAGCACACCCACACTTCCCCCAACTCCATATAAAATGTAAGTTCATTAGAGTAAAATCAATGTATGGGTGTATATTGGGTTACAGTTTGGTTGTATATTGGGTTACAATTTGGGTGTATATTGCCCCTGAATAGTTTTTTTTACGTCATGATTAATTTTATGTGCCGTGCAGCACTCCTGAACCCCCCCCCCAACAACTTGAAGAAAGTACACCCACGCTTCCCCCAACACCATCTAAAATGTTAGTTCATTAGAGTAAAATCAATGTTTTGGTTATCATCTGTATATTCTTATTCTTATAATATGTTATACATGATCACGCAGTAATCCAGCCCTAGAAGACGTTGCTGCGCTGATGATGATGGCACGGACAGCATCGTATGTTCCTAAAACGGATCCGATGCCATCATTCAGCCTTGGCTTCATTGATTCCAGCCAAGAAGAAACAACAACGCAGGAGGGAGTGTCAACTCAAGATGAACACAGGGCAAAAACTCCAGAAACCCCAAAATTGCTAGAACAATTAGAGGATCTGGTACATAAAATTGCAAGTGGTGGGGTGACAAAAAAAGAAAAAAGTCCGCAGATTCCAAAGGAGAGTGGGGCAGAGAGTTTCGAGAAGTTTGAAACTCCTGTCAGGCCGAATTTAAATACTACTGACATGAAACAGAAATGCTACCACTAGGCTATACGAGTGAAAACCTACGCAGATGGGCTAACTGATGAGTTTGACAACGTCTGCAGACTCCAAGCCCAAGATAGATACACTTTGTCAAAATTCCACCTTGCATCACTCGCGCCTAAAATGCATATAGAAGCTAAGGTAATATTACAACAACATTAATTTTTTTATCACCAAAATTAACTACAATCCTGATTGATGTAAAATTGATTTCGCCATCTTTTTCTAGATTGTTATTGCCATGTGCTTCATCCTAAACCAACAAAATATTGAAAGGTTTCAAGAAGAAGTATACTGTCTCCCACTTGATATTGTGGTAAGGGTTGCTTTAACGAATTTTAGGTGTAGTTTCTTCAATCCTTCGGGTATATTTTTTTTCTTACATTGGGTGTATTTTTTTCTTATATTGGGTGTATTTAATGTGTTCATTTGGGTGTAACTTGTTTATTCATTTGGGTGTATTTTCTGGATTCATTTGGGTGTATTTTTTGTATTCATTTGGTTGTTCACAATTTTTGCAGAACATGGCCCTTGCAAATCATCTAGACAGCGTATTCTTATAGCCTAAAAACAATAAGCCTTTCAGGGTGGAAGACTACCCAATGTTCATACCCTTCTTGGACCTTTAAAAATTAAAATCGCATCGTTATGTGAGTTTTCATTTCTAAAACTACTTATTACCATTTTCTAATTATGTGCCAAATAAACTAAAACAGCATTCAATCTGAACATATTTCAGATATTTACACCTGTTTGTCATTCATTTCATTGGTGGTTATGGATCGCTGATACAAGAAAGAGGAAATTTTATATAGTCGACCCATTACACAACAAATCTCCTTCCGATGCGAGAACTGTGCTGAATAAATTTGTTGTAAGTTAGTTCTGTGTTCTGTATATATATATATAGTTGGGTGTATTTCTGTTTAATATAAGGGATAACTATTAACTCCTTTGGGTGTATCCTTTTATTGAAATTATTCATGTATTACTGATCTGTTTTGTGTTTTAAGGGATATGTAATTTCACGAATTAAAGTATATGCTGGGGGACACCTCTGAAATCAAAGGACATGGACAGGGAAATTGTAGCACCATACCTTAAGATCTCGGGCCAAAAGACAAGGTATAAATCTTTTACTCTGAAAATTATACTTTCCTATATGTAATTTATAATTTATTTTTCTGTTTTCAGCTATGACTGTGCTATCTACGTATTAAAGTGGCTTGAGATATTTGAGCCCGCAAACATTAAGAGGCCGAAGTATGAGTGGGACAATTGGACCCAGGTAAATATGTTTAAAACTAAATAACTCTGTATTATATTACTCAATTAACATGGTTGATTAAACAGAATATTCTTTTTTACTGTAGGACGAGGTGGACCACTTTAGAGTAGAATATGCTTCCCGGATTCTATTTCATGACATGAATCTAGACAAAGATGAAGCCATTAGGGGAAGTAATGCAATCAGACTGTCCAAGCCATCCTCGTTGTTATTGAGTCCATATTGTCAGATAGATTCTCAGGATGTTGACACTGCTTAATGTAAATGTTATATAGTCTTGTAACAAATGGAAGACATGTTGTAAATATTTGACAATTATAATGCAGTTTATTGTGAAATTTCTTTCAATAATTAAACTCTGTCTGCTGTATTTAAAATGTATGAATTATAGGTACTATAATATGAAGGAAAACATCAAATCAAATATACACCCATAATCTGCCATTTTTTACACCCAAATAAAGTTGATTATACACCCTGAAATCTATCCCCCCTGATGCTTTATCCCTAAAATCCTGAACCCTAAACACTTAATACCATCCATATGCAAACTGTATTTTATAACATAAAACCCATAAAATGTTGTAAAAAAAACAAACAGTATTTTATAACATAAAAATAAGGTTCTGAAGTATATATATGTATATATATGTAAAATGTGAAATACAAGAAAATTCAGAAATACACCCAAACGAACAGTGCTTTTACACCCATATTCTGTAACTATACACCCAAAGAATTATTCGCTGCTGTTGGTACCCTGAACTGATAATTCATAACACGTGCTTGATATTGGCTGAAATTTGAATACACCACTGATGCAGCATCAAAGAGGTTCAACTGAATATAAGAAACTCACATATTAGCTAAACTATTAATGAGAAAATTAAACTCAATCACCACGTATTTAAAGAACATCACTTTTACCTCGTTTAAAGCTTTCGTTTTCTTCTTCTTTGTAGCATTTGTAATCTGTTTGTCCAACTTTGAACCTAGCCTATTTTTTGGATGTCCTCTTGTTCGAATCCTTGGAGGGCTTTGAAGCTCGTTAACGGATTCCAAGTTGGCGTCTTCGTGAGATAAAGAAGATGTGCGCTTCCTTTTGGTTTTCAATAATTCCATCTCAACCATGACGTTATCGTACGCACGGTACAAAATTGCAGTCAGCTCCTCAGATTCGGATGCAAATCCGCAAATATTTTGCGAACGAAAAACCAATTAGTCAAACCTCTTGCTTCTTGGCTCCAACAGTGGCTCGTCGTGGCTGCTCTTGATGTGTGTGTGTCGCCTCTTTACCTTCTTGCTCCATCGTTCCAGTATATATCTCGGTGACACTTAGCTTACTTGTTCAAAGCTTAACACGCTTAGTGCGTGACGGCACAATATCCCTCTCGACTCGAATAATAAACATTGGTATTTTACCTCGGCTGCTACTGAGACGTAAGTAACCACAATCTTGTTGAATATTGAGCTGGAAACTTGTTCTCCGACTTCATATACTGAATAGCCTAGAGCGGAATTCGTTAATCTAGTGATGCAATTCGCCTTTCCTCTGAATTGTGCTTGCACTTCCCTAAACTTTTGATGAGTGTACACATCTTGAAACTGAGCTTCAATGGAGGATTTGGTTGCACACGGTATGACCGTATGAAAATCTGTAGCATCTAATTCTCTCTCTACTTGCTCCCTGCTTTCGAGGCAATTATCGTATTGTTTGACGAATTGAATAAGCGAGCTATTTCGGGTAATAAACTTGTTAAAAAATGAATGCATGCTCTCGCTCCTTTATGTACTTCTCATCCCTGCCCAGAAGTGGTGATCCAGATAAATTGGAACCCATATATGACGGTCTTCATAGAGATCTGCAGAATATACCCAAATATACACTATGAATACACCCCAAAAAACATGCAATTTACAACTTTGCTGCATATTTTAAACAAACATTACCTGAAAGCCACTTGTTGTCCACAAGACCAAAATTCAGCAGAAAATCATTCCAATTCCTATCAAATGAGTCTTTGCTATGAGAGTTCCAAACAACTTGGCTCATTTCTTGTTCAATTTCTGCATGTCCCTTGTACCCATTTAATTTGCTTGTAATCTTCTTCATGATGTGCCAAATACACCAATGGTGAATTGTTGTTGGCATACAGGCCTCTAAAGCCCTTTTCATTGATGCGCATTGATCGGTGAGAAACCTTTTCGGAGCATTTCCTCCCATACAACGAAGCCAACATTGAAATAACCATTTGAATGATTCAATTTCTTTGTTTTTCATCAAAGAGCATCCGAGAAGTGTTGACTGACCATGGTGATTCACCCCGACAAAAGAACCACAAACCAAATTATACCTGAAACAAATTACCATAGTGCAGAATGGAAAATCATTAGATACACCCAACAAATGCTTTATATACACCCAAAAACACCCAATATACACCTCTGCCACGGATTCATAAAAATACATTAATTTAGCATCATAAACAAGGATAGTTTGTTACCTGTTTGTATTGTAGGTGGTGTCAAATGAAATAACATCTCCGAAATACTCAAAGGCAGCTCTACTTCTTGCATCGGCCCAAAAAGCCAGCTTAATCGACTGATCCTCCTTGAGTTCAAGCCTAAAAAAGAAATTCTGGTTCTTCTCTTTCATTCTTAAGAAATATTTCCCGAATTCCTTTGCATCTTCTTGTTCGGAAATATTCCGCACTTCTCTCGTAATGTAATTCCTCACATCCTTTTCAATAAAATTTAACTCGCGATGACCCCCGGCAGCCGCAACAAATGATTGGTAGGTTTTGCTTGGTCTGATACCGGCCTCCTCGTTATTCTCTATTGTACGACGAATGGACATGCTTAGTTCCCTGTGCTGTTTGAGCATCTCTGCTTTACTTGGACAGCAAGGGTGTGAATGATCCAGCACAACCTTTGAAATGATCCAAGCACCAACATTCTTCAATGTGTGTATATAAATTCTTGCAGGACAGTTTAAACCGGCTGTCAGATTCGTCTTCTCGGTCGGAGATATTTTAGATTTCCATTTTCCCTCTCTGCTACATGTAATCAATTGATTCTTAATCTTGTTTCCCTTCCTATTTGTGCTCCGAACTCTTGTAGAAAAACCTGCAGCCTTGGCATAGTTCCTGTAAAATTTTTCAGCATCTTCAAGGGTGGTAAAGGTCATTCCAACCTTCGGAACAAACTGGTCATCAACAACAGAGAGAGGCTGCAGAATACACCATGTCAAAAACTAAAAATACACCCAATCATTACTGATATAATACACCCGAACGGCAACAACTCAACTAAAATAACAAAAAAAACATAAACTGTAAATACACAGGCTGCAAAATACACCATGTCAAAAACTAAAAACACACCCAATTATGTCTGATATAATACACCTGAATGACAACAACTCAGCTAAAATAACAGAAAAAGCCATAAACTGTAAATACACCCACACTTCTCGCAAAAATACACCCAAAAAAGTTATGATCTATACCCGAGCGTCTGCTATAAATTCTAGATGATTAATCAAAACTAATACATTACATTCAATCCACAGATTCATGTTAACGTGTTAGTTTCACAGTCAATGTTTACGAATTATTCAGCTACACAATGCTATTCAAATGACTGCAACAAAATTCAGAGTAATCGTATGTAAATTAAACCTCAGGAACTTCGTTAGATTCAAATTCATAATTCACTTTGCCCTGATTCAGCTGACAATCTAAGTTTGAATCATCCATAATCTTCAAAACGAGTTCAAACTATGATTTCAGAAAACAACAAATCCAATAGAAAATGAAGCTGCAGTTGCAGAGAGAGGAACTAACGTAAATGACGAAGAACATACCAGTGAGAAAGGAGGGGAAAAGAACGATCGAGAAGAAGCAGGGAAGACGCGCGAGAAGAAGAACGAGCAAATCTAGAAATAAGGAGAACAAAGAAGGAAACAAATCTTTTAAATTTGGTAGTTATATATACGCGGGATCTTTATATAGCACGTGTATTGGACGTAGACCTTACAGCACGTTTTTTGCGTTTATTCGTTAATGAACTTGTAAAGCATACAAGCCCTAATGGCTTGTATGCAGAACTTTTCTGTAAAATAATATATTTATATATATAATATATAATATTTGTATCTAATTTTTTATCAGATTTTTTAAACATAAAATTCCAACTTATTCAATCTATTTATCAATTTCTTTTGCAATTTTGTTACATATTTAAATTTTTTTAACCATTAAATCTAAATAAATTAGTCCAAACCCAACAAAAATTAATTTTTATTAGTGACAGCGTATTAAACACACTCCAACTTCCCACTAACGCAAACGTTCTGCACTTTTTAATATAAATACCTTCTTATTGTGTTCATTCTTCTTCGTCACGTATTTTTTTTTTCGTCGTTGTTTTTTTATTGCTGCACTTTTCCTTCTTCTTTCAGGTGATTTTGCAGCATTATACACTTTTTTTTGTTTGATTTTTTTCTTATTTTTATTCTTGTTAAAAGGATAAAATAAGAAAAATTATGAGAACGTGAAACAAAAAGAAAAAGATGAACAAGAAAAGAAGAAAAAAAAGACAATGATGATGATGATGGTGAAAAGGAGAATGAAATGTTTTGAATTATATAGAATTTATCAAAAAATAACATCAAAACTTTTTAATTATGACACAAAAAGCTTTTCAATTTTAACACCAAAATTTATTAATCGTGTCATTTTCAAATAAATGATATACTTTTTTTAATGGTTTGTTATCATTTGTCCTGAGTAAGTTGAAGGGCACATGAGTGTACTGATTAGGTTATGGGTTGTAGTTCACTATCTTATGTTTTTTTTCAGGCCCTTTCAAAATTACATCAGCGATACTTTTAAATGTATTGAATAGAACCGGCAAAGGTATACATTTTTTTGAGACTTAAATATGTCTAGTTCTTTACATGATTGGTACCATCAGCTTTTATCATTTTGTCTTCTAGAAGATAAGGAAAAAAAATACATAAGTGGGATGAGCATGATTAAATGTCTAGTTCTTACCTGTATAGTGTGATGTTTATGCTGCCATTACATGGTTACCAAGGATATAATTCATGCTGCGTTCGATGGCTTCAATGGCATGTTTCTAACTTATATAGTTGGAATTTTTGTTCCTTTTACTGCATAATGTATTTATTATATTTGAATTGGTTTATATTTAAATAATTTGAAGCTTCCTACCTTGCTGGAGTTGCAAACTTGAAATTAAGACTTCAATCAAAGTACACTAATCTGTAATGCTTAGGCCTAGCTTAGCTCAGTTGGTGAGTAACTAACTAAAAATTGCTCAGTATTCAAAGTTACTTTACCTCCTCGCGTTACTCTTGATTGCTAATTACTATATCATTTGGCAACCAGTAGATGTTATCTAACAGCAATTATTTTTGATGACCCTTGTTAGACATGTTATCTAACAGCAATTCTTCGCGGTTCAGCTTTCTTCGCCGTTCAGTACTACTACTGCAGAGATGAGATGAAAGATGGCGTTTGCAGATCTGAATCTCTTTATGAGACGTAAATTCAATGTGTGATTAAATTCAGCAAGAGCTCTTTAATCTCTGGGCTCTTTTCGGTAACCATTTCTTCTCTTTCAACAACAATATTCAACATGTTCGATGAAATGCTTCAACCAAATTTGTTATTTTTTTTCTTTGCATTCTCTTTTTTCTATTGCTATTGCAGTACAAGTTTGACATTAAAAATGCTCTTATCATTAGGTTTTATTATAGTTTCCGCTTTGATGTTTTACTTTTGTTCGTATTATATTGTGAATTAGCTTTTCAATTGAGTATTTAACAATGCTTTTAGTTGGCTCTGAGTTTATATTGTGGATTAGTCATAGGTAGAATTTGTGGTTTCAATCTAATCTTGTAACCAACTTCAGAGTTGCAGCTCTGGTTTTGTGCAATGCAAAATTAATATAATATATGATGTTCTGCTTCTGCCTCAGTTCTCCAAGTCTATGACGAATTATAGCATATTTGGTGATAATTGTCTGTCTGTTATTAATGAGTGTACATTCTTGGTGGTTCATACTCTCTCTGCACTAGTTGAATCAATCTTAATCTTTTTTGTATATGTTTGGAATAGAACTATGTTATGTATCTTTGTGAAATGTTTCCTTGCAATTAATTAAGGAAAAGTACTGGCTACGTTAGCTGCATTTCTAATTGTGTCTCTTCCTCTTTTGCATTTCTAATAATTGATAGTGATTAGCCCTATTTGGATTTTTCAAGTTAAAATAAGACTTACAATTCTGATTTACAGCGTGCAGAGGTTAAAATATATAAATAACCAATCTGCTACCTTCCTTGGATGTTTGTTAAGCTGATATAATTGATGGAATATGATCCATCACTTCTATGAGAAGACTCTATATCCAACATTTTCTGCCAATGCATGAATGCTGGCTGCTTCGGCAGAGGAAGATTAACAGTTTCACTATTAAGCATTGGAATTACTGCAGTCATAGTAGGCCTATACCTTGCAATTTCTTGTACGTACAAAAGCCCGATGTGAATGTACCTCATTATATCTGCAAGACTACTCATGTTTGCTACTTCTGGATCTATTAGAGCTGTAATCTTATCATCATTCCACAATTTCCATGCCTATAAACATCAAGAATCACATGAACTATCTAGTTAGTTAAACTTTAAAGTAACCTTTCGATGGCTTGAAGTGTCACTTACAATCTACTGTGTCTAGGTTAGGTCTTGTGTTTATATATTAATCTATCGATTCTCATGGTATTGTTTCCAGGCTGAGGAGAGGCACACTGAGATTCTAGGCCGCCTTCTCTACACCGCAAAACTGGTTGCAAAGCAAGAAGGCCTTGACGATGGCTTCAAAATTGTAATCAACGATGGACCAAAAGGCTGTAAGTGTTCCTTTCAATGTCAATATGGGAACTCTTATCAAATCATCTTGTATGAGTTATGGTTATTATTATTATTATTATCAATTTTGGGAACTCTATACTCGTCTTCTTTGAAGTTTGGTCAAATTCAATGGACTCCCATTTCTAAAAGCATACATTGACCTCCTTTAATATTTGGGTAACAAAACACTTGTTTTCACTCTTGTATTTTGTAAAATATTATACCAAAGACCAACCGTACTACTCTATTTGTATTTTTATCCTTGATTTAATTAATTTATTTTATATTAGATCATAGGATAATATAATATAATGAAGTACACACTTGACCGTTTATTGTATTAAAGCATTAAAGCATTGAGTTTTGAACTTGGGATATAGAACATAGTTATTCTTTCAATGAGTTCAATCCTTCCATCAAATGTCTCCTTTTTAGTGGATTCCAACTCCTCATTTTTCAACCCAATATATATTCCCCTAACCCATTACTACTAGGGTGTGTGAAAGAGCAAAACCATCGATTAGAAAATTCACACAAATAATTTTGTTGATAGTATAATTTTCAATCCATAAATAATGTTCAATCAAAGTTTAATTTTAGTTGTCACAAGGTTAACCCAATAAAAATAACCGAAAGTATTAGTTCTGGATCATCTTCTCAAGAAATTGCAGTGAGGTGAATTGGTAAAAGTGCAAGAAAATAAATGACAAAAAATATAAAGCAAGCAACTAAAAAAAGCAAGTAATAAAGAAAGACATTCATGGCAAGGATTGAGAATATAGGCATTCTATCCTAGTCACTAATCATAAAAATAATTAACAAGAGCTTATCTTATTTAGTCATCTCCAACAATAGAAGAAGATACAATGTTATCTTCACACGAGAGAAAGTCAAATAAGACTAGTTAATCTCAATACAAAAGTTCTAGTCAACTTACTAACTAAATTAGGAAAAGACTAGCGTCAATGAAAACAATATTAACTAACAACTCTAGATCACCAACATAAGTTGGATATTCATGACTCAAGATTGCCTAATTTCTCTTTCCAAGTCAAGAATGCTTAAAAAGCTACTCTAACATTCAACCAAATATTTTGTCAAATACTTGGAAGGTATAAAAGAAAGCATAATAAATTGCAAGAAATATAAATTCTATAACTACCTAATGCAAGAAATTAACAATAACAACTCAAATCAATAATAAGGGTTGTGCTATGATGCTGAAATAATTATTTTTCAGTACCTGCTGAAACGAGTTGGCGAGTAACTGCGCAAGACACGTGGTCTTGGTATGCGTACATGTATAGATAGGCAACTGATGCAGCAACAGAAAGTGCAGAATTTTGTCAGTTCTCTACCTTGGTTAATTGCTGCATAAAGTGAACTAATTTGGAAGCTTGAAGAAATTGTTAAGGGAGTTAATTTTTTTGTCCGTTTTTATTGTTGATGGGTATGAGCATTCTCTCCTCTTTTTAAGTGCGCCGTTACATGATGTTCATGAGGTTAGGCAAAAAAATATGTGAGTTAATTAAAAAAAAAAATGTAAGAGCTATAAAAATATTGTCAATATTAATGAGTTAAAGTACAAACTACAAAAGACCACGAAAATTATCATATATTTGTAAATAAATATTAATAGGTATTTGTAAATAAATAAATGTTATTTTATATATTTGTATTTTATATTTAAATATATTTTATAATAACTATATCTAATTTAGTTACTGATTCATCTAGTATGATTAAAAATTTTAAATTTTTCTATTATTTAAGTTTTTCAAATGATATTCTAGGTTAAAAAGTATAGAATATTTTATATTAAAAAATAATATTAATAGATATTTATCACCTTTAAGTAAGCTTCAAAGTTATAAAACAAAAAAAAAAATAATACATCATATATTAAAAGATAATAAATATTTATTACCCTTAAGTAAGTTTCAAAATTAGAAGAAAAAGAAATCAAAAGAAAAAGTATGTATAGGATAGGAAAATAAATATTAAAAGGGTGCCATGCCACCAAAAGAAATTGATTTACTAAATTTCGTGCATCATTTCTTTTTTTTTTAAAAGTTATATCATATCATTATAAAAAACAATAATTTTCTATTATTTAATTTAATAGTAATTTTAACGGTATTTGTGAACAGTAAAATTATAAAGAATATAAATGATTTTATGAGTATTAAATGATACAAAAAAAATTAGGTTAACTTTAATATTATTTGATAAATTCTTTGAAATAAAATTATCCTCGCATAAAATAATAGAAATTCGTTTACTCATTTCATTATTAGATTTGACACTTGAAAATTTTAGATTTTTATAGTAGAAATTTTTTAATTTAAATAATTGTATAAAATGAGTGTTAAAGTTTTAGTATTTTTAATTATAAAAGTGATATAAAATATCTGTATGATATTATTTAGAGTTTAGGGTTAAAAAATTAGTATTTATTATTGATAAATTAAGAAATGTGATTTATGATTTAGAATTTATGAGTTAGTATTTATGATTAAGAATTATTTATTTAGTATTTTTTATGGTATAAGATTTAGGTTAGGGTTTAAGAATTTTGGATTAAAAGTTAAGGTTTAGAGTTTGTTATTGAGGGTTAGGATTTAGAATTTAGTAGTTATGATTTAGAGTTTAAAAATTTTTAAACACATTTTTTTAATTTTTTATTTTTTTAGTTATTAACTTTATTTCTTTTATTTTAGATTTTTATATATATATGCTTAAATTATGTGATTTATTTTTTGAAATAAAGATGATTTTGTTGGTAAATATTATTTTAAATAATTTTATTAAATTAAAAATTTAGAAAAAAATAGTAAAAAAAATTGTATTGTAATTTTAATACTGTGACTATTTTTTATTTGTATTTAATTTTTTAATTGTTAATATTTTTATTAATTTTAATTAAATTTATTAAATCTTTTAAAGATTTTGAAATTAATGATTATTAATTTAAAATTAAAAAAATTGAGTATAAATTATATTGTTAAAATTTGTTTATATTGTTAAAATTTACTTATATTGTTATCTTTTATAAGTTTTTTTCAGATTTGACTCCGCCTATTTAAAAGTCGAATAAACTTACGAATCTATTTAAAAAGCTTATTTCGTGAAATATAACTCAAAACTATATAAGAGAAGAATTATTAACTTTGTTTAACTCAAAACATATTTATAATCCATAAATAAAAAAAATCATAAACATTTTCTTTGAATAAAATAAAACTATAATAACAAAGTAATATCAGATAAGTACCTCCATTTATAATTTCACTAGTTTGTACGGTAACCCTTCAATGTTCACACATTTTTACGGCTCTTACAATAATAATAATAATAATAATAATAATAATAATATTATTATTATTATTATTATTATTATTATTATTATTAGCATCACAACTCATACAATTTTTTTGTCAAACGAACCATCATGCAATAGCCCATCAGAAAAGAGAAGAGAATGTCCATATCCATCAACAACAAAAAAAGACAAAAATATTAACTCCCTTACGAATTTTTTCAAACTTCGAAATTAGTCCACTTTATGCAATAATTATTTAATTAATCAAAGTAAATAACTGACAAAATCCTGTACTTTATGCTGTTACATCAACTTTTTATCTATACATGCACGTATAGCAAGGTCACGCGTCTTGTGTAGCTACCCGCTAGCTCGTTTCAGCAGGTGCTAAAAAATAATTGTTTCAGCACCATAGTATTGGCCCAACAATAAAAGAACATCAAACTTGAAATTGCATTAAAGGAAATTTAAATCTAATAAGAGCATTCATAAATTAAAAGAGGTATAAAAGAAAAATTAACAATGTAAACTAAGAGAATTAAGATGTAGGAACAAGAAATTGCAAGGGAAACAAGATGAAAATAAGAAATTAAACCTCGATCTAAGAGGAAAATAAACCTAAGAACCCTAATTCTAGAGAGAAGAGAGAGCTTCAATCTCTAGAAAAATAGCCTACATGATGCTAACCTAAAACTAATTGCTCCCCCTTTGACCCATCTTGAATTCTGCATGAAATAGTCTCTGGAATTAGTTGGATTTGGGTCTGGAAAACTCAGAAATCACCCCAACATTTTCACTTTAATGAGGTCACGTGCCTGCTGTGACGCGTACGCATGGGCCACGCGTACACGTCGTCTGGCGTTTTCTTGTCACGCGTACGCGTCATGTCACACGTACGCGTCGCCTGGACGACCTCCTCTTCACGCGTGCGCATCGCTCTAAGCACTCCAAATCCTTGTTTTTCCATGAATTCTCCACTTTGCATACTTTTCTCTTCACTTCTTCCATCCAATACTTGCCTTATGAATCTGAAATCACTCAACAAACATATCAAGGCATCGAATAGAATTAAGATGAATTAAATAGCTATTTTAAGGTCTAAAAAGCATGTTTTCACACTGATGAGCGGATAATTTATACGCTTTTTGACATTGTTTTTAGTATGTTTTTAGTAGGATCTAGTTACTTTTAGGGATGTTTTCATTAGTTTTTATGTTAAATTCACATTTCTGGACTTCACTATGAGTTTGTGTATTTTTCTGTGATTTCAGGTATTTTCTGGCTGAAATTGAGGGACTTGAGCAAAAATCAGATTCAGAGGTTGAAGAAGGACTGCTGATGCTGTTGGATTCTGACCTCCCTGCACTCAAAGTGGATTTTCTGGAGCTGCAGAGCTCGAAGTGGCGCGTTTCCAATTGCGTTGGAAAGTAGACATCCAGGGCTTTCCATCAATGTATAATAGTCCATACTTTGGCCAAGAATAGGCGACGCAAACTGGCGTTCAACGCCAGCTCTCTGCCCAAATCTGGCGTCCAGCGCCAGAAAAGGATCCAAAACCAGAGTTGAACGCCCAAACTGGCACAAAAACTGGCGTTCAACTCCAAGAAGGACCTCTACACGTGCAACACTCAAGCTCAGCCCAAGCACACACCAAGTGGGCCCCGAAAGTGGATTTATGCATCAATTACTTACTTTTGTAAACCCTAGTAGCTAGTTTATTATAAATAGGACCTTTTACTATTGTATTAGGTATCTTTGATCAGTTGTATGCTATCTTAGATCACGTTTGAGGGCTGGCCTCTCGGCCATGCCTGGACTTTCACTTATGTATTTTTAACGGTAGAGTTTCTACACTCCATAGATTAAGGTGTGGAGCTCTGCTGTTCCTCAAAGATTAATGCAAAGTACTACTATTTTCTATTCAATTCATCTTGTTTCGCTTCTAAGATATTCATTCGTACTTCAATCTGAATGTGATGAACGTGACAATCATCATCATTCCCTATGAACGCGTGCCTGACAACTACTTCCGTTCTACCTTAGACTGAATGAGTATCTCTTAGATCTCCTAACCAGAATCTTCGTGGTGTAAGCTAGAATGATGGCGGCATTCAAGAGAATCCGGAAGGTCTAAACCTTGTATGTGGTATTCTGAGTAGGATTCAATGATTGGATGACTGTGACTAGCTTCAAACTCGCGAGTGCCGGGCGTTAGTGACAGACGCAAAAGGATAGTAAATCCTATTCCAGCATGATCGAGAACCGACAGATGAATAGCCGTGCCGTGACAGGGTGCGTTGACCATTTTCACTGAGAGGATAAGATGAAGCCATTGACAAGGGTGATGCCTCCAGACGATTAGCCGTGCCGTGACAGGGCATTTGGATCATTTTCCCGAGAGAAGACCGAAAGTAGCCATTGACAATGGTGATGTATCACATAAAGCCAGCCATGGAAAGGAGTAAGACCGATTGGATGAAGATAGCAGGAAAGCAGAGGTTCAGAGGAACGAAATCATCTCTATTCACTTATCTGAAATTCTCACCAGTGATTTACATAAGTATTTCTATCCCTATCTTATTAATTACTTTCGAAAACTCCATTAGTATTTTATATCCGCCTGACTGAGATTTACAAGGTGACCATAGCTTGCTTCATACCAACAATCTCCGTGGGATTCGACCCTTACTCACGTAAGGTATTACTTGGACGACCCAGTGCACTTGCTGGTTAGTTATGCGAAGTTGTGAAGATATGTTTAGACCATGGTCCTGTGCATCCGTTTTTGGTTCCATTGCCAGGGAATCAATTTCGAACAACAATTCACAACCTGAGTAGCAATTTCGCATACCAAGTTTTTGGCACCGTTGCCGGGGATTGTTCGAGTTTTCGACAAGCTTTTGGTCTGGTAACATCAGTGCCAAGTTTGATCCGGCAACAACACCAAGTTTTTGGCGCCGTTGCCGGGGATTGTTCGAGTTTGGACAACTGACGGTTCATCTTGTTGCTCAGATTAGGTAATTTTCTTTTTGTTTTCTTTTCAAAAATTTTTTTCAAAAATATTTCAAAATTTTCTCACCTGTTTTTGAAAAAAAAAATTTTCTTAAAATAAAAATGTTTTCAAAAATTTTATAATTTTATTCAAAATTTTTAAGAATGAATTCTAGTGTTTCATGAAGCATGTGAAGCCTGGCTGGCTGTAAAGTCATGTCTAAATTCTTTTGGACTGAGGCTTCCAAACCATCAGCATAGAGGCAAGTTACATATTTGATAAGTAATGAGCAGTATATTCTGATATCTTTCTGAAGCTTGGCTGGCCATTGGCCATGTCTAGTGTTTTGGACCGAAGCTTTCATTGAAAGCTTGGCTGGCTAGTGAGCCATGTCTAATTCCTGGACTGAAGCTTTAGACTAAGAATGCAAGATTCCTGGAATTCATGTTAAAAATTTTGGAATCCTTATTTTTTCTTTTTCATATAATTTTCGAAAAAATCCAAAAAAATTAGAAAATCATAAAAATCAAAAATATTTTTTGTGTTTCTTGTTTGAGTCTTGAGTCATGTTATAAGTTTGGTATCATTTGCATGTACATCTTGCATTTTTCGAAAATTCTCATACATTCATAGTGTTCTTCATGATCTTCAAGTTGTTCTTGGTAAGTCTTCTTGTTTGATCTTTGCATTTGCATGTTTTGTGTCTTTTCTTGTTTTTCATATGCATTCTTGAATTCTTAGTGTCTAAGCATTAAAGAATTCTAAGTTTGGTGTCTTGCATGTTTTCCTTGCATTAAAAATTTTTCAAAAATATGTTCTTGGTGTTCATCATGATCTTCATAGTGTTCTTGGTGTTCATCTTGACATTCATAGCATTCTTGCATGCATCACATGTTTTGATCTAAAATTCTCATGCATTGCATCATTTTTCTTGTTTTTCTCTCTCGTCAAAAAAATTCAAAAATAAAAAAAAATATCTTTCCATTTTTCTCTCATCAAATTCGAAAATTTGGATTGACTTTTTCAAAAATTTTTAAAATCAAGTTGTTTCTTATGAGTCAAATCAAATTTTCAATTTGAAAATCTTATCTTTTTCAAAATCTTTTTCAAAAATCAAATCTTTTTCAAATTTCTTAGTTATTTTCGAAAATTCCAACAATATTTTTCAAAAACATTTTTTTCATTTTTATATCAAATTTTCAAAAATAACAATAACAATTAATGTTTTGATTCAAAAATTTCAAGTTTGTTACTTGCTTGTTAAGAAAGATTCAAACTTTAAGTTCTAGAATCATATCTTGTGATTTCTTGGGAATCAAGTCATTAATTGTAATTTTAAAAATCAAATCTTTTTCAAAACTAATTCCTATCATATCTTTTCAAAAATATCTTCTCATCATACCTTTTTTCAAAAAAATTTTCAAAATATCTTTTCTAACTTCCTAACTTCTTATCTTTTCAAAATTTGTTTCAACTAACTAACTAACTTTTTGTTTGTTTCTTAACTTTTTCAAAACTATCTAACTAACTCTCTCTCTCTCTCTCTCTAATTTTCGAAAATATCTTCCCTCTTTTTCAAAAATTTCTTTTTTATTAACTAATTATTTTTATTTTTGATTTTAAGAAAAAAATTTCGAAAAAAATACTAACCTTTTTCAAAAACTATTTTCGAAAATCACTAACTCTTTTTCAAAAATTATTTTCGAAAATTCTCCCTCTCCCATCTTATTCTATTTATTTATTCATTTACTAACATCTCATCTCACATCTCTGCCCTCCTCACAGTTGTGTTTCTTTCTTTACATCACATTCTTTGTCTCCCTCATTTCTTCCACTCACAAAGGGATCCCTATACTGTGGTATAAAGGATCCATATTATTATTATTATTATTTTTTGTGCCCTCTTCTTTGTCATATGAGCAGGAACAAGGACAATAATATTCTTGTTGAAGCATATCCAGAACCTGAAAGGACTCTGAAGAGAAAACTAAGAGAAGCTAAATTACAACAATCCAGAGATAACCTTTCAGAAATTTTCGAACAGGAAGAGGAGATGGCAGCCGAAAATAATAATAATGCAAGGAGGATGCTTGGTGACTTTACTGCACCTAATTCCAATTTACATGGAAGAAGCATCTCCATTCCTGCCATTGGAGCAAACAACTTTGAGCTGAAACCTCAATTAGTTTCTCTGATGCAGCAGAACTGCAAGTTTCATGGACTTCCATATGAAGATCCTTTTCAGTTCTTAACTGAATTCTTGCAGATATGTGATACTGTTAAGACTAATGGAGTCGATCCTGAAGTCTACAGGCTCATGCTTTTCCCTTTTGCTGTAAGAGACAGAGCTAGAATCTGGTTGGACTCTCAACCCAGAGACAGCCTGAACTCTTGGGATAAGCTGGTCACGGCTTTCTTAGCCAAGTTCTTTCCTCCTCAAAAGCTGAGCAAGCTTAGAGTGGATGTTCAGACCTTCAAACAGAAAGAAGGTGAATCCCTCTATGAAGCTTGGGAAAGATACAAACAGTTGACCAAAAAGTGTCCTTCTGACATGCTTTCAAAATGGACCATCTTGGATATATTCTATGATGGTCTGTCTGAGTTATCTAAGATGTCATTGGATACCTCTGCAGGTGGATCCATTCACCTAAAGAAAACGCCTGCAGAAGCTCAAGAACTCATTGACATGGTTGCTAATAAACAGTTCATGTACACTTCTGAGAGGAATCCTGTGAGTAATGGGACGCCTATGAAGAAGGGAGTTCTTGAAGTTGATACTCTGAATGCCATATTGGCTCAGAATAAAATATTGACTCAGCAAGTCAATATGATTTCTCAGAGTCTGAATGGAATGCAAGCTGCATCCAACAGTACTCAAGAGGCTTCTTATGAAGAAGAAGCTTATGATCCTGAGAACCCTGCAATAGCAGAGGTGAATTACTTAGGTGAACCTTATGGAAACACCTATAACTCATCATGAAGAAATCATCCAAATTTCTCATGGAAGGATCAAAAGCCTCAACAAGGCTTTAATAATGGTGGAAGAAACAGGTTTAACAATAATAAACCTTTTCCATCATCCACTCAGCAACAGACAGAGAACTCTGAACAAAATACTTCTAATTTAGCAGACTTAATCTCTGATCTATCTAAGGCCACTGTAAGTTTCATGAATGAAACAAGGTCTTCCGTTAGAAATTTGGAAGCACAAGTGGGTCAGCTGAGTAAAAGGATCACTGAAATCCCTCCTAGTACTCTCCCAAGCAATACAGAAGAGAATCTAAAAGGAGAGTGCAAGGCCATTGACATAAGCACCATGGCCGAACCTGTAAGGGAAGGAGAGGACGTGAATCCCAAGGAGGAAGACCTCCTGGGACGTCCAGTGGTCAATAAGGAGCTTCCCTCTGAGGAACCAAAGGACTCTGAGGCTCATCTAGAGACCATAGAGATTCCATTGAACCTCCTTATGCCCTTCATGAGCTCTGATGAGTACTCCTCTTCTGAAGAGAATGAGGATGTTACTAAAGAGCAAACTGCCAAGTTTCTTGGTGCAATCATGAAGCTGAATGCCAAATTATTTGGCATTGATACTTGGGAAGTTGAACCTCCCTTGTTCATCAATGAACTAAGTGATCTGGATCAACTGACATTGCCTTAGAAGAGACAGGATCCTGGAAAGTTCATAATACCTTGTACCATAGGCACCATGATCTTTAAGGCTCTGTGTGACCTTGGTTCAGGAATAAACCTCATGCCCCTCTCTGTAATAGAGAAACTGGGAATCTATGGGGTGCAAGCTGCAAAAATCTCATTAGAGATGGCAGACAATTCAAGAAAACAAGCTTATGGACAAGTAGAGGACGTGTTAGTAAAGGTTGAAGGCCTTTACATCCCTGCTGATTTCATAGTCCTGGATACTGGAAAGGAAGAGGATGAATCCATCATCCTAGGAAGACCTTTCCTAGCCACAGCAAGAGCTGTGATTGATGTGGACAGAGGAGAATTAGTCCTTCAATTGAATAAGGACAACCTTGTGTTTACAACTCAAGGATCCCTCTCTGCATCTATGGAGAGGAAGCAGAAAAAGCTTCTCTCAAAGCAGAGTCAACCCAAGCCCCCACAGTCAAACTCTAAGTTTGGTGTTGGGAGGCCACAGCCAAACTCTAAGTTTGGTGTTGAACTCCCATATCCAAACTCTAAGTTTGGTGTTGGAGGGTCTCAACAATGCTCTGAACATCTGTGAGGCTCCATGAGAGCCCACTGTCAAGCTATTGACATTAAAGAAGCGCTTGTTGGGAGGCAACCCAATTTTTATTTATCTAACTATATTTTTCTTAGTTATATGTCTTTATAGGTTCATGATCATGTGGAGTCACAAATTAAAAATATAAAAATTGAAAACGGAATCAAAAACAGCAGAAGAAAAATCACACCCTGGAGGAAGCATCTGCCTGGCGTTCAACGCCAGAACAGAGCATGGTTCTGGCGCTGAACGCCCAAAACAAGCATGGTTCTGGCGTTCAACGCCAGAAATGGCAACAAATGGGCGTTGAACACCCAAAATGGGCACCAACCTGGCACTGAACGCCCAGAGTTGTGTGCAAGGGCATTTTACATGCCTAATTTGGTGCAAGGTTGTAAATCCTTGAACACCTCAGGATCTGTGGACCCACAGGATCATCTCAGGATCTGTGGACCCCACAGGATCCCCACCTACCTCCACTCACTTCTTCTCACCCCTCTTTCACACAATCCCATAAACACTCTTCCCCAAAACTCTTCACCAATCACCTCAATCTCTCTTCCCCATCACCTCTTCACCACTCACATCCATCCACTCTTCCCCATAAACCTACCTCATAAACCCCACCTACCTTCAAAATTCAAAACCAATTTCCCACTCAAACCCACCCATATGGCCGAAACCTTCCCCCCTCCCTTCCCTATATAAAGCCGTCCATTCTTCTTCAAATTCACACAACACAAACCCTCTATACCCTTCTTGGCCGAACCACATCACTTTCTCCCTCTCCTCCATTTCTTCTTCTTCTTCCTCTATTCTTTCTTCTCTTGCTCGAGGGCGAGCAAAATTCTAAGTTTGGTGTGGTAAAAGCATAAGCTTTTTGTTTTTCCATTACCATTGATGGCACCTAAGACCGGAGAATCCTCTAGAAAGGGGAAAGGGAAGACAAAAGCTTCCACATCCGAGTCATGGGAGATGGAAAGGTTCATCTCCAAAGCCCATCAAGACCACTTCTATGATGTTGTGGCCAAGAAGAAGGTGATCCCCGAGGTCCCTTTCAAACTCAAAAGAAATGAGTATCCGGAGATCCGACATGAAATTCAAAGAAGAGGTTGGGAAGTTCTAACAAATCCCATCCAACAAGTCGGCATCCTAATGGTTCAAGAGTTCTATGCCAATGCATGGATCACCAAGAACCATGATCAAAGTAAGAACCCGGATCCAAAGAACTATGTTACAATGGTTCGGGGGAAATACTTAGATTTTAGTCCGGAGAATGTGAGGTTGGCGTTTAACTTGCCCGTGATGCAAGGAGATGAACGCCCCTACATTAGAAGGGTCAACTTTAATCAAAGGTTGGACCAAGTCCTTATGGACATATGTGTAGAAGGAGCTCAATGGAAGATTGACTCCAAAGGCAAGCCGGTTCAACTAAGAAGATTGGACCTCAAGCCTGTAGCTAGAGGATGGTTGGAGTTCATTCAATGCTCAATCATTCCCACTAGCAACCGGTCTGAAGTTACTATAGACCGGGCCATCATGATCCATAGCATCATGATTGGAGAAGAGGTGGAAGTTCATGAGATTATACCTCAAGAACTCTACAAGGTGGCTGACAAGTCCTCCACCATGGCAAGGTTAGCCTTTCCTCACCTCATTTGCCACCTATGCAATTCGGATGGGATTGACATAGAGAGAGATATCCTCATCAAAGAGGACAAGCCCATCACTAAGAAAAAGATGGAGCAAGCAAGAGAGCCCACTCATGGAGCTCAAGAGGCGTATGAAGCTCATCACCATGAGATCCCGGAGATGCCTCAAATGCACTTTCCTCCATAAAACTATTGGGAGCAAATCAACACCTCCCTAGGAGAATTGAGTTCCAATATGGGACAACTAAGGGTGGAACATCAAGAGCACTCCATCATGCTCCATGAAATAAGAGAAGATCAACAAGCAATGAGGGAGGAGCAACAAAGACAAGGAAGAGACATAGAAGAGCTTAAGGACATCATTGGTTCCTCAAGAAGGAAACGTCACCATCACTAAGGTGGATTCATTCCTTGTTCTTACTTTCTCTGTCTTTCGTTTTCTATGTTATGTATTTGTCCATGTTTGTGTCTTCATTACATGATCATTAGTAGTTAGTAACTTTGTCTTAAAGTTATAAATGTCCTATGAATCCATCACCTCTCTTAAATGAAAAATGTTCTAATTCAAAAGAACAAGAAGTACATGAGTTTCGAATTTATCCCTGAACTTAGTTTAATTATATTGATGTGGTGACAATGCTTCTTGTTTTCTGAATGTATGCTTGAACAGTGCATATGTCTTTTGAAGTTGCTGTTTAGGAATGTTAAATATGTTGGCTCTTGAAAGAATGATGACTAGGAAACATGTTATTTGATAATCTAAAAAATCATAAAAATGATTCTTGAAGCAAGAAAAAGCAGCAAAGAACAAAGCTTGTAGAAAAAAAAATAGAAAAAAAAAATAGAAAGAAAAAGCAAGCAGAAAAAGCCAACAACCCTTAAAACCAAAAGGCAAGGGCAAATAAAAAGTATCCCAAGGCTTTGAGCATCAGTGGATAGGAGGGCCTAAAGGAATAAAATCCTGGTCTAAGCGGCTAAACCAAGCTGTCCCTAACCATGTACTTGTGGCGTGTAGGTGTCAAGTGAAAACTTGAGACTGAGCGGTTAAAGTCAAGGTCCAAAGCAAAAGAAGAGTGTGCTTAAGAACCCTGGACACCTCTAATTGGGGACTTTAGCAAAGCTGAGTCACAATCTGAAAAGGTTCACCCAATTATGTGTCTGTGGCATTTATGTATCCGGTGGTAATACTGGAAAACAAAGTGCTTAGGGCCACGGCCAAGACTCATAAAGAAGCTGTGTTCAAGAATCATCATACTGAACTAGGAGAATCAATAACACTATCTGAACTCTGAGTTCCTATAGATACCAATCATTCTGAACCTCAATGGATAAAGTGAGATGCCAAAACTATTCAAGAGGCAAAAAGCTACAAGTCCCGCTCATATGATTGAAGCTATGTTTCATTGATAGTTTGGAATTTATAGTATATTTTCTTCTTTTTATCCTATTTGATTTTCAGTTGCTTGGGGACAAGCAACAATTTAAGTTTGGTGTTGTGATGAGCGGATAATTTATATGCTTTTTGACATTGTTTTTAGTATGTTTTTAGTAGGATCTAGTTACTTTTAGGGATGTTTTCGTTAGTTTTTATGTTAAATTCACATTTCTGGACTTCACTATGAGTTTGTGTGTTTTTCTGTGATTTCAGGTATTTTCTGGCTGAAATTGAGGGACTTGAGCAAAAATCAGATTCAGAGGTTGAAGAAGGACTGCTGATGCTGTTGGATTCTGACCTCCCTGCACTCAAAGTGGATTTTCTGGAGCTGCAGAGCTCGAAATGGCGCGTTTCCAATTGCTTTGGAAAGTAGACATCCAGGGCTTTCCATCAATGTATAATAGTCCATACTTTGGCCAAGAATAGACGACGCAAACTGGCGTTCAACGCTAGCTCTCTGCCCAAATCTGGCGTCCAGCGCCAGAAAAGGATCCAAAACCAGAGTTGAATGCCCAAACTGGCACAAAAACTGGCGTTCAACTCCAAGAAGGACCTCTACACGTGCAACACTCAAGCTCAGCCCAAGCACACACCAAGTGGGCCCCGAAAGTGGATTTATGCATCAATTACTTACTTTTGTAAACCCTAGTAGCTAGTTTATTATAAATAGGACCTTTTACTATTGTATTAGGTATCTTTGATTAGTTGTATGCTATCTTAGATCACGTTTGAGGGCTGGCCTCTCGGCCATGCCTGGACTTTCACTTATGTATTTTTAACGGTAGAGTTTCTACACTCCATAGATTAAGGTGTGGAGCTCTGCTGTTCCTCAAAGATTAATGCAAAGTACTACTATTTTCTATTCAATTCATCTTGTTTCGCTTCTAAGATATTCATTCGTACTTCAATCTGAATGTGATGAACGTGACAATCATCATCATTCCCTATGAACGCGTGCCTGACAACTACTTCCGTTCTACCTTAGACTGAATGAGTATCTCTTAGATCTCCTAACCAGAATCTTCGTGGTGTAAGCTAGAATGATGGCGGCATTCAAGAGAATCCGGAAGGTCTAAACCTTGTATGTGGTATTCTGAGTAGGATTCAATGATTGGATGACTGTGACTAGCTTCAAACTCGCGAGTGCCGGGCGTTAGTGACAGACGCAAAAGGATAGTAAATCCTATTCCAGCATGATCGAGAACCGACAGATGAATAGCCGTGCCGTGACAGGGTGCGTTGACCATTTTCACTGAGAGGATAAGATGAAGCCATTGACAAGGGTGATGCCTCCAGACGATTAGCCGTGCCGTGACAGGGCATTTGGATCATTTTCCCGAGAGAAGACCGAAAGTAGCCATTGACAATGGTGATGTATCACATAAAGCCAGCCATGGAAAGGAGTAAGACCGATTGGATGAAGATAGCAGGAAAGCAGAGGTTCAGAGGAACGAAATCATCTCTATTCACTTATCTGAAATTCTCACCAGTGATTTACATAAGTATTTCTATCCCTATCTTATTAATTACTTTCGAAAACTCCATTAGTATTTTATATACGCCTGAATGAGATTTACAAGGTGACCATAGCTTGCTTCATACCAACCATCTCCGTGGGATTCGACCCTTACTCACGTAAGGTATTACTTGGACGACCCAGTGCACTTGCTGGTTAGTTATGCGAAGTTGTGAAGATATGTTTAGACCATGGTCCTGTGCATCCTTTTTTGGTGCCATTGCCAGGGAATCAATTTCGAACAACAATTCACAACCTGAGTAGCAATTTCGCATACCACACACTTAAGCACAAAATTAGGGAGAATTACAAAATCATGCTATTTCATTGAATAAATGTGGGATAAGTTGATAAAATTCCCTAAATTAAGCACAAGATAAACCACAAAATTGGGGTTTATCAAACCTCTCCACACTTAAACTAAGCATGTCCTCATGCTAAACTCAAGAAAGAAACAAAGGGTATCAACATTTATTCAATGCAAACTATCTAAATGCAAACTATCTAAATGCATGCAATTACTTGGTCAAAATAAATTAATTCCCAAGAAAGCATATATGAACACAAGGACTAAAGCAATAGCAATCAAATCAAACCCACAATTGAATTGAGTTATTGAAAAGATTTTAACAACTTGCAAGAAAGGAGATAATCATAGGTGAAAACATGTAATTGAGCAGTCGAACCCTCACCGGATATGTATTCGCTCTAGTCACTCAAGTGTATAGGGTTGATTCACTCAATTCTCCCCTAATCATGCTTTCTAAGATTTATTTTTCATCTAACAATCAACAATTATTTCATGCATGCATACAAAAATCATAAGGACTTATCCAAAGGTTGTAATGGGGCTAGGGTCAAGGTAAGGATGCATATGGTCAAGTGAGCTTGAAAATTGAATCTTTGATTAACTTAAACTTTCCACCTAACCTATGACAACCTATACAATTTAAATGCTAACCTAACTACCCATAATTCTCACTTTCTCACGCACTCATGCATTCTCCTTTTTTTTTTATCACAACCCATATGCATTGATTATTATTGAGTTTCACTTTGGGAAAATTTGTCCCCTTTTTATTGTATTTTTTTTCTATATATATATTTTTTCTTTTTTTATTTTTCTTTATTTTATATTTTTTCTTTTTACAATAAAATATATACAAAAGTATCAATGCATATGGTTTAACATTTAATTAATATATGAATATGTACCCAATTTCTAATATTTTCAATAAAAATACAAAAACACTCTTATAAGACCCAGAACTTTTAAAAAGTTATTATGAACTAATTTCAAATTATATATTTACTTATTTACAGTTTCAAGTTCATAAATTATTTTATAGAAGATAATTAAAGGTAGTTTTGATTAATTGGATTTGAAATAAATTAAGATTTTTATCCAAACTCTATAATTTTGGATTATTTTTCTATTTACTATTTAAAGTCTTAAAAACTCAATAATAATGATGTTTGGAAATTTAAATTAGAATTTTATCTAATTTTCTAACTATTGAATTAATTCCTATATTTAAATTATAAAATTAGTAGTTGTAGAATAATAAGATTTTTATATAATATCTTTATAATTAAATACTTTAAATTTTCTTAATAAAGAAAATTACTCTTATAATCTTATAATTTCAATTAGAGTATTTGATTCCAAGCCAAATAGTATTTTGATACAATTAAAGTAATTTTAGAGATTCAATTAGTTTCAAATTAGACCCAAAATTCCAATTTTTATACACAAACCTCAATTTTATTAAATCACATTTTTTTCCTTTTATCAAGTGAAACCCTAGCTGCACTCTTTCCCCTCCCCCCTCCCCCTCAGCTTTCATTCACTAACACACACACAAACACAACAAGAACACACACAGCAGATGCACGCACTCAACGCAGAAAGGGGGAGAAGAGAATGCACACAACAAGAACACACACAGCAGACGTCACTGCCGTTGCGCCGTTGTGTCGCGCAGAGAAGAGAGAAGTGAGAGTCGAGGAAGGAGAGGAGGAGAAGAGGCTGCTGCTGTCGTCGAGCTTGCCGTCGTCCTCACTGCATCGTCACCGTCGAGCTCGCAAGCGTGGAGGAAGTACAGCGCCGCCGGCTTCGTCGGATTTTCGCCATCGAACCCGTCCTTACCGCCGCCACTGAACTCGCGCACAGAGGGAGAGGATGCACGAAAGGGAGCCGTCGCGGGGTTCCGTCGCCGCCGCATTGCTGGGTTCGCCGATTGTGGAGGGTCGTCGCCGTTAATGGGGTTTCTCCAAGAGAGAAGAGATGCACGAGGAGGGAGCCAAAATCATGGCCAGTCACTGACAGAGCTTCATCCGCCGCTGCTGCTTGCCGTTTTGAGCTGCTGCACCGCCTCTGCCACTAGAGAATGCCACTGCGTCGCCGGAAAACCACTGCCGGTAAGGGTCTTGGTATTAGCTTTGGTCCTTTTTGAATTCTGAGAATACTGTAGTCACTGAATGTTGCTGCAGCCGCCGTCTGGGTCGCGTGGAGGGAGGAAGAGTCGCTGGGTGTCGCCGCACCTTCCCTCCGCCGCCTCTGTCACCGGAAACAGCCACTGAGTCCTCTGTATTGGTAAGCATTTCTGATTCGAAAGGCCTTTTGTCACTGCTCTGTAAACTTATGCTGAGGTGTTGCAGTGTTTTCCGTCATAGGGTTGTGTATTCGTGCTTGCATTCTGTGCTCGGAGTTTGCAGCTGCCTTGTTTTGTCATTTCAGTAAGTATTTATGTTTCGAAAATTCCCGCGTTAGTGTTCTGTGCGTGTATTAAAGCCTTTACGATATTAATGTTCTTAGGATTTAGTAACCGAGGTTGCTTGTTGTGATTAAGAGCTATTTATGCTATTGCAAAAGTGTGTGCGGCTGTGCTTTGAAGCTGCCGTTGATTTTGGGTCGAGACGAAAGAATTTCTGAGAGGCGTTTTGGTTATGGTTTCAATTTGTAGAGGTAGGGGCCTTTTCAGAAAACTTTCCTTTATGAATTGAAATTATTATATATGGATAATGATGTGAGAAAATGTATCTTTGAGTGAATGTATAAGTCTTATGTATTGTTGGTTGTCCTGGATGAATATGAATGCTTGTTTGGCTGGGTTATTGTTCGGTTTTGTGAAACGGACAGTTCTTGAGTCGCTTCTTTAAAGTTGTTTTGTAAAATCTTTGAAATTGAGTTTATCCTGTTGGAAATTGATTTGAGTTTGAATTGGTGTTCTTGAAATCTGAATATGATGTACCTTTGGAACCAACTTGATTTTGAACTGATTTAGTTTTGAACCCATTGAAGTCTGTCCAATGGTTAGCTACTAGGATTTGTCGGGTTGGCTTTGTAACCAACAGATGAGACTCATCAGCCACTAGGATAGGCATTCATCGTATGCATCTATGTGACATTGTTTGGGTGCATATTGTACTTGTTTTGCCTATGTGATTAATTGTGTTTAAATATTAATTGTTCTACTTGATGTAAATGCTTGTTTGTGCTTGAGCTTTCCTACTTGTGTTTGCGACTGAAACTCTGTTGGATTGTGATGGATTGGTTGTGGATTGAATTGTTTGGGCCTAGGGTCGTGACTGATTATGAGATGGGCCGAAGGCCGTGTTTGGTTTGTGTTTTTGGCTTAGAAAAGTATAAAAAACTAAAATGGTTCAGCATAGACTTAATGAACCTATCTTTGGAACAGCTTGGTCATTCATACTGTCTAGGAAAGACTTTTAGAAAGGCTTTCGGATTTTTGAAGAAGTAACGGTTTTCTCTTCCAGAAAGAATTTCGGAATTTTGATATTAAATCTTTGGTTTTTGGAAAGATGCATAAGGCGATTATTAATCACTGTAACGGTTTTATTTTCACGTATCTTATTATAGTAATTCTGCAACCCTATAGTGAGAACCCTTTCGAGGACGATGTTCTCACTCCCCTACAGGTGTTTCCTTTTCAGGATATGGGCGAGGAAGTCACAAAGAGTTTATTCTGTTTTTCGTTTATATGATGTATTGTATTGTTTTAGATATTATGTTTTCCCTCACCTTTATCTTTATACATTCTGTAAGAGGGATAGGAATTGTATTAGGTAATGCTTGTAAAATTATTAATATGTATATATATGTAGGTATCCTTTGTAAGTATTGATATTTGTATGGATGTATGTTATCTATTAAAAAGTCTCTTGAGCGGTAATACGATTTAAGTTTTAAACAGCCTCATATTTTAGTATTAAATATTATAAGAGTTGTCGTAATACCCGAGCTATCAGAGTGGCGCAGCCGGAAGCGTGACATTTTGATAGTTAGGGTGTTACAACTCTTTTATCTCTACCCAATGTTCCCAAATTTTCCATACTTAAATGATACACACATTCACTAGGCTAATCTAATCAAAAATCCAAACAAGAGACATTTATTGTTTTTCGCTTTAAGGCTTGTAATGTGCTAAAATTAAGAACAAATGGATTTAGCATAGGCTCAAAGTTGGCTAACAATGGAAGATAAAAGGTAAGGTTATTTGGGTAAGTGAACTAATTTAAACAATGGCCTCAATCATATAAGTGCATTCATACACAAAATAATGGACATAAAGAATTAAACAAATCAAAGATTACAATCATAGAAAGAGAATAAAGCACACAAGAATGAAAATAAGTGGTTGGTGCACGAAATTGTGATCTCAATGGCGCCAAAAACTTGGTACGCGCTATCATAATCTCAATTCTTCTTCACAACTTCGCACAACTAACCAGCAAGTGCACTGGGTCGTCCAAGTAATAAACCTTACGTGAGTAAGGGTCGATCCCACGGAGATTGTCGGTTTGAAGCAAGCTATGGTCATCCTTGTAAATCTCAGTCAGGCAGATTCAAATGGTTATAAGGTTTTGATAATTAAAATATAAATAAAATATAAAATAGGATAGAGATACTTATGCAATTCATTGGTAGGAATTTCAGATAAGCGTATGGAGATGCTTTGTTCCTTCTGAATCTCTGCTTTCCTACTGCTTTCATCCAATCATTCATACTCCTTTCCATGGCAAGCTGTATGTTGGGCATCACCGTTGTCAATGGCTACTTCCCGTCCTCTCAGTGAAAATGGTCCAAATGCGCTGTCACCGCACGACTAATCATCTGTCGGTTCTCGATCATGTTGGAATAGGATCCATTGATCCTTTTGCGTCTATCACTACGCCCAACACTTGTGAGTTTGAAGCTCGTCACAGTCATCCCTTCCCAGATCCTACTCGGAATACCACAGACAAGGTTTAGACTTTCCAGATCTCAGGAATGGCTGCCAATAATTTCTAACTTATACCACGAAGACTCTGATCATGAACCAGGAGGCTAAGAGATACACGCCCAATCCAAGATAGAACAGAAGTGGTTGTCAGGCACGTGTTCATAGGTTGAGAATAGTGATGAGTCTCATGGATCATCATATTCATCATGTTGAAGTGCAAGCGAATATCTTAGAATAGGAATAAGCTTGAATTGAATAAGAAAACATTAGTACTTTGCATTAATTCATGAAGAACAGCAGAGCTCCACACCTTAATCTATGGGGTATAGAAACTCCACCGTTGAAAATACATAAGTGATAATGGTGTTCATTGGCTTCGGTCCCAGAGGGGGAACCAGAATGACCAAGACCTAGGGTCTAAGGACTAAACATCCAAAGATATGAAATAAATCACTAAAAGTAGTTTTTATACTAAACTAGTAGCTAGGGTTACAGAAAATAAGTAAATGATGCAGAAATCAACTTCCGGGCCTACTTGGTGTGTGCTTGGGCTGAGCATTGAGCTTTACACATGTAGAGACTTCTCTTGGAGTTAAACGCCAGGTTGCAGCCTGTTTCTGACATTTAACTCTGGATTGTAACCTGTTTCTGGCGTTTAACTTCAGAATAGGGCAGGAAGTTGGCGTTTGAACACCAGTTTTGCATCGTCAAAACTCAGGAAAAATATGGACTATTATATATTTATGGAAAGCCCTGGATGTCTACTTTCCAACGCAATTGAGATCGCACCAATTGGATTTTTGTAGCTCCAGAAAATCCATTTCGAGTGCAGGGAGGTCAGAATCCAACAGCATTTGCAGTCCTTTTTCAGCCTCTGAATCAGATTTTTGCTCAGGTCCCTCAATTTCAGCCAGAAAATACTTGAAATCACAAAAAAACACACAAACTCATAGTAAAGTCTAGAAATGTGATTTTTGAATAAAAACTAATAAAAACATAGTAAAAATTAACTAAATTATACTAAAAACTACCTAAAAACAATGCCAAAAAGCGTATAAATTATCCGCTCATCACAACACCAAACTTAAATTGTTGCTTGTCCCCAAGCAACTGAAAATCAAATAGGATAAAAAGAAGAGAATATACTATAAATTCCAAAATATCAATGAAACTTAGCTCCAATTAGATGAGCGGGACTAGTAGCTTTTTGCCTCTGAACAGTTTTGGCATCTCACTTTATCCTTTGAAGTTCAGAATGATTGGCGACTATAGGAACTCAGAATTTAGATAGTGTTATTGATTCTCCTAGTTCAGTATGTTGATTCTTGAACACAGCTACTTTATGAGTCTTGGTCGTGGCCCTAAGCACTTTGTTTTCCAGTATTGCCACCGGATACATAAATGCCACAGACACATAACTGGGTGAACCTTTTCAGATTGTGACTCAGCTTTGCTAGAGTCTTCAATTAGAGGTGTCCAGGGTTCTTAAGCACACTCTTTTTGCTTTGGATCACGACTTTAACCGCTCAGTCTCAAGCTTTTCACTTGACACCTTAACGCCACAAGCACATGGTTAGGGACGGCTTGGTTTAGCCGCTTAGGCCATGATTTTATTCCTTTGTGCCCTCCTATCCATTAATGCTCAAAGCCTTGGATCCTTTTTATTTTACCCTTGCCTTTTGATTTTAAGGGCTACTGGCTTTTTTCTCTTGCCTTTTGGTTTAAAGAGCTCTTGGCTTTTTCTGCTTGCTTTTTCTTTTTCTTTTTCTTTCTCTTTTTTTTTCGCATAAATTTTTTTTTCTGCAAGCTTTTTATTCACTGCTTTTTCTTGCTTCAAGAATAAATTTTTATGATTTTTCAGATTATCAAATAACATTTCTCCTTTTTCATCATTCTTTCAAGAGCCAACAATTTTAACATTCATAAACAACAAATTCAAAAGACATATGCACTGTTCAAGCATTCATTCAGAAAACAAAAAGTATTGTCACCACATAAAAATAATTAAACTAATTTGAAGGATGAATTCAAAATTCATGTACTTCTTGTTCTTTTGTAATTAAAGCATTTTTCATTTAAGAAAGGTGATAGATTCATAGGACATCCATAGCTTTAAGACATAGACACTTAAACACTAATGATCATGTACTAAAGACACAAACATAAATAAACATAAAGCATAGTAAACAAAAAAATAGAAAAATAAAGAACAAGGAAATTAAAGAACAGGTCCACCTTAGTGATGGCGGCTAGTTCTTCCTCTTGAAGATCTTATGGAGTGCTTTAGCTCCTCAATTTCTCTTCCTTGCCTTTGTTGCTCCTCCCTCATAGCTCTTTGATCTTCTCTAATTTCGTGGAGGATGATGGAGTGCTCTTGGTGCTCCACCCTTAGTTGTCCCATGTTGGAACTTAATTCTCCTAGGGAGGTGTTGATTTGCTCCCAATAGTTTTGTGGAGGAAAGTACATCCCTTGAGGCATCTCAGGGATTTCATGATGAGGAACTTCCTCATGCTCTTGTTTGCTCCATCCTTTTCTTAGTGATGGGCTTTTGAGATGAATCTCTCCATCTCCCATGACTCAGAGGTGGAAGCTTTTGCCTTTCCTTTCCTCTTTCTAGAGGTTTCTCTGGCCTTAGGTGCCATAAATGGTTATGGAAAAACAAAAAGCAATGCTTTTACCACACCAAACTTAGAAGGTTTGCTCGTCCTCGAGCAAAGAAGAAAGAATGAAGGAGAAGAAGAAGAAAATGGAGGAGATGGAGGTGTGTGAATAGTTCGGCCAAGGGGGTTTTAGGTGGTTATGATGTGTGAAAAGGAAGGAGTGATGGTTTGAATTTGAGTGGGTGGGTGTAGGTGGGTTGTATGATGATTTTGGAGGAGTAATGGAGGTGATTGTTGGAGGTTATTTTGGGGAAGAGTGTTATGGAAAGGTATAAAGAGGAGAGAAGAAGAGGTGGGGTAGGTGGGGATCCTGTGGGGTCCACAGATCCTGAGGGGTCAAGGACTTATCATCCCTGCTCCATTTAGGCGAGTAAACGCCCTTAGAGTGCAATCCTGGTGTTTAACGCCAGACTGCTGCTTGTTTCTGGCGTTAAACGCCAGCTTTTCTCCCTTTCTTGGTGTTTAACGCCAACTTGGTGCTTGTTTTTGGCGTTAAACGCCAGTCTGTAGCTTGTTTCTGACGTTTAACGCCAGCTTGATGCTTCTTTCTAGCGTTAAACGCCAGTAAGCTCTTCTTCCAGGGTGAGCTATTTTTAATGCTATTTTTCATTCTGTTTTTGATTTTTCAGTTGTTTTTGTGACTTCACATGATCATCAACCTACAGAAAACATAAAATAGCAATGAAAAATAAATAGATATAATTAAATAACATTGGGTTGCCTCCCAATAAGCGCTTCTTTAATGTCAATAGCTTGACAGTGAGCTCTCATGGAGCCTCACAGATAATCAGAGCAAGGTTGGGGCCTCTCAACACCAAACTTAGAGTTTGAATGTAGGGGTTCTGTTTGACTATATATTGAGAGAAGCATTTCATGTTTCCTCTCCATGGTTATAGAAGGAGAACCTTGAGTCTTAAATACAAGGTAGTCCTCATTCAACTGAAGGACCAACTCTCCTCTGTCAACATCAATCACAGCTTTTGCTGTGGCTAGGAGGGTCTGCCAAGGATGATGGATTCATCCTCATCCTTTCCAGTGTCTAGGATTATGAAATCAGCAGGGATGTAAAGGCCTTCAACCTTCACTAGCACATCCTCTACTATTTCATAAGCCTGTTTCAATGATTTTTCTGCCATCTCTAGTGAGATTCTTGCAGCTTGTACCTCAAAGATTTCCAGTTTCTCCATTACAGAGAGGGGGCATGAGGTTTATCCCTGACCCCAGGTCACACAGAGCCTTCTCAAAGGTCATGGAGCCTATGGTACAAGGTATGAAGAATTTTCCGGGATCCGGTTTCTTCTGAGGCAATGTCTGCCTCATTAATGCACCCAGTTCATTGGTGAACAAGAGAGGTTCATTCTCCCAAGTCTCAGTACTAAATAACTTGGCATTCAGCTTCATGATTGCTCCTAGATATTTAGCAACTTGCTCTTCAGTGATGTCTTCATCCTCTTCAGAGGAAGAATATTCATCAGAGCTCATAAATGGCAGAAGGAAGTTCAATGGAATCTCTATGGTCTCTGTATGAGCCTCAGATTCCTCTGGTTCTTCAAAGGGAAACTCCTTTCTGTCCAGAGGATGTCCCATGAGGCTTTTCTCACTGGGACTCACGTCCTTCTCACTCTCTCCAGGTTCGGCCATGTTGGTCATGGTTATGGCCTTGCACTCTCTCTTGGGATTTTCTTCTGTATTGCTTGGGAGAGTACTGGAAGGAGTTTCAGTAATCTTCTTACTCAGCTGACCCATCTGTGCCTCCAAATTTCTAATGGAGGACCTTGTTTCATTCATGAAACTTAGTGTGGTCTTGGATAGATCAGAGACTATGGTTGCCAGGCCAGAATAGCTCTGTTCAGAATTCTCTGTCTGTTGCTGAGAAGATGATGGAAAAGGCTTGCTATTGCTAAACCTATTTCTTCCACCATTATTATTGAAGCCTTGTTGAGGCTTTTGTTGATCCTTCCATGAGAAATTTGGATGATTTCTCCATGAAGGATTATAGGTGTTTCCATAGGAATCTTCCATGTAATTCACCTCTGCTATTGCAGGGTTCTCAGGATCATAAGCTTCTTCTTCAGAGGATGCTTCTTTAGTACTGTTGGATGCAACTTGTAATCCATTCAGACTCTGAGAAATCATATTGACTTGCTGGGTTAATATTTTGTTCTGAGCCAATATGGTATTCAGAGTATCAATTTCAAGAACTCCCTTCTTCTGAGGTGTCCCATTGTTCACAGAATTCTTCTCAAAGGTGTACATGAACTGGTTATTTGCAACCATTTCAATGAGTTCATGAGCTTCTGCAGGGGTTTTCAGATGAAGGGATCCTCCTGCAAAATGGTCCAATGACATTTTTGATAACTCAGACAGACCATCATAGAATATACTTATGATGCTCCATTCTGGAAGCATGTCAGTAGGACACCTTTTGATCAGTTGCTTATATCTTTCCCAAGCTTCATAGAGGGACTCACCTTCCTTCTGTCTGAAGGTTTGGATTTTCACTCTAAGCTTGCTCATCTTTTGAGGTGAAAAGAATTTGGCCAGGAAAGCAATGACCAGCTTATCCCAAGAGTTCAGGCTTTTCTTAGGTTGTGAATCCAACCATGTTCTAGCTCTGTCTCTTACAGCAAAAGGGAAAAGCATAAGCCTGTAGACCTCGGGATCAACTCCATTGGTCTTGACAGTGTCACAGATCTGCAAGAATTCAGCTAAAAACTGATGAGGATCTTCCATTGGAAGTCCATGAAACTTGCAATTCTGCTGCATTAGAGAAACTAATTGAGGCTTAAGCTCAAAGTTGTTTGCTCCAATTGCAGGAATTGAGATGCTTCTTCCATAGAAGTTAGAAGAGGGTGCAATGAAGTCACCAAGCATCTTCCTTGCATCTCTACCATTGTTATTAGGTTCGGCCATGTCTCCTTCTTTTTTGAAAATTTCTGTCAGGTCCTCTGAAAGAACTGAGGACTGATGGTTTAGAAGTTATAGTAAACTCTTGTTGCAAGTATAGTTACTAAACCAAACAATCAACCTTTCTTACAAATGTTTTGGTTGTCACAAGTAACAAACCCCTTTGAAATTGATAACCGAGTATTTAAACCTCGGGTCATCTTCTCAAGGAATTGCAGGGAGGTGTTCTTATTATTGGTTATGAGTCTTGTAAATTGGGGGTTTTGAAAGTAAGAAACCAGTATGTTAAATGATAAGAAAAATAAAATAGTAATAATAAAATAAACTCTTGGCAAGGTATTAGAACTAGAAGTCCTATCCTTATCAATTGTGATGAGAATTGGATTTTAATCCTACTTTGTTAACCTCTAACTATGAAGGTAAATCAAGTGGATTAATTAGCTTAATCCTCAGGTCCTAGTCAGTTCCTATGGAAAGACTCGAGTTATTGGAGCAACTCCCAATTTCAACCACTGCTTTATTTGACAGCTCAAGCGTTACCAATTACTTAACCCAAGCCAAAAGGGAGAAAATACCTAAACTAAATTAAAAGCATCAATATAAATAAAGCAAAGCAATCTTAAATCTGAAATACATCAAATAATATTAATTAAGAAAATCATAACATGAATGTAGCATAAGCCAAATTGAAAAGATAAATAATAATTAAAAGTATATAATAAAAGTAGAAAATAAATAAGAGGAACATTGAACCTATGATGAAGAAATAATCCTAAATCCTTTAAGAGGAATCCTAAATACTAATCCTAAGAGAGAGGAGAGAATTCTCTCTCTAAAACTACATCTAATCCTAAGATTGTAAATTATGAGCTTGTTTATGAATGGATGCATTCCCCCACTTTATAGCCTCTAATCTGTATTTTCTGGGCCAAGAACTGGGTCAGAAACAGCCCAGAAATCGCCCCCTGCGATTTCTGTTATGTTCAGGTCGCGGGAAAGTGACGCGGAGGCGTCGTCCACGCGTCCGCGCGGATTGAAGTTCGCAGATATGACGCGGGCACATCATTCATGCGTTCGCATCGCCTAACTTTGGGGCAGCTATGGCAAATTATATATCAAATCGAAACCCCGGACGTTAGCTTTCCAACGCAACTAAAACCGCATCATTTGGATCTCTGTAGCTAAAGTTATAGCCGTTTGAGTGCGAAGAGGTTAGGCTGGACAGCTTAGCAATTTCTCCAACTTCTTGTATTCCTTCCACTTTTGCATGCTTCTTTTCCATCCTCTGAGCCATTCCTACTCTGTAATCTCTGAAATCACTTAACACACATATCAAGGCATCTAATGGTAATAAGAGAGGATTTAAAAATAGGGAACTTAAGGCCAAAGAAGCATGTTTTCAATGAAAGCACATAATTAGGAAGACAAATGTAAAACCATGCAAATAGTATGAATAAGTGGGTAAAGAGTTAATAAAAAGCACTCAATTGAGCACAAGATAAACCATGAAATAGTGGTTTATCAACCTCCCATACTTAAACATTAGCATGTCCTTATGCTAAGCTCAAGAGAAGCTATAAAGATGAAGAGGAATGGTAGAGAGTATGCAATGCAACCTATCTATGTGAATGCAACTACATGCAAAATGTTTCTACCTACTTAGTTAAAAGTAAACAAATATTTCAAGAAGAAATATGAACTGGATTTCACTAATTCAAATCATGAAAATGAAGTACAAATAGACTTGTAGAAGAAAATAGCTCATGAAAGCCGGGAACAAAGAATCGAGCATCGAACCCTCACTGGAAGTGTATGCACTCTAATCACTCAAGTGTTTTTAGGTTCGATTCTCTCAATTCTCTACTAACCTTGCTTTCTAAGGCTTGCTCTTCATCTAACAATCAACATAAATTTAATGCACAGATACACATATCAAGAGGTCTTTTAAGGGTTGTAATGGGTTAGGGTCAAGGTAGGATTGTATTTGGCTAAGTGGACTAAAATCTGAATCCTTAATTAACTTAAACTTTCCACCTAACTTTAGACAATCCATGTAATCATAATACCACATCTAACTATCCATTAACCATGTTTTCCACATATTCATGCATTCTAATTTCAAGTACAGTACATATGCATTGCTTTCACCACTTACTTTGGGGCATTTTGTCCCCTTTTTGCTTAATTGCTCTTTTTTTCCTTTTCTTTTTCTCACTTATATATATATATATATATATATATATATATATATATATATATATATATATATATATTTTCTTTTCTTTTATTTTTCTCAATTATTTGATTAAATTATTGGATGCATGAATCATGTCCTAAACATTTTTCTTTTCTCAAATGTTTTCAAATTTAACTTTCCCACACTTAATTCATGAGCACTCTCACTAGTCTAAGCTAACCAAGGATTCAAATTAAGGACATTATTGTTTTTCGCTTAGAGTTAATGATGTGCTAAAAATGAAGAACATAGGGGTAAAAATAGGCTCAAATTGGTTTGTAAGGGATAATGAAGGTTAAGGCCATATGGGTATGTAAGCTTAGTGAAACAAAGGCCTCAATCATATAAGTGCATGCATACATCAAACCATGGAAATATAGAATTAAGCAAGACAAAGATCACAATTTTAGAGAGAAAAACACACACCAAAAAAAAATATTGGTTGGTAAAATGCAACCAATTCAAATAGGCTCAAAATCTCACAGGTTTTGTGTGTTCGAGCTCTAAACCATGTTCCAGTATAATATTTCTTCAAACGAGTGTAACATTAAATTTTATTTAAATTACTGAAATGCTCTAAAAGGTTTCTTGAAAAAGAAAATATTACTTCAACCAAGTGATAAAATATGCAAAAAATCAAACAAATATGCAATCAAACATGCAAATGCAACAACTAACAAGGAAAATAAACCATTGGTGTTGAGATAGAAGAGTAACTAACCCATGGAGATCAGTATCGACCTCCCCACACTTAAAGATTGCACCGTCCTCGGTGCATGCTAAGATGTGAGAGTGGACGGGTTGCTTCAACTGACGCTTTTCTCATCAAGGAATGTGCGTAGGAACTTGTGTGTCTCTCCCATGCAAACGTCTTCCGGTTCTCTTCCTGGTGGCCATCCTGAAAGAAAAAGGGAAGAAAAGTAACCCAAAGCAAAGATAAAAAACAAATAAAACATGGTTGGTTAATGCCAAAAATGAGGGTGTCAATTACATGGTAGCTACAACATGCAAGTGAGAAAACAATAGAAGCACATGGCATACTAGTGGTGCAAAATTTTGCAACAATGAGGGAGTGTGGGTACGGAGAGGTAATGTAAATTCATGTCAATGCAAAATTGATGTAGGTATAAAAGATTGGCATTGTTTTAAATAATATTACCTAACCAGAATAAAACAAGTCTCTAAGCACCTAAAATAATTCAAGAGAAGATGCAACAGTGAAATAAGAAAATTTTAACACCAAAGGAAAAATAATTAATTTAGAAAAGAAAATAAAAATATGCACAAAATTAAAATGTAATGAATGAAATATGCAAATAAATTAAGTAAAATAAAATAAAAGATAAGAAGAATGAGAAGGGAAAGAAGGGAAGAAGAAGTAAATAAGAAAGGAGGGAGGAAAAATTAGGATTGGGGAAGAAAAGATAAGATATTTGGCAAATTAGGATAAGCTGTGCGGCGCAAGCGACGCGGACACGTGGAGCACGCGGTCGCGTGACTTGCACTTATACGGATTGACACGGTCGCGTGACACAGTTTATGCTATTGGCGCGAGGGCAGCCTCGCGCTCGCACAACTCTCTGTTCGAAACTTAGTATTGCCAAAATCCAAGGTGACGCGGTCGTGTGGTTGACGCGATCGCGTGAGTGGCCATCATTGGGATATGACGCGGACGCGTGAGCCATGCGTCCGCGTGGTAAGAATTGTGCGTTCAGCACCAGTCCAGCACCACTCTAGCACAACTTTCGGTCGTGCACCCTTTCTTACGTCGATTTCCAGGTCACGCGGCCGCGTGAGTGACGCGGACGCGTCGGCAAGCGGTCGCGTGAGGTGATTTGTGCCAGGGGCACGCCTCCAGCCATGCTCTCGCGTGACTCTCTGTTCAATTCTCTTTTCTTCACAATGCACTGGTGACGCGGACGCGTCAGCGACGCTGCCGCGTCGCGTGCGTGTTTTTTTTTTTTTTATGCATGAAAAATGCAGAATGCAATGCTAATATGAATGTTATGCAAAACTCCAGGTTCAATACAATAAAATAAGATAAAACTCGAAAACAAATAAAACTAAATAAAAATGAAAAAGGAACGACCATACCATGGTGGGTTGTCTCCCACCTAGCACTTTTAGTTAAAGTCCTTAAGTTGGACATTTGGTGAGCTCCCTGTTATGGTGGCTTGTGCTTGAACTCATCCAGGAATCTCCACCAATATTTGTAATTCCAATGGCCTCCGGGATCCCAAACTAGGCGCAGAAAGCCTTCAAGTAAGTTGAAGCAAGTGACAAGGCCCCATGAGTGTTGATTGCCAGAATGAATTTCGGGGTCCCAAATCTTACTTTTTCATCCGTCTTCTTGTTGATCATTATTATTCCATCTGGGTGGCAAGCAATTTGAATTCTCACTAAAGTGGCCAAACAACTTTCTAGACCCATTCAGTTGAGCTTTACACCAACCTTTGCATTTAAACTTTGAGTATGCAACCATATTGAACCTTGCTTGACAACTCCAACCACTAACCATCTCCCTCTTACTCTTAATGTCACAAAGAGCTCTAAGTTGACCATCCGTCTCCAGTAGCCCATATTCAAGTGGGATTAGAAAGCTAAGGGATATGAATTTTACCCACTTGAATGTTGTGAAGGATGATGGCAACTTAGGGGGAGGGGTCTCCAATAACTTTGGCAAGGTGATTTCAAGCTCCACTCCCTTGTGCTCTTTGACAACTTCCACCTCTTTGCAAACTTCTTTGATTTCAACCTCTTCTTCTTGGTAGCTTTCTTCAAATTCAATCTCTTCTTCATTACTTACCAAGGGCATGGGAGGTAGTGCTTTTTCTTCTTTAATCTCCATCTCTTAATCGACCTCTTCCAAGTCCTTAACCATGATATGCCTTGGAGGTTGTACATCCTCCTCAACATCAATTTCAAACGTCTTTGAAGGAGGTTCTATGGCTGGACTTTCCCATGGAGGTTCTGCATCTCCTAAGTCTGCAACCACTTCTTCTTCTTCAATAATTCTGGCTTCCTCCACTTGTTCCAGTACAAATTCATCCTCCTTACTGTCCACCGGAGTTTCTAATGTCTCCTTCATGCTACGTTCTTCATTAGATTGTCCACATGAAGCCATGGGGGTTTCCTGAGTGTCCGAACGTCGGGAAGCTAATTGTTTTATCGCTTGATTCAATTGGTGAAGGGTTGCATTAAATTTTTCAAATGTTTCCTTGAGTCACTCCGTTGATTCTTGGGGTGATGGAGATGGATATGATGCATAGGGAGGTGGTGGTTCTTGGGAGTAATTGGGTTGGAATTGGGGTGGATAAGGGTTAGGGTCATATGAAGGTGAATGGTGGAAAGGAGCTTGTGAGTATGGTGGTCCAAAGTCATGTTGAGGAAAGGGTTCATAGGCATATGGTGGTGGTTGTTGATAATCAAAAGAGCGCTCACCATAGCCATTGCCTTGATATGCTTCACAGAACGGTTGTTGATAGTCCATTGGAGGTGGTTGTTGCCATGAGGGTTGATCAAATCCTTGTGGCTCCTCCCATCTTTGATTGTTCCAACCTTGATGCCTATTCCTATTATAACTTCCATTCCTTTCAACATTATTAGAACCAAACTCAAAGCGAGAGGGGTGAGAATTCATAGTAAATAATAAAAATAAAAAATAAAAACAAATAAACAAGCAAAGGAAAATAAAATAAAATAAATAAGAGAAAATATTTGAAATTTGAAATTTGAATTTTGATATTTGAAATTTGAAATTTGAAATTTGAATTTGAAACAAGATAAGAATTTTGAAAAAGATATGATTTTTTTTTTGAAAAAATTTGAATTTTGAAATTTAAAACTAAGATAAGATAAGATAAAAAATTTTAAAATAAAAATCTGAATTTTTTTTTTCGAAAATAAATCAATTTAAAAGCAAAATATTTACAATAACCAATAATAAGGCACACGTTTGTAATTCTCCGGCAACTGCGCCATTTTGAAAGAACTGAGGACTGATGGTTTTGAAGTTATAGTAAACTCTCGTTGCAAGTATAGTTACTAAACCAAGCAATCAACCTTTCTTACAAACGTTTTGGTTGTCACAAGTAACAAACCCCTTTAAAATTGATAACTGAGTATTTAAACCTCGGGTCGTCTTCTCAATGAATTGCAGGGAGGTGTTCTTATTATTGGTTATGAGTCTTGTAAATTGGGAGTTTTGAAAGTAAGAAACCAGTATGTTAAATGATAAGAAAAATAAAATAGTAATAATAAAATAAACTCTTGGCAAGGTATTAGAACTGGAAGTCCTATCCTTATCAATTGTGATGAGAATTGGATTTTAATCCCACTTTGTTAACCTCTAACTATGAAGGTAAATCAAGTGGATTAATTAGCTTAATCCTCAGGTCCTAGTCAATTCCTATGGAAAGACTCGAGTTATTGGAGCAACTCCCAATTTCAACCACTGCTTTATTTGACAGCTCAAGCGTTACCAATTACTTAACCCAAGCCAAAAGGGAGAAAATACCTAAACTAAATTAAAAGCATCAATATAAATAAATCAAAGTAATCTTAAATCTAAAATACATCAAATAATATTAATTAAGAAAATCATAATATGAATGTAGCATAAGCCAAATTGAAAAGATAAATAATAATTAAAAGTATATAATAAAAGTAGAAAATAAATAAGAGGAACATTGAACCTGTGATGAAGAAATAATCCTAAATCCTTTAAGAGGAATCCTAAATAGGAAGAGAGGATTTAACACACATATCAAGACATCTAATGGTAATAAGAGAGGATTTAAAAATAGGAAACTTAAGGCCAAAGAAGCATGTTTTCAATCAAAGCACATAATTAGGAAGGCAAATGTAAAACCATGCAAATAGTATGAATAAGTGGGTAAAGAGTTAATAAAAACCACTCAATTGAGCACAAGATAAACCATGAAATAGTGGTTTATCATCCTCTCCTGAGAGTTGTGCCTTAGCTTCCCTTAGCTTCCTCTTTAGAGTCCTTTCAGGTTCAGGGTCAGCTTCAACAAGAATGTTCTTATCCTTGTTCCTACTCATATGAAAAAGAAAAGAACAGAAAAGAAGAGAAATCTTCTATGTCACAGTATAGAGATTCCTTTATGTGAGTAGAAGAAGAGAAGAATAAAAGAAGGAGAAGATAAGAATTCAAACACAGAGGAGAAGAGTGGGTTCAAATTTTTGAGTGGAAGAGGGGTGTTAGTAGATAAATAAATAAATAAAAAGAGATGAGAGGGGAGAAGAATTCAAAAATTGAATAAAATAAAAAAAATTGTTTTTGTTTTTATTTTAGAATGTAGTTAGAATTCGAAAAAAAAAGAGAAGAAATAAAATTAAAATTAAAATTTTAAATATAATTATTTAATTAAAAAGAATTTTGAAAAAGAGAAGAGAAAAGTAGTTAGATGGTTTTGAAATAGATAGGAATTTTTAAAAATCAAACAAAAAGTTAAGTAGTTAATTGAAAAAGATTTGAAAATCAATTTTGAAAAGATAAGAAGTTAGAAAAGATTTTGAAATTAAGTTTTGAAAAAGATATGATTGAAAGATATGATTTGTTACGGTGGGTAACCAGAGATTAATGGGCTGGATGGCGTTGGTGGCCCAAACGTATGGAGGAGGAAGCTCGCAAGTGGATCTGCAACTCGGTGTTCCTCCGTCCGACTTGTGCGTGTCAAAGAATGGGGGGTGGTACCTGCGAAGACACTCCGATGCCTAAGTTAGCAAAAGTGTGAGCAGGTTAGAGAGTATATTGGCACTTAGAGATACCTGAGAAGTGTCAGTGTATTTATAGTGGTGAACCAATAACCACCGCTGAAGTAGTGCCACCTTTTTAGGTGGATAACCGTCCCCATATCTTAGGGAGGTTAAGATATGGCTCTATGAAGTGGTTAGAGAGTTTCTAGGGGCAGTTACTCATTCGAATGAGTGTTATCCGCCAGCTAACCCTCGTATCCGACTTCTTTGGAACAGGTCGTGTTCAGTACCGACTTCTGGGATGAAGGCTGGTACTGGATGGAGGGCCAACCCTTTGGGTTGGGCGTCTTTGCTTGGATCCTGGGCCCTATTTATTGGGCCAGGGTATGAACATGATTGAAAATCAATTTGAAAAATATTTGAAAAGAAAATTAAAAAGATTTGATTTTGAAAATTAAAGTTGATTACTTGACTAACAAGAAACTAAAAGATATGATTCTAAAATTTAAAGATGGAACCTTTCTTAATAAGCAAGTAACAAACTTTAAAATTTTTGAATCAATCACATTAATTGTTAGTAAAGATTTTGAAATTATAAAATGAAATTAAGAAGAAGATTTTGAAAATCATTTTTAAAATTTTTGAAAATCATAAAAGAAAAATGAAAAAGATTTGATTTTTGAAAAAGTTTTGAAAAGATAAGATTTTAAATTGAAGATTTGACTTGACTCATAAGAAACAACTAAATTTTGAAAAATTTTTGAAAAAGTCAACTCAAATATTCAAAATTTATGAGAAGAAAAAGGGAAAGACATTTTTTTATTTTTGAATTTTTAATGAAGAAAGAGAAAAACAACAAAAAGACTCAAAACATGAAAATTATTAATCAAAACACACAATGCATGCAAGAACACTATGAATGTCAAGATGAACACCAAGAACATTTTGAAGATCAAGATGAACATCAAGAACTTATTTTTAAAAATTTTTAAGGAAAGAAACACATGCAAGACACCAAACTTAGAAATTTTTCATGTATAGACATTATGAATGCAAGAATGCATATGAAAAACAAGAAAAGACATAAAACATGAAAATGCAAAGATCAAACAAAGAAGATCATCAAGAACAACTTGAAGGTCATGAAAAACATATGAACACACTTTCGAAAAATGCAAGAAGAATAAAGACATGCAATTGACACCAAACATAATAATTTACACTAGACTCAAACAAGAAACATCAAATTATTTTTGGTTTTATGATTTTATTAATTTTTTTTGGTATTTTTCGAAAATTAATTGGAAAATAAAAAATAAGGATTTCAAAATTTCTAATGAGAATTCCAGGAATCATGCAATGTTAGTCTAAAGCTTCAGTCTAAAAAAAATTAGACATGGTTAGCCAAGCTTCAGCAGGACATTACATACAACAGCCAAATTGATGGGAATCAATTAGCTCCTGTGATGATAAAAGCATCATTTGAAACTCTAGAATTCATTCTTAAAAATTCTGAAGAATATAGAATAATTTATTTTTTATTTTTATTTTTTGAAAATTTTTTGAAAATAAAAAGCTTTAAAAATAAAATAAAATTACCTAATCTGAGCAACAAGATGAACCGTCAGTTGTCCAAACTCGAACAATCCCCGGCAACGACGCCAATAACTTGGTGCACGAAATTGTGATCTCAATGGCGCCAAAACCTTGGTACGCACTATCATAATCTCAATTCTTCTTCACAACTTCGCACAACTAACCAGCAAGTGCACTGGGTCGTCCAAGTAATAAACCTTACGTGAGTAAGGGTCGATCCCACGGAGATTGTCGGCTTGAAGCAAGCTATGGTCATCCTTGTAAATCTCAGTCAGGCAGATTCAAATGGTTATGAGGTTTTGATAATTAAAATATAAATAAAATATAAAATAGGATAGAGATACTTATGCAATTCATTGGTAGGAATTTCAGATAAGCGTATGGAGATGCTTTGTTCCTTCTGAATCTCTGCTTTCCTACTGCTTTCATCCAATCATTCATACTCCTTTCCATGGCAAGCTGTATGTTGGGCATCACCGTTGTCAATGGCTACTTCCCGTCCTCTCAGTGAAAATGGTCCAAATGCACTGTCACCGCACGGCTAATCATCTGTCGGTTCTCGATCATGTTGGAATAGGATCCATTGATCCTTTTGCGTCTATCACTACGCCCAACACTTGCGAGTTTGAAGCTCGTCACAGTCATCCCTTCCCAGATCCTACTCGGAATACCACAGACAAGGTTTAGACTTTCCAGATCTCAGGAATGGCCGCCAATAATTTCTAACTTATACCACAAAGACTTTGATCATGAACAAGGAGGCTAAGAGATACACGCCCAATCCAAGATAGAACAGAAGTGGTTGTCAGGCACGTGTTCATAGGTTGAGAATAGTAATGAGTCTCATGGATCATCATATTCATCATGTTGAAGTGCAAGCGAATATCTTAGAATAGGAATAAGCTTGAATTGAATAAGAAAACATTAGTACTTTGCATTAATTCATGAAGAACAGCAGAGCTCCACACCTTAATCTATGGGGTATAGAAACTCCACCGTTGAAAATACATAAGTGATAATGGTGTTCATTGGCTTCGGTCCCAGAGGGGGAACCAGAATGACCAAGACCTAGGGTTTAAGGACTAAACATCCAAAGATATGAAATAAATCACTAAAAGTAGTTTTTATACTAAACTAGTAGCTAGGGTTACAGAAAATAAGTAAATGATGCAGAAATCCACTTCCGGGCCCACTTGGTGTGTGCTTGGGCTGAGCATTAAGCTTTACACGTGTAGAGACTTCTCTTGGAGTTAAACGCCAGGTTGCAGCCTGTTTCTGGCATTTAACTCTGGTTTGTAACCTATTTCTGGCGTTTAACTTCAGAATAGGACAGGAAGTTGGCGTTTGAACGCCAGTTTGCATCATCAAAACTCAGGCAAAGTATGGACTATTATATATTTCTGGAAAGCCCTGGATGTCTACTTTCCAACGCAATTGAGATTGCGCCAATTGGGTTTCTGTATCTCCAGAAAATTCATTTCGAGTTCAGGGAGGTCATAATCCAACAGCATCTGCAGTCCTTTTTCAGCCTCTAAATTAGATTTTTGCTCAGGTCCCTCAATTTCAGCCAAAAAATATCTAAAATCACAGAAAAACACACAAACTCATAGTAAACTCCAGAAATGTGATTTTTGAATAAAAACTAATAAAAACATAGTAAAAATTAACTAAATTATACTAAAAATAATGCCAAAAAGCGTATAAATTATCCGCTCATCAGTGGTTATATGATGTAACCACACAATTAAGGCTCAAAACTCACATGCTTATGTGTTCTTAGCTCAAAAACATGATCCACAATGTATATAATTCAAGCAAGTTTTAAAAAATTTTTATACTCAAATCAATTGGAGTGCCCTATATGTAAGAACCGAGACTAATTACGTCTAATTAAATAATCAATATTGCCCAAAATAGGATCCAAAAAATTAAAACGAGAATTTGAGGATTTAGATATGATTTTTGGACTCAGTAGATTTTTCTGAGTCATAAAATGTATTTTCTAGAAAATGTATTTTCTGCGAAAAACCGAGAAAAACTGCGAACCAGCAGCCGAACCGGTCGAACTGGTTTAAGTTTGTCCGGTACTGTGCGAGAAAAATTAAAAATAGTAGAAAACCTTAGAAAAATATTTAAAGTCGAAAATCGGGCGTTAATTTTAAAGGTTTGGCCCAAAGTTAGGCCAAACGAGCTAAAAACGCTAACAGATTGGACCGGGCCCAAGTTGGGCCCAAGCCTAACAAATATAAGTTCATTAAATGAACCCATTCAGCCTCATCAACACAAAAACACATTACATTGCAGCTAAAAGGGGAAGAAGGTGAGAAACCCCCATTAACACTATTCATCCTCATCTTCCCAAGCTCATAACTTGAGCTACAGAGCTCTGATCGTCGCACCGCTTGTGGCCACGCGATCCTTATAATTTATGTGTATATAGCTTGATTATTGTGAGTTTGGAAGTCTTTGGATTTGAGTTGATGCTTGTTGGAGTTGATTGGTGGCTTGGATTGTGGTTGGAAGCTTGATTTTGCACTCAATTTGAGTTTTGGTACATATTGGGAATCGGCCAAGGTATGGTTTCGGTTTTCTCTATGTAATATATGATATTTCTGGATACTTAGACTAGTGACCCATAGGATAGGTTTGAATTGAAATGGTTGTTGAATTGTTGAATGATGATTTATGATGAATTATGATAAATTGATGATTTTTTGAATATGTTGATGAATTATGATGTTGAAATTGATAAAGATGGTGTGAAAGATATAGATTGAGATGAAATGAGCTTGATTATGATGCTTGGTATGAATAGACTTATGATTGATGAATGTGTTGTTGGAGGATTGATTATAATGTTATATATTTGATATTTGAGGTTGAGAATAATGAAGAGTGAAGGAAAATTTGGTATAAATGGTGGAATGTAATACAAAGGGTGAACTATGGTGTAAATTGGAGTTTGGTATGGTTTTAGTTTGATTTTGTTTGAGGATTGTGGAATGTTGAGAACTTGTGATTTTTATTAAAAAATGAGTTTTGGGCTAAATTGACGGATCATATCTTGAGCTACGGTTTTTGAAATTTGGTGTATTTTATATCAAATGAAAGATAATTGAATAAGCTTTAAAATGGTTTAAATTGGATGAAAATCTGAATTTTGTAAAGAAAGATATGATCATTCAAAGTTTGGTGTCAAAATCTGAATTCTGTGCATGCTGCAGAATTTGTGATTTCTGGTTTGTGTGCGCACGCACACCCGGTGAATTTTTGAACCTGTGCGCACGCACACACGGGGAAATGGCTACTGATGAGAGCGCTAGCAAGCCCTGTGCGCACACATAACCAATGAAGTTTTACAACCTGTGTGCACGCACACGTTGGAAGGTGCATTCTGTTGAGCGCGTTCGCACGCCTTGTGCGAGCGAACAGAATTGTAAAATTTTGCACTTGTGCATACGCACACCTCTATGCGTACGCACACTATTTGAAAATCTCATTGGGCGTGCGCACGCACACCCCTATGCGAATGCACATGCGCGGTTTTTCAAACTAAATTCTTGTTTTTAACTGTTTCACCTTCCCAACAAGCTTGTACACTTCTGTGACACCATTTTAAGACTCTTGGACTTATTTTCGGGTATCAAAACATGTGAAAGGTCCTAGGAGATTTTATTTGGTATTTCTTTGAAAAGTTAGAGAACAGAGGCTTAGGTTTCTGGTGTACTAAGGATGGGTTTGGTGGAGAGAGAATGAAGAATGGTATATGAATTGAGAAGCTGATGAGCTGATGAGTTCAGGATGGAAATGTTGAATTAACAGTGGTTGAGATGAGTCGAGGACTCGGAATAGAATGATGGATCCATGATATATTGAAAATCGTTTTCTGAAAACCACTGAATTTCTATTTTATACTGAGACTGTTGAGACGCTATGCGCCTGGCAGGGACGGTGGTTAATCCCGCCTATTGAGGTCGCGGCGGCGGCGTAAAGACGGTGGTTAATCCCGCTTACGTTAAGATGTGAGGTCTGTGGCAAGAGTATCCCGCTCGCATCCCTTCGGATCACTAGAGTGTGCAGGCACAAAATCCTAGACGGTGTTCCGAGCACCATATCTCGGGGGTTCCCATTATGATTTCGAAGGGCGACGTTACGGTCCTAGGGGAGGAGCCCTCAGTTGACACTGAATTTATCACCCACCTTCGTACTCACTATAGAATTTGTACTTCTGAAGAAGATGAGCCAAAGTACGAATTGGTAGTCCCGGGTCCAGAAGACCGGGTTTGTTTCGGGAGGGCTGACGAGACGGCCCCTCATTTCTTTTTTATGTATGAGAGTATGGTCACTCGTTTGGGCGTTTTTCTCCCTTTTTCAGAGTTTGAAATGTCTGTATTGCGTCATTGCCGAGTTGCTCCCACCCAGCTTCACCCCAACTCTTGGGGTTTTCTGAAAATTTATCAATTTATCCGCCAGGCCTTAGAGTTTCCGACTTCTCTGAGGATTTTCTTTTACCTCTTCCATATGACCAAGCCCTTCAGTGGGCTAAATAATAAGCAACAGTGGGTGTCCTTCCGAGCCATACAAGGTCGGAGGCTTTTTACCCTTTTTGACGAGTCCTTTCACGACTTCAAGAACTACTTTTTCAAAGTGCAAGCTGTAGAGGGTCACCACCCCTTTTTCCTGGATGATCATTCTTCTCCCCGATTTCCTTTATATTGGCTGGAGGCCTCCCCCTGCGAGAAATATGGTCTAGATGACCTAAATGAGGTAGAAGCAGCCATTGTGGGGTTCCTCCGAGAAGTGTGGGGGAGGGCCCCATACTTGGATACTAAAAAATTTCTCCAGGGGTCGCCGGCCTTTGTCCAGTCACAATTAGGTAGCTTTTTGCGTTTCTCGCTTATTTCCGACTTGCAATTTCTTTTACCGACTTTGTCTGATTTTTAGCTACCAATTTGTTTTTGCAGAGATGGCAAAGAAAAACGCTCAAGAGTCTTACCAGAGGGTTCAGGAAGCCAAGGCAAAGTCTCGAGCCAGATCTGGAGGTGTTAGGACGGTTGTCTCTCCTCCTCCTCCTCGGAACGTTGGGACTCCCTCTCAACCTATTGTAATTTCTTCCTCTGCTCCCTCTCTGCCACCCCCTCCCGTCCGACCTACTCCCGAACCAGAGCCAAAGAAGCGCAAGACCTTAGAGTCTGGCGTTTCTGGTGAGGCAGACGCTCTTGCGTTCGTCCGAAAGAACATTTATCCTCATGCTCGTATGAGTATGGATGATGTTTCTGTTTGGCACTACCTCACCACTGTGGTTGAGGAGAGTCTTAAGACGGCGGGGGTTTGTGGCAAACTCTTAGATATATTTAAGAAGACTCCTATCAGTTCTTTAGGGACGACCTCGAGGGTCGAGGAGCTGGAAGGTAGGCTTCGCATATATCAGGATCATGAGAGGGAGTTGGAGGGGGAAGTTACCAAGCTAAAGGAGGAGAGAGACAGCCTCCGGGAGAAGGGGAAGAAGTTGCAAGCCCAATGTAACATGGAGATGGATTTGAGGAAAGCAGCGCAAGCCAGCTACAACAGTTTATTTGCTGATCTTGTGTCTGTAAAGAACGACTTGCTGAATGCTCGGAAGGCCTACACCGAGTTGGAGGACTCTATTGCGGATGGTGCTGATGAGGCTTGGAGGATTTTCAAGGAACAGGTCGGAGTTATTGCTCCTGACTTGGACCTTTCTCCTTTGGACCCTGATAAGATTGTTATTGATGATGCCATCGTGGATCCTCCTGTCCTCATAGTGGAGTCTGAGTCTGATTTAAAGACTCGGGGGCAGAGGATCGTAGAGTCCCCTCCTCGCTCTAAGGACGCTCCGAGTTCCTCTACCATTCTTCCGACTTCCTCTTCGACTCCGGCTCCTGGCGTTCCCCCTGACTCGGCTGGTGGTGATCCTCTTAAAAAGTGATTTTGGCTATTGGGGCCTGGCCTGTGGGCCCCTCTTTTTAAACTCTTTATATTTATTTGTTGGTGTTTTGAACAATTTTTTGGCCTTTTAAGGCCGTAAATAAAACAATTTATGATGCCCTTTTTTAATAAGGGTTTAATTTAGCGTTAAATAAATGCCCTTTTTGGATAAGGGTTTTGAGTTACCTTATGCGCGCATGCTTTTTCTGTTCGTGGTTCTTTTTGATTCTTTGATCTTTTCTAGAAAAACCTTTTCTTTGGGGCTTGCCTGCTTTTCTGAATCTCCTTGATCTTCAAGGCAGCTTTACAATTTTTCTTAGTTTTTCCTATCTCTTTTTGTTATTCCTAGTACTCAATTTCGTTTTATTGAGCTTTTCGTGACTTAGGCTACTTTTGCGATTCATTTTAATTTTACTCGGTTTCGCATTCTGACTTATGAGTCGGACTGCTCCCGAGTTTATCATGATCGACTTCTATAGCCTCTTTACGCCGACTTGTACCTCGTCGTTTTATCCTGATGACCATCTAGGTCGGTTCATGGGATTTTCACGTTTTGTCGAGCTTAAATCGGCGCGTTTCGTAGAAAGAGAATAAAAAAGGGAATTTAAAAGAGATATTTTAAAACAAAAGAGATCTTTATTAGTTGAGGAGGTACCTTATTGCTACTAAGGGTTTTTGATAATTTATTTCCCTTAGCCCCTACTATGATGCCTCGTTAAAAACCCTTCTCCAGAAAAAACCCTTTGATTCTGGGAAAAAATCATGAAGCTGGGAAAAGAGTACATCAGGGAGTAGAGTTTGCTTTTAACTGTAGCTTTTAACTGTAGTACCTTTTCATATTACAAGCATGCCATGACCTTGGTAACTCGGTGCCGCCTAAGTCGGTCACCTTATAATAGCCCTTTCCTAAGACCTCCTTGACCTTGTATGGTCCTTTCCAATTAGAAGCGAGCTTTCCCTCCCCCGATTTGTTGACTCCAATGTCGTTTCTGATTAAGACTAAGCCGTCAGGGGTGAAACTCCTTCGAATGACTTTTTTGTTGTACCTTGTAGTCATCCTTTGTTTCAACGCTGCTTCTCTTATCTGAGCTTCTTCTCGGACTTCAGGGAGCAAGTCGAGCTCTTCTTTGTGCCCCTGTATATTCCTGATCTCGTCGTGGAAAATCACTCTTGGGATTTGCTCATTGACCTCTATTGGGATCATGGCTTCTACGCCATAGACTAGTCGGAAGGGTGTTTCTCCAGTGGCGGATTGGGGGGTTGTTCTGTAAGCCCATAGTACTTGTTGGAGCTCTTCAGCCCAAGCTCCTTTCGCATCTTGCAACCTTTTCTTCAACCCTGCTAGTATGACTTTGTTGGCTGCTTCGGCTTGCCCATTGGCTTGTGGGTGTTCCACTGAGGTGAACTGGTGTTTGATGTTCATACTGGCTACTAGGCTTCTAAAGGTGGAGTCGGTGAACTGGGTTCCGTTATCTGTGGTAATGGAATAAGGTATCCCGTACCTTGTGATTATGTTTTTGTAGAGGAACCTCCGACTTCTTTGTGCAGTGATGGTGGCTAGTGGTTCTGCCTCTATCCACTTTGTGAAATAATCTATTCCCACTATTAGGTATTTAACTTGTCCTGGCGCCTGGGGAAAAGGACCTAACAAATCCATTCCCCATTTTGCAAAGGGCCATGGAGAAGTGATACTAATGAGCTCCTCTGGGGGAGCCACGTGGAAATTTGCATGCATCTGACATGGCTGGCACCTTTTCACAAATTCTGTGGCATCTTTCTGTAAGGTTGGCCAGTAGAATCCAGCTCGGATCACTTTCCTGGCCAATGACCTGGCTCCGAGATGGTTCCCGCAGATTCCACTATGTACCTCCTCCAACACCTCGGTGGCTTTTGAGGTCGGTACACACTTTAACAATGGTGTTGATATCCCCCTTCTATAGAGAACATTTTTCACCAAGGTATAGTGTTGTGCTTCCCTTCGGATTTTCTGGGCTTGTTTTTCCTCCTTAGGGAGGATGTCGAATTTTAGGTATTTGACTAAGGGGTTCATCCATCCGAGGTTTAATCCGACCACTTCAAAGACTTCTAGTGTGTCTTCCGTTTTTACCACTGAAGGTTCCTGGAGAGTCTCTTGAATCAGGCTTCTGTTATTTCCTCCCGGCTTGGTACTTGCTAGCTTGGATAGGGCGTCTGCTCTGCTGTTTAGATCCCGAGTTATGTGTTTCACCTCGGTTTCTGCAAAGCGCCCCAGGAGCTCTGAAGCTTTTTCCAAGTACCTTTTCATATTTGGGTCCTTTGCCTGATATTCCCCACTTATTTGGGAGGTCACCACTTGGGAATCGCTGTATACCATCACCTTCATAGCACCGACCTCTTCTGCCAGCTTCAATCCTGCGATCAAGGCTTCGTATTCTGCCTGATTATTTGAAGCTGGGAATTCAAACTTGAGGGAAACCTCTATCTGGGTTCCCCTTTCATCTACCAATATTATGCCTGCGCCGCTTCCTGTTTTATTGGAGGATCCATCCACATAGAGTTCCCAGGTAGTCGGTTTGTCCTCTTGGTCCCCTGCATATTCTGCAATGAAGTCGGCGAGGCACTGGGCTTTAATCGCCGTCCGAGTTTCGTACTTCAAGTCGAACTCGGAGAGCTCTATTGCCCATTGGACCATTCTTCCTGCAACATCCGTCTTTTGGAGGATTTGCTTCATGGGTTGGTTTGTGCGAACTCTTACTGTGTGAGCTTGAAAGTAAGGCCGTAGCCTTCGAGAGGCTATTACTAAGGAGTAGGCAAACTTTTCTAATTTGTGATACCTTAGCTCAGGGCCCTGTAGAACTTTACTGATGAAATAGATTGGGTGTTGACTGACCTCGTCTTCTCTTATCAAGGCTGCTGAGACGGCCTTGTCTACCACGGATAGGTATAGGACGAGGTCTTTTCTGGCTATAGGTCGGGTCAAGATAGGAGGTTGGCTTAAGAACTTTTTGAACTCCTGGAACGCCTCCTCGCATTCGGGAGTCCACTCAAACTGGTGCCCCTTTTTCAGTAGGGAGAACAGTGGAATGGATCTTAATGCTGATCCTGCCAAAAATCTGGAGAGAGCTGCTAGTCGGCCGTTCAGCTGTTGGACCTCTCTCAAACAAGTCGGGCTTTTCATCTCTAGGATAGCTCTACACTTGTCGGGATTGGCTTCGATCCCTCTTTGTGTTAGCATGAATCCTAGAAATTTTCCTGCCTCCACTGCGAAGGCGCACTTTGCAGGATTTAGTCTCATCCCGTGCAACCTTATGGTGTCAAAGACTTGTGAGAGGTCGGATAGGAGGTCGACTTCCTCCTTGGTTTTTACCAACATATCGTCGACATATGCTTCCATTAAGCTCCCTAAGTGGGGGGCAAACACCTTATTCATCAGCCTCTGATATGTGGCCCCTGCATTTTTCAACCCAAATGGCATGACCACGTAGCAATAGTTGGCTCTGGGCGTGATGAATGATGTTTTTTCCTGGTCTGGTTCATACATCGGGATTTGGTTATATCCTGAGTAGGCGTCCATGAATGACAGGTATTGATACCCCGAGCTAGAGTCCACTAGGGCGTCAATACTTGGTAGTGGATAAGGGTCCTTGGGACATGCCTTATTTAAGTCGGTGTAGTCGACGCACATTCTCCATTTACCATTTTGTTTTTTGACTAGCACTATATTGGCTAGCCATGTTGGATATTTGACTTCTCTGATGAAACCGGCTTCTAGGAGCGCCTGCACTTGCTCTTCTACTACTAGGGCTCGCTCTGGGCCGAGCTTGCGTCTTCTTTGTTGCACAGGTCGGGACCCTGAGTAGACCGAGAGCTTGTGAGACATGAGCTCGGGATCTATCCCCGGCATGTCGGAGGCCTTCCAGGCGAAGAGATCTGAGTTATCTCTTAGGAGCTTAATCAACCCTTGTCTTAGGGTTTCCCCTAGGTTGGCTCCTATGTGAGTGTTTTTTCCTTCCTCTTCGCCGACCTGAATCTCTTCAGTTTTTCCCCCGGGCTGTGGTCGCAGTTCTTCTTTAACCCTTGCTCCCCCGAGTTCTATTGTGTGAACTTCTTTGCCTTTTCCTCTCAGGTTTAGGCTTTCATTGTAGCACTTCCTTGCCAGCTTCTGATCTCCCCTCACCGTTGCTATCCCCGACGAGGTCGGGAACTTCATGCAGAGGTGGGGTGTCGATACCACCGCTCCGAGTCGGTTAAGGGTAGCTCTGCCGATTAAAGCATTATAGGCCGATCCCACGTCGATGACTATGAAGTCTATACTCAGAGTCTTTGATTTTTCCCCCTTTCCAAAGGTGGTGTGGAGGGGCAAAAATCCTAGTGGCTTTATTGGCGTGTCACCTAATCCGTACAAGGTGTCGGGGTAGGCTCTTAACTCTTTCTCATCTAAACCTAATTTGTCGAAAGCGGGCTTAAGGAGGATGTCTGCTGAGCTTCCTTGGTCTACTAGTGTTCTGTGTAGATGGGCATTTGCCAGGATCATGGTAATTACCACTGGATCATCGTGCCCAGGGATTACTCCTCGCCCGTCTTCCTTTGTGAATGAAATGGTCGGAAGGTCGGAGGACCCCTCTTCGACCTGATAAACTCTCTTGAGATGTCTTTTACGAGAGGATTTTGTGAGTCCCCCTCCCGCAAACCCTCCTGAGATCATATGGATATGTCTCTCTGGAGTTTGTGGTGGTGGGTCTCTTCTATCCGTATCTTCTCGCTTTCTTTTTCCATGACCGTCCGACCTTTCTATGAGATATCTGTCAAGCCGACCTTCTCTGGCCAGCTTTTCTATCACATTTTTAAGGTCGTAACAGTCGTTTGTAGAGTGCCCATATATCTTATGGTACTCACAGTAATCACCGCGGCTCCCCCCTTTTTTATTTTTAATAGGTCTGGGGGGAGGCAGCCTTTTAGTATTGCAAATTTCTCTGTATACATCCACTACAGGAACTTTCAATGGAGTATAAGAGTGATATTTTCTTGGCCTATCGAGGCCGAGTTCTTCCTTCTTCTTCGCTTCCCTCTCCCTCTCTTTCGTTGAGGGAGGGTGCCCGAGTCGCAAACTCGGGTCTCTTAGCCTAGCGTTTTCTTCCATATTGATGTACTTTTCAGCTCTTTCCTGTACATCATTTAAAGAGGCGGGGTGTCTTTTTGATATGGACTGTGAGAAGGGACCTTCTCTAAGACCATTGACTAGCCCCATGATGACTGCTTCGGTGGGCAGGTCTTGAATCTCCAAACATGCTTTGTTGAACCTTTCCATATAGGCCCGTAAGGACTCCCCGACCTCCTGTTTTATTCCCAGGAGACTTGGTGCGTGCTTTACTTTGTCCTTCTGGATGGAGAACCTCATCAAGAACTTTCTTGAGAGGTCTTCAAAACTGGTAATTGACCTCGGAGGGAGGCTGTCGAACCACTTCATTGCTGCTTTTGACAAGGTTGTCGGGAAAGCTTTGCATCGCGTAGCGTCAGAAGCGTCGGTTAGATACATCCGACTTTTAAAGTTGCTCAGATGATGCTTTGGATCGGTGGTTCCATCGTAGAGGTCCATATTGGGGCTTCTAAAGTTTCTCGGAACTTTTGCCCTCATTATGTCCTCGCTAAATGGATCTTTCTCTCCTAAGGGAGAATCTTCTCTATCGCCGTGGGAATTCCGACCTTTGAGGGAGGATTCTAACTTTAAGAGTTTTCTTTCTAACTCTTTTCGTCGCTCCATCTCCTCTTTTAGGTTCTTTTCAGCTTCCCTTTGTCGTTCCCGCTCCTGTTCTAGCTGCTCGAGGCGGCTATGGATTAATCCCATAAGCTCACTAGCGTGGGAGGGTCCTTCTTTTTCTGATTCGCGCCCCTCCGAGGAGTTCACCTTCGGATTTTTGATTCCGGAGGTGCCTTCCCTATGTTGATCATTGGCTTCCTGGTGGAGGGTCTGATCTGCCTCATTGTTTCCAGTGTTCAAATTCTCTTGTTCGGAATCTGTCTCCACATGACCCTCTTCAGGGGATCTATCTGCCATCACTGGTTGATCTCTCGGGTCCCCGGCAACGACGCCAATGTTACGGTGGGTAACCAGAGATTAATGGGCTAGATGGCGTTGGTGGCCCAAACGTATGGAGGAGGAAGCTCGCAAGTGGATCTGCAACTCGGTGTTCCTCCGTCCGACTTGTGCGTGTCAAAGAATGGGGGGTGGTACCTGCGAAGACACTCCGATGCCTAAGTTAGCAAAAGTGTGAGCAGGTTAGAGAGTATATTGGCACTTAGAGATACCTGAGAAGTGTCAGTGTATTTATAGTGGTGAACCAATAACCACCGCTGAAGTAGTGCCACCTTTTTAGGTGGATAACCGTCCCCATATCTTAGGGAGGTTAAGATATGGCTCTATGAAGTGGTTAGAGAGTTTCTAGGGGCAGTTACTCATTCGAATGAGTGTTATCCGCCAGCTAACCCTCGTATCCGACTTCTTTGGAACAGGTCGTGTTCAGTACCGACTTCTGGGATGAAGGCTGGTACTGGATGGAGGGCCAACCCTTTGGGTTGGGCGTCTTTGCTTGGATCCTGGGCCCTATTTATTGGGCCAGGGTATGAACATGATTGAAAATCAATTTGAAAAATATTTGAAAAGAAAATTAAAAAGATTTGATTTTGAAAATTAAAGTTGATTACTTGACTAACAAGAAACTAAAAGATATGATTCTAAAATTTAAAGATGGAACCTTTCTTAATAAGCAAGTAACAAACTTTAAAATTTTTGAATCAATCACATTAATTGTTAGTAAAGATTTTGAAATTATAAAATGAAATTAAGAAGAAGATTTTGAAAATCATTTTTAAAATTTTTGAAAATCATAAAAGAAAAATGAAAAAGATTTGATTTTTGAAAAAGTTTTGAAAAGATAAGATTTTAAATTGAAGATTTGACTTGACTCATAAGAAACAACTAAATTTTGAAAAATTTTTGAAAAAGTCAACTCAAATATTCAAAATTTATGAGAAGAAAAAGGGAAAGACATTTTTTTATTTTTGAATTTTTAATGAAGAAAGAGAAAAACAACAAAAAGACTCAAAACATGAAAATTATTAATCAAAACACACAATGCATGCAAGAACACTATGAATGTCAAGATGAACACCAAGAACATTTTGAAGATCAAGATGAACATCAAGAACTTATTTTTAAAAATTTTTAAGGAAAGAAACACATGCAAGACACCAAACTTAGAAATTTTTCATGTATAGACATTATGAATGCAAGAATGCATATGAAAAACAAGAAAAGACATAAAACATGAAAATGCAAAGATCAAACAAAGAAGATCATCAAGAACAACTTGAAGGTCATGAAAAACATATGAACACACTTTCGAAAAATGCAAGAAGAATAAAGACATGCAATTGACACCAAACATAATAATTTACACTAGACTCAAACAAGAAACATCAAATTATTTTTGGTTTTATGATTTTATTAATTTTTTTTGGTATTTTTCGAAAATTAATTGGAAAATAAAAAATAAGGATTTCAAAATTTCTAATGAGAATTCCAGGAATCATGCAATGTTAGTCTAAAGCTTCAGTCTAAAAAAAATTAGACATGGTTAGCCAAGCTTCAGCAGGACATTACATACAACAGCCAAATTGATGGGAATCAATTAGCTCCTGTGATGATAAAAGCATCATTTGAAACTCTAGAATTCATTCTTAAAAATTCTGAAGAATATAGAATAATTTATTTTTATTTTTTATTTTTTAAAAATTTTTTGAAAATAAAAAGCTTTAAAAATAAAATAAAATTACCTAATCTGAGCAACAAGATGAACCGTCAGTTGTCCAAACTCGAACAATCCCCGGCAACGACGCCAATAACTTGGTGCACGAAATTGTGATCTCAATGGCGCCAAAACCTTGGTACGCACTATCATAATCTCAATTCTTCTTCACAACTTCGCACAACTAACCAGCAAGTGCACTGGGTCGTCCAAGTAATAAACCTTACGTGAGTAAGGGTCGATCCCACGGAGATTGTCGGCTTGAAGCAAGCTATGGTCATCCTTGTAAATCTCAGTCAGGCAGATTCAAATGGTTATGAGGTTTTGATAATTAAAATATAAATAAAATATAAAATAGGATAGAGATACTTATGCAATTCATTGGTAGGAATTTCAGATAAGCGTATGGAGATGCTTTGTTCCTTCTGAATCTCTGCTTTCCTACTGCTTTCATCCAATCATTCATACTCATTTCCATGGCAAGCTGTATGTTGGGCATCACCGTTGTCAATGGCTACTTCCCGTCCTCTCAGTGAAAATGGTCCAAATGCACTGTCACCGCACGGCTAATCATCTGTCGGTTCTCGATCATGTTGGAATAGGATCCATTGATCCTTTTGCGTCTATCACTACGCCCAACACTTGCGAGTTTGAAGCTCGTCACAGTCATCCCTTCCCAGATCCTACTCGGAATACCACAGACAAGGTTTAGACTTTCCAGATCTCAGGAATGGCCGCCAATAATTTCTAACTTATACCACAAAGACTTTGATCATGAACAAGGAGGCTAAGAGATACACGCCCAATCCAAGATAGAACAGAAGTGGTTGTCAGGCACGTGTTCATAGGTTGAGAATAGTAATGAGTCTCATGGATCATCATATTCATCATGTTGAAGTGCAAGCGAATATCTTAGAATAGGAATAAGCTTGAATTGAATAAGAAAACATTAGTACTTTGCATTAATTCATGAAGAACAGCAGAGCTCCACACCTTAATCTATGGGGTATAGAAACTCCACCGTTGAAAATACATAAGTGATAATGGTGTTCATTGGCTTCGGTCCCAGAGGGGGAACCAGAATGACCAAGACCTAGGGTTTAAGGACTAAACATCCAAAGATATGAAATAAATCACTAAAAGTAGTTTTTATACTAAACTAGTAGCTAGGGTTACAGAAAATAAGTAAATGATGCAGAAATCCACTTCCGGGCCCACTTGGTGTGTGCTTGGGCTGAGCATTAAGCTTTACACGTGTAGAGACTTCTCTTGGAGTTAAACGCCAGGTTGCAGCCTGTTTCTGGCGTTTAACTCTGGTTTGTAACCTATTTCTGGCGTTTAACTTCAGAATAGGACAGGAAGTTGGCGTTTGAACGCCAGTTTGCGTCATCAAAACTCAGGCAAAGTATGGACTATTATATATTTCTGGAAAGCCCTGGATGTCTACTTTCCAACGCAATTGAGATTGCGCCAATTGGGTTTCTGTATCTCCAGAAAATTCATTTCGAGTTCAGGGAGGTCATAATCCAACAGCATCTGCAGTCCTTTTTCAGCCTCTAAATCAGATTTTTGCTCAGGTCCCTCAATTTCAGCCAAAAAATATCTAAAATCACAGAAAAACACACAAACTCATAGTAAACTCCAGAAATGTGATTTTTGAATAAAAACTAATAAAAACATAGTAAAAATTAACTAAATTATACTAAAAATAATGCCAAAAAGCGTATAAATTATCCGCTCATCAGTGGTTATATGATGTAACCACACAATTAAGGCTCAAAACTCACATGCTTATGTGTTCTTAGCTCAAAAACATGATCCACAATGTATATAATTCAAGCAAGTTTTAAAAAATTTTTATACTCAAATCAATTGGAGTGCCCTATATGTAAGAACCGAGACTAATTACGTCTAATTAAATAATCAATATTGCCCAAAATAGGATCCAAAAAATTAAAACGAGAATTTGAGGATTTAGATATGATTTTTGGACTCAGTAGATTTTTCTGAGTCATAAAATGTATTTTCTAGAAAATGTATTTTCTGCGAAAAACCGAGAAAAACTGCGAACCAGCAGCCGAACCGGTCGAACTGGTTTAAGTTTGTCCGGTACTGTGCGAGAAAAATTAAAAATAGTAGAAAACCTTAGAAAAATATTTAAAGTCGAAAATCGGGCGTTAATTTTAAAGGTTTGGCCCAAAGTTAGGCCAAACGAGCTAAAAACGCTAACAGATTGGACCGGGCCCAAGTTGGGCCCAAGCCTAACAAATATAAGTTCATTAAATGAACCCATTCAGCCTCATCAACACAAAAACACATTACATTGCAGCTAAAAGGGGAAGAAGGTGAGAAACCCCCATTAACACTATTCATCCTCATCTTCCCAAGCTCATAACTTGAGCTACAGAGCTCTGATCGTCGCACCGCTTGTGGCCACGCGATCCTTATAATTTATGTGTATATAGCTTGATTATTGTGAGTTTGGAAGTCTTTGGATTTGAGTTGATGCTTGTTGGAGTTGATTGGTGGCTTGGATTGTGGTTGGAAGCTTGATTTTGCACTCAATTTGAGTTTTGGTACATATTGGGAATCGGCCAAGGTATGGTTTCGGTTTCCTCTATGTAATATATGATATTTCTGGATACTTAGACTAGTGACCCATAGGATAGGTTTGAATTGAAATGGTTGTTGAATTGTTGAATGATGATTTATGATGAATTATGATAAATTGATGATTTTTTGAATATGTTGATGAATTATGATGTTGAAATTGATAAAGATGGTGTGAAAGATATAGATTGAGATGAAATGAGCTTGATTATGATGCTTGGTATGAATAGACTTATGATTGATGAATGTGTTGTTGGAGGATTGATTATAATGTTATATATTTGATATTTGAGGTTGAGAATAATGAAGAGTGAAGGAAAATTTGGTATAAATGGTGGAATGTAATACAAAGGGTGAACTATGGTGTAAATTGGAGTTTGGTATGGTTTTAGTTTGATTTTGTTTGAGGATTGTGGAATGTTGAGAACTTGTGATTTTTATTAAAAAATGAGTTTTGGGCTAAATTTGACGGATCATATCTTGAGCTACGGTTTTTGAAATTTGGTGTATTTTATATCAAATGAAAGATAATTGAATAAGCTTTAAAATGGCTTAAATTGGATGAAAATCTGAATTTTGTAAAGAAAGATATGATCATTCAAAGTTTGGTGTCAAAATCTGAATTCTGTGCATGCTGCAGAATTTGTGATTTCTGGTTTGTGTGCGCACGCACACCCGGTGAATTTTTGAACCTGTGCGCACGCACACACGGGGAAATGGCTACTGATGAGAGCGCTAGCAAGCCCTGTGCGCACACATAACCAATGAAGTTTTACAACCTGTGTGCACGCACACGTTGGAAGGTGCATTCTGTTGAGCGCGTTCGCACGCCTTGTGCGAGCGAACAGAATTGTAAAATTTTGCACTTGTGCGTACGCACACCTCTATGCGTACGCACACTATTTGAAAATCTCATTGGGCGTGCGCACGCACACCCCTATGCGAATGCACATGCGCGGTTTTTCAAACTAAATTCTTGTTTTTAACTGTTTCACCTTCCCAACAAGCTTGTACACTTCTGTGACACCATTTTAAGACTCTTGGACTTATTTTCGGGTATCAAAACATGTGAAAGGTCCTAGGAGATTTTATTTGGTATTTCTTTGAAAAGTTAGAGAACAGAGGCTTAGGTTTCTGGTGTACTAAGGATGGGTTTGGTGGAGAGAGAATGAAGAATGGTATATGAATTGAGAAGCTGATGAGCTGATGAGTTCAGGATGGAAATGTTGAATTAACAGTGGTTGAGATGAGTCGAGGACTCGGAATAGAATGATGGATCCATGATATATTGAAAATCGTTTTCTGAAAACCACTGAATTTCTATTTTATACTGAGACTGTTGAGACGCTATGCGCCTGGCAGGGACGGTGGTTAATCCCGCCTATTGAGGTCGCGGCGGCGGCGTAAAGACGGTGGTTAATCCCGCTTACGTTGAGATGTGAGGTCTGTGGCAAGAGTATCCCGCTCGCATCCCTTCGGATCACTAGAGTGTGCAGGCACAAAATCCTAGACGGTGTTCCGAGCACCATATCTCGGGGGTTCCCATTATGATTTCGAAGGGCGACGTCTCCATGGAGATGTGTCGGGTTGGCAGTTGAACCGACAATGTGATATCACAGCTAATAGGACAGGCATTCATCATGTGCATCTTCTATCTGTTTGTTTGCTTTGCCGACTTATAATTGCTTGCCTAATTGTATAACATGCCTAATTGTCTACTTGAATTACTTGCCTTATATGCCTATACTTGTGTTTTACTTGCATTTATATTTTCTGTGTTTTCTACTGAGATTGAGGAGGTTCGGAAGGCGGTGGCAATGTGATCGCATGGAGGATAGGTTGGTGAAGGCTGTGGGACAGCGGAGAACTGTTAGACTAGAAAATCCTTTAAGTTAGATTACCCCTTTTATTATGTTATGGTTTTTAAGTTACGCTCTACTATTTTAGTTATGTATTAAGATGAATCTTGTGATGGATATGAAGTTCTAGAATTGCCTCTGGCGTCCCGAAGTCTTATATCTTACATCACTGGGCACTGTTACCATACTGAGAACCTCCGGTTCTCATACCATACTCTGTTGTTATTTTTTAGATGCAGGTCGCAACCCACCTCGGTGAGTTGCTTTGATGGTGACAGAAGCGGAGGATCCTGAATATATTTTGGAGTCTTTTGATTATTTTGTTTATATCTTTCACTTTTGTATTTTACTTTTGCCTAGAGGCTTACTTTGAGGGAAAACTTGTATAAGCTGTTTTAACTGTCAGGTTTCTGTATGGTTTGTATATAGCTAGCCGGCTTAAACTCTGCGAGCCGTGGCTAGATCCTTACACTATTATACTCTGATATTTTGTTATATTATATCTATTTTTTGTGTGTTAAGTTAGTAGCTTTGTGTGTACGTTTTGCGCTTTTCAAATCCTGTTTTTGAGCTGTATCCTTCATCGGGCTTCTAGAATATATTACTTCTTCTATATATGTTATGTATAAGCTTTAGACTTGTCGTAACCTTTGATTAACCTTTGTTTTACGGCGCGAGGTAAGGCTTAGGGTAATTAGGGTGTTACATTTAGTGGTATCAGAGTGGTTCGTCCTCGTGAGCCTGAGGGATGGACCGATTGTGCTTCATTGCATACTCTGTGTGTCTTTTCTTTGATGCTATTAGGTTATCTATTTGATATTGCATAGCATGCTTGTTTGTGAGTGCCTTTTGGGATAATTGAAGCACTAGACTTTTGATATTGAGACTGATCACCTTGATATCGATTGTTTGGTGTAGACAGGAACCCTAATGGCCACTCGAGGATGAGGTCGTACCCGTTCACGAGCAGAAAGTAGGAATGAGCAACCGGCCGATAACCATGCCGAATTTTTGGCGACTATTCATACATCGGTTCGAGCTATAAAGGACCGGGTTGGCCGACCTCTTAGAAGGTTGGCGCATGACCGACCTCTTAGAAGGTTGGCGATGACCGATCTCTTAGAAGGTTGGCCCATGACCGACCTCTTAGAAGGTTGGCCCATGACCGACCTCTTGCAAGGTTAGCCCATTACCAACCTCTTCTCAAAGAGCTCGGCCTAATCGCCATAAGAGGCCCAAGGAGGCCCAAACAAACGGACACAGCCCAATCTGAAGGCAGCCAAAGCCTAGAAGGATAAAGGCAGTTCTCCTTAAAGATAAGATGACTTCACTCAAAGATAAGATAAGATAAGATAACTATCTTATCTCCAGAAAGTCACTCCACACTACTATAAATACACTGGAGCACCCAGGTATAACTCATACTCTGATTCTACTAAAAACCTGCTTAAAGCCCATGCTAACTTAAGCATCGGAGTCTCTTGCAGGTACTACCACCCTCCGGTGACAAAGGATCAGCAACATCTCCAACTCCACCAGTTCCATCAGGTTGGGCATGACAGCTCCGGCCATCAGATCTAACAAGTCGGACACGACAGCTCCGGCCACCAGGTCCAACAAGTCGGACACGACAGCTCTGGCCACGACGGCAGATCTCGTCCGAGATCGACCTACAGTTTCAGGTAACCCTCGGAACATTGGCGCCGTTGCCGGAAAACCTAGAAGTCATCCCATCACCATGCGGACGACCATGACAACGATCACAACTCTGGTTTAGTGGACAGAACGCCAAACAAAGACACGGACGCCACCTCTAAAGACACACCTCAAAATGGGGGAGATAAGCAACCCCCAACCACAGAAATTTTGGACGCTATCCATGAGCAACAGAATCGCCTTAAATAGCTGGAACAAGAAACTGAACATCAAGGGGAAGCCGAAAGAGACCTTTGGAGAGAAACAAGACGGCGTCAAAAGCTAGAGGACAAGCTCTTAAAGCTCGAAGCCGATCTCAAAACCAAGACCGCTCGATCCAGTCATGAAGATAGCCCCCACAAAGATCAAGACGCATTCACCAAAGAGATCATGAAAGCTAAAGTCCCAAAGGACTTCAAAGCTCCCGACATGACCCCTTACGATGGCACATCAGATCCATGCCATCACCTCAGCAATTTCAGAAGTAGAATGTATCTCACTGATGCCTCGAACGCCATTTTATGCAAAGCCTTCCCGACTACCCTAACGAAGACAGCAATAAAGTGGTTCGACAATTTGCCTCCAAGATCCATCACAAGTTTTGACGACCTTGCTAAAACGTTTCTCGCCAGGTTCTCCATCCAGAAGGATAAAACCAAACACTCCCCGAGCTTACTAGGGATCAAGCAAGGAGATCAAGAAAGCCTTCGCAACTACATGGAAAGATTCAACAAAGCGTGCCTGGACATACAAAGTCTGCCAACAGAAGCAGCTATCATGGGTCTCATCAATGGCCTACGAGAAGGACCTTTTAGCCACTCAATATCCAAGAAGCACCCAACATCTCTGAATGAGGTACAGAAACAGGCAGAGAAATACATCAACATGGAGGAGAACTCTCGATTGGGAGACAGCTCAAAAACCGGATTCTCCTAACCCACCACGGGACAAGGATAAAGAGTCCAAGAAAAAAAAAGATCAACCCAGTGAGAAGCCTAGAAAATACCACAATTACACCCCTCTTCGAATGTATCTTGTGGATGTTTACCGAGAAATTTGCAACACTGAGAAGATCCCACCACCTCGCCCAATCAAAAACAAAAGAGGGGGAAGTCGGACAGAATACTGCGAGTACCAACAAATCTACGGACATCCTACTAATGAGTGTTTCAACCTAAAGAATGTCATAGAAAAATTGGCAAGAGAAGGGCGATTAGATCGGTACTTAGCCAATAAAGCAGATGAACCAAGAAAAAGAAGAAGGGACGAAGAGGTCGGACGAGTTGAACATTCACCTCACACCAAAGAGGTCGGACGAGTTTAACGTCCACCTCACACCGAAGAGGTCGGGTGAGTTGAACGTCCACCTCACACCGAAGAGGTCGGACGAGTGGAACATCCACCTCACACAGAAGAGGTCGGGCGAGTTGAACGTCTACCTCACACCGAAGAGGTGACATCCACCTCACACCAAAGAATTCGGACGAGTTGAACATCCACCTCACACCGAAGAGGTCGGGCGAGTTGAACGTCCACCTCACACCGAAGAGGTCAGACGAGTTGAACGTCCACCTCACACCCCTGAGAGACATGTTCATATGATAAATGAAGGATTTGCAGGAGGAGGGATCTCTAAATCATCTTACAAAAGGACAACGGAGTGCGAACAAGCCTTCCGAGATTTCAAAAATTCTTGGGGCAACCACCCATTTTTACCAGACCACAGGAAAGTGAAGAACTCATATTATACCTCGCAGTAGGAAGTCGGGCAATAGCCTCAGCACTAGTCAGAGAAGACGAAAGTGGGCAACAACCCGTCTACTTCATCAACAAAGCTCTACAAGGGGCCGAACTAAACTATCAAAAGATAGAAAAAGTTTGCCTACGCCCTCATACTCACCTCTCAACGACTCCACCCATACTTTCAAGATCACACTATCAGAGTTCGGACCAACCAGCCCATAAAAGGCATCCTACAAAAAACAAACTTAGCTAGAAGAATCCTATAGTGGACAGTCGAGTTATCCCAATTCGATCTTCGATATGAAAGCTCGGATAACCATCAAATCACAGTATCTGGCCGACTTCATTACAGAGTACACTGACACCCCGGGAACTCCTACAAAATAAAATCTCTACGTGGACGACTCTTCAAACAAAACCGGGAGTGGTGCAGGTGTAATTATAGAAAGCGATCAGGGAAGCCAAATCAAGCTAAATAACCAAGCTGAATACGAGGCACTACTAGGTAGTTTAAGGCTAGATAAGAAGGTAGGAGCTTACCATGTCCAGTAATTCACAAGTAGTCACCTCACAAATAGAAGGGAGTAACCAAGCTAAGGATCCCACCATGAAAAAATACATCGGGTAATTCGGGGGACCCTAGACAAAACCAGAGAACAGCTCGGACAATTCGGGAGACCTTGGACAAAAACAGAAAACAGCTCGGATATTTCGGGGGATATGACGTCCAATACATACCTCTGGAGTAGAATGCCCGAGCTAATGCATTTTCAAAACTAGCCAACACCAAACCAGGGGGCAATAACAGAAGCCTCATCCAGGCTACATTACAAGACCACAACAAGTCGATCTTGAAGGTGGTATAAGGGATGGTAATATTCAACTGACTGAAAAAATAGTCATAAGCATAGAAAAATGGTCGTTCCCCCGGAGTCAAGGAAGGAAAACAAACCCTCTCCTTAGGGTCCGGCGACACCAACTCATAATTCTTTTCCTCATCCCTATCCCTACAAATTCTACGGAACCTCCTAAGTCGCACACAGTACTCAGGGTCAGCCACAGTAACACGCATTAAAACTATGGAATCCAGCCAATCAGACATGCCGTTCGGGATCTTAGTAGACATCTCAGCAATGTTTTTTCGAGAAGACATAGGTCAACTATGGGGTTACTACCAAACAACTCGGGCAAATAAGGAAACAACTCGGACAATAACAGCAAAACATCAGGTGTCAGATACAGCAGTAAAAGGGAAACTCCAAGACTCACACGAAAGTCCAGGGGCACCCTTTGGAGGCAACAACAGAGCAAAAACCCAAATACAAAGTCAAAGCTTTACATCAAAAGCATGCTAACTTCCACATTGCCCCACCAGAGGAGCTCATCAGTGTAACATCACCTTGGCCGTTTGCAAAGTGGGAACTCGACCTCCTCGGACTATTTCTCCAAGGATCGGGACAAGTCAAGTTCCTCATTGTAGGGGTAGATTACTTCAACTAAAATGGATCGAGGCAGAGCCCCTAGCTAAAGCCACTACTCAAAGAAGTCAGAAATTCTTGTACAGAAATATTGTTACAAGGTTTAGGGTTCCTTACTCCATCACCATAGACAATGGCACTCAATTCACGGACACAGGTTTCAAGAAGTTAGTGGCTGACTTGAAAATAAAGCACCAATTCACATCCATAAAACACCCACAAGCCAATGAACAAGCAGAAGCTGCCAACAAAGTCATACTAACTGGGTTAAAACAGAGACTACAGAACACAAAAGGAGCTTGGGCTGAAGAGCTTCCACAACTCCTATGGGCATATCAGACAACTCCACATTTCACCATGGGAGAATCACCCTTCCGATTGGCTTACGGAATGGAGGCAGTGATCCCAATAGAGATTGAAGAAGGATCCCCCAGAATGATCCTCTATAATGAAGAGGTCAACTCCCAAATTCAAAGGGAAGAACTCGACCTACTTCCAGAAGTCCGAGAAAGAGCTCGGATTAGGGAGAAAGCGTTAAGGCGTCAAATGGCCTCAAGATACAATCAGAAGGTAATCCAGCGAAGTTTCGCCAACAACAATATCATCCTAATACAAAATGACATCGGAACAGGTCAGTCAAGAGAAGGGAAGCTAGCAGCCAACTGGAAAGAACCATACTAAGTGTTCAGAGGTACTGGGGAAAGGTCACCACAAAGTGTCCGACCTCGAGGGGCGAGAGCTACCAAGGTCATGGCATGCCTGCAATCTAAGAAGGGCGCTAGGCCGAGATCTAAAAGATTGCCCGATCTAGAAAAATAAGCACTAAACATGTACACACTCTTATTCATATCTTCATTTTATTGCTTAAAAGTTTACAGATTCCCTAAAAAGTTTCCTACCAAGACACCCGATTACGACAGGTCGGCAAGATAAAAACCAAATTCATCATCCGATTACAAAGCGACAGGTCGGCAAGGTGAAAACTAAATTCATCGCTCGATCACGATGAAAACTGAATTCATCATCCAATTTCGACAAAGATCGGCAAAGTGAAAACCAAATTCACTGCTCGATCAAGACAAAGCTACAGGTCGGCAAGGTGAAAATCAAATTCACCGCCCGATCACGACAAGGTCAACAAAGTTATAAAAAGTAACCCATAAAAAGGGATTACTAAATATAACTCGGACCGAGCCGACGTGAAGAAGTCGGATAATTCAATTAAAGCCACAAAAAGTTATAAAAAAAAGTGATCCATAGAAAGAGGCCTGACGAGGACTTAGAAAAAGTGTATTGCTAAAAATAACTTAGAATGGACCGACATAAAGAAGTCGGACCAGCCTGATCAAAGCGACCAAAAGTTATAAAGTAAGCCATAGAAAAGAGGCCAGGCCAGCCCTAAAAATAGATTACTAGAAATAACTTAGAAGCGACCGACATGAAGAAGTCGGCCCAAGACGATTAAAGCTACAGTGTTATAAAAAGTAAATCCATAAAAAAGAGATCCGGCGAAGCCTGATTAAAAATGGATTACTAAAAATAATTCAGAAAGAATCGACAAGCGAAGTCGACCAACGAAAGCTACAGATTGGACCGACAAGAGAAGTTGGACCAACGAAAGCTACAGCTCGGATCAACACGAGAAGTCGGACCAACGAAGGGAGTGCGCTAAAAGGGACACAGCTTTGCCCAAAAAGCCACGACTCCACGACAAGGCTATCAAAATTGTTTAGACTGACTAAAAAGTGTTCTACGAGAACACTAAAAAGTCGTCGGACAAGTTAGCCCTAAGGACCACCTCGACCAAGCAGAAAGTGGACAAAACCAGAAGTGATCAAAAGAGGTCAGACAAAAGTACCAACACTCTACAAAAGATCCACAAAAGGGACAAAGACATCTCGCAACGGCCAGAGGAAGGCCAGGAATGCTTTTCTGAAAGGTATGAAGTCTTGAAAAAAAGACACTACTTAAAAGGCAAAAGCACAAATTAGAACGGCGCTAAAAAGCCATCCAAACAAATGATAGAAAGGTTCCTCATCAGAACACTACCTAAAAAGTTGTTGGAATGTGACTAAAAAGCCCGGGGAGCAAAGTCGTACAGGTCGACGTCAGCTAAGAAGAGGCGCAAGTACGATCTCAAAAAAGAACAAGCCAAAAGGTTGGGAAACAACTTAAGGCTCAAATGTGCTTAGCTAAAAAGGGATACAACTCCGCTCAAAGAAGGCACAATCTCAAACAGGGCTACGAACGTCATCCGAGACTAAAAAAGGTTCTATATAAAGAACACTAAAATGTCATCGGACAAGTCACTAAAAGCCCGAATATCAAGCCGCAGGGATAACTTCGCCAAAGCAGAGGGTTGTCAACACAAACTTAAAGCAAGGTGTGATCCAGAGGGCAAGGGTAGAAAACCCACACTACCACTCAAAAGAGGTCAGATTGGGAAGTACCAAACCTCTAATTTTCAAGGATTACAAAGCAATGAAAAAACAAGCCAGACAGATGCTTGAGCACGACTCCCTCAAAGGGGTCGAAGCTAAGAAGCACGACCTCACAAGGAAGATCGAAGCTCAAGAAGGGACACTGTTCATACATCGGTTCGAGCTATAAATGACCGGGTTGGCCGACCTCTTAGAAGGTTGCCGCATGACCGACTTTTTAGAAGGTTGGCCCATGACCGACCTCTTAGAAGGTTGGCCCATGACCGACCTCTTGCAAGGTTAGCCCATTACTAATCTCTTCTCAAAGAGCTCGGCCTAATCGCCATAAGAGGCCCAAGCAGGCCCAAACGAAGGGACACAGCCCAATCTGAAGGTAGCCAAAGCCTAGAAGGATAAAGGCAATTCCCCTTAAAGATAAGATGACTTCACTTAAAGATAAAATAAGATAAGATAACTATCTTATCTCCAGAAAGGTCACTCCATACTACTATAAATACACTGGAGCACCCAGGTATAACTCATACTCTGATTCTACTAAAAACCTGCTTAAAGCCTATGATAACTTAAACATCGGAGTCTCTTACAGGTACCACCACCCTCCGGTGACAAAGGATCAGCAACATCTCCAGCTCCACCAGTTCCATCAGGTCGGGTACGATAGCTCCGGCCATCAGATCCAACAGGTCAGACATGACAGCTCCGGCCACCAGGTCCAACAAGTCAGACACAACAGCTCAGGCCACCAAGTCCAACAAGTCGGACACGACAGCTCCGGCCACCACTGCAGATCTCGTCCGAGATCGACCTACAGTTTTAGGTAACCCTCGGAACAGCAACAATGGCGAATCTTGCAAACACCATAGAGGCAAATGCTGCTGCGACTCTGCAAGCTGTACAAAGGTTAGGCCAACCGACTAGAAATGGGAATGGCGATAGAAACGGGAATGATAATGTTGAAGGAAATGGTGATAACATGGGAGGTGCTCCGATGACCTTAGCTACTTTTCTCAAGGTTCATCCGCCAAGTTTCCGAGGTTCAACCAACCCTACAGAAGCGGATAACTGGTTCCAGGCCATAGAGCGCGCGCTGAAAGCACGGCATGTCCCGAATAAGCAGTATGTGAAGTTTGCCGCGTACCAGCTTTTGGGAGAGGCTCAGCATTGGTGGCAAGAAGAGTGTTTCTTGCTACAGCTTCAGAATGCCAATATCCCTTGGGATGTATTCCAGACGGCCTTCTATAAGAAGTACTTTCTTGAGTCTGCAAGGAAAGCGAATGAGATGGAACTTATGCAGCTAAATCAAGGTTTCTTATCTGTGGCGGACTATACTAGCCGATTTGAGGAGCTCTGTAGGTTCTCTAGGGTGTGTCAGGGTGCCCCGGAGACCTATGAAAGCTGGAAGTGTATCAAGTATCAAAGGGGCTTGAAGGATAACATCATGACTGCTGTGGCTCCTTTGGAGATTTGGATTTTCTCTGATCTGGTGAACAAGGCGAGAGTTGTTGAAGAATATGCGAAGACGGAAGCCTCGTCAAGGGAGACTCATGGAGGAAAACTAGTAGGGGACGTGGCAAGTACTTTCAGCCGAGGGGGCAGAATTTCAAGAGAGGAGGACATGCGCCTCAAGGTCAAGGAGGCTTCAGAAAGAACACTTATAATCAGTTTCAGTATGCCAAAGGAAGGGGGAATCAGAGTAAGATTTTTCCGGATTTAACTTGTATGCGTTGTGGACGTTTTCATCCAAATCACTCTTGCAAGATTGGTCTAGGTGGTTACTTCAACTGTGGTTTGCCTGGTCAAATTACGAGGGATTGCACTCGTGGAATGAACCCTAATACGGGTCAGAGTCAACACCAAGGGCGAGTGTTTGCTGTAAACGCCAAGGATGCTGCTAAGGCGGATCCTCTGATGAGAGGTAACTCTTTAATTAGTGATAAAATCTTGGTTGCATTGTATGATACTGGAGCTTCGCATTCGTTTATTTCATTTGACAAAGTTGAGGAACTAGGTTTGAAAGTGTCAGAATTGGCATTTGAATTGCATGTACATACTCCGCATCAGACGGTTATGACTAAGTCAGGTTGTAGGCAAGTGGGTTTCAAGCTTGAGGGTAGAGACTTTGTGCATGACTTGATTTGTTTACCAATGGTTGGGTTGGAGATGATTTTAGGGTTTGATTGGTTGTCAAAGAATCGAGTTTTGTTGGATTGCTTTGAGCGGTCAATTCAGTTTATGCCGAAAGGGGAAAATGGAGCAGTAATAGCTGAGGGTTACTACCTGAACTCTATAGTGGTACACTGTAGTGGAGAAGAGTGTCAGGGTTATATTCTGTTGGCTGCAAATGCGTTAGGTGATAATTAGAACCTTGATCAAATCCTGATAATTAGAGACTTTTTCGGAGGTGTTTCCGAAAGATATTCCTGAGTTCCTACCTCAAAGGGAGATTGAATTTGTGATTGAATTAGTGCCGGGAGCCAGACCAGTGTCGATTGCACCGTATCGGATGGCTCCGATAGAGCTGGCAGAGTTAAAGACTCAGTTGGAAAAGCTTCTGAACAAGAGGTTCATTCGATCGAGTGTATCTCCGTGGGAAGTGCCAGTTTTATTGGTAAAGAAGAAGGATGGAGGAATGCGACTTTGCGTGGATTACCGACAGTTGAACAATGTGACTATGAAGAATAAGTACCCGTTGCAAAGAATCGATGACTTAATGGATCAATTGCAAGGAGCTGGGGTGTTCTCCAATATTGATTTGAGGTCAGGTTATTATCAAATAAGGGTGAAAGAGGAGGATATTCCGAAAACTGCGTTTAGGACGCACTATGGACACTACGAGTTTGCGGTGATGTTCTTTGGGTTGACGAATGCACCTGCTGTATTCATGGATTACATGAACAGAGTATTTCGTCTCTTTTTGGACAAATTCATGGTAGTTTTCATAGATGACATCTTAGTTTATTCCAAGATGGTGAAGGAGCATGAGGAACACTTGAGAATTGTGTTACAAATCTTAAAGGAGCGGAAATTGTATGCTAAGTTGTCCAAATGCGAGTTCTGGAAGGAGGAAGTAAAGTTCTTAGGTCACGTGGTGAGCAAAGGAGGAATAGCAGTGGATCCTTTGAAAGTAGAGGCAGTGATGAAATGGGAAAGACCAACAACGGTAACGGAAGTCAAAAGTTTCTTGGGCTTGGCCGAAATTTTTGAAAATTAAAAGAAAAATAACAAGAAAACACTAAACTTAAAGACTTGACACAAGATTTAAAAAAAAAAATTACTTTTGAAAAGTTTTTAAAAGCAAGATACCAAAAAATCAAAAATTGCTGTAATTAATAAATACAGAGACTCAAAGAAGCAAAAAATTTACCAAGAACATAAACACAAGACTCTAACCAAGAATAAGAATTAAACAAAGAAAATAAAAATATTTTTAAAAAAGGTTTTTGATTTTTCAAAAATTTAATGAAAAAGAAAATAAAAATAAAAGACTCAACAAGAACACAAACAAAGACTCTCAAGCAGAAAGCTAAGGATGCTTGAAAATAAACTTTTTGAAAAAGGTTTTTAGAAAATGTTTAAAAATTTTCGAAAAATTAAGGAAGAAGAAAAAAAAAATTGAAAGACTAAAAAAAGATAAAATAAATTACTTGATCTAGGGAGCAAGACAATCCGTCAGTTTGTCCAAACTCAACAATCCCTGGAAACGGCGCCAGAAACTTGGTAGCACGATTCCCCACACCTTCGTACTGTTGTACCAGCAAGTGCACTGGGTCGTCCAGGTAATACCTGAGCGAGTCAGGGTCGATCCCACAGAGATTGTAGTTTGAAGCAAGCTATGGTTATTGATAAACCCATATTTTATGATATATTTTGTGCTTAATCTGAGTGATTTATTCAATCCTTCACCCACTTATTCATATTAATTGCATGGTTTTACTTTCCCTTCCTTATTATGTGATGTATGTGAAAAACATGTTTCCTATGCTTAAAAATAATTATTTTGATTACCCTTTATTTCCATTCGATGCCGTGATTCGTGTGTTGAGTAGTTTCAGATCTTCTAAGGCAGGAATGACTTAAAGGATGGAAAGGAAACATACAAAAATGGAAGGAAAGCACAAAACAGAGTTTTTGAAGAAACTGGCAGCCACGCGATCGCATGGGCGATGCGGCCACATGCCAGCGCAAAAAAGCATTGACGAGGCCACAAGATTGACGCGACCGCGCACCTCGAGCGAAACACATATGACACGGTCGCATGACTGACGCGACCGCGTGACAAGGAAAACTCCGAATGACGCGACCGCGTGACAGAGGCTACACACCAAAAATTGTAGAAAATGCTCATAGCGAATTCTGAAGCCCTTTTTGGCCCAAATCCAAGTCCAGAAGGCATAGACCAGAGGTTATGAAGTGGGGGAATGCATCCATTCAAAGAGAGTCTCCAATTAGTTAGTTTTCCATGATTTAGATTTAGTTTTGAGAGGGAGATTCTCTCCTCTCTCTTTAGGATTAGGATTTAGATTTAGGATTTTATGTGCTTTCAGGATTATCTCTTTTTATCAGGTTCAATATTCCTTTTTATTATTTTCCCAATTTTATTTATGAATTCTTCTATGTTACAGATTACTCTTTGAATTAATGTTATTTGAGGTATTTCAGTTTATTATTGCTTTCTTTTATTTACATTATTGTTATTCCCATCTGAAGACATTTTTATTCTAGTAGATTTACTTTTCTCCTTTTGGTCTTGGTTAAGAAATCAGTAACTCAGGAGTTATCAAACTCAAACATGATTGATAATTGTTATCTTTGTTAATTAAATTGAACTTCAATAATCCCAATCTTTTCTTAGGAAATAAATAGGATCCGAAGATCAAACCAATTAATCCCTTGACTTTCCTTTGCCTTAGTAAAGGTTAACAAAGTGGAATTAAGATTCAATTTTCATCATCATTGATAAGGATAGCTAGGATAGGACCTCTAATTTCTCATACCTTGCCAAAAGTTTATTTACAGTCATCTATTTATTTTACTTGCCATTTAAATTACTTGTTCTTCATTTACTTTAATTGCTAATTAAACCATTCACTCCTCATTCTCAAAACCCCAATTTACAACCTCCATAACCAATAATAAGAACATACTTCCCTACAGTTTCTTGAGAAGACAACCCGAGGTTTGAATACTTTGGTTATCAATTTATTTAGGGGTTTATTACTTGTGACAACCAAAACGTTTGTACGAAGGGATTTCTGTTGGTTTAGAAACTATATCTACAACGCAACTATTTTTATAAAATTCTTTACTGACAAAAAATTCCAACGTCAAAATGGCGCCGTTGCCGGGAAATTGCAATCGTGTGCCTTATTATTGGTTATTGTAATTATTTTTTTTACGTGTTTATTTGTTTTTATTTTCTTCTTTTATCTTCATTAGCTACTGTGAATTCTCACGCCTCTCGCTTTGAGTTTGGTTCTAATATTGTTGAAAGGAATGAAAGTTATAACAGGAACATGCATCAAGGTCAGAGCAATCAAAGATGGATGGAGACAAGAGGATCTGATCAACCCTTTTGGCAGCAACACCCTCCAAGATATCATGGACAAAGACCATTCTACAATGCATACCAAGGTAATGGACATGGTGGACAACCTCGTAGTTACCAACAAGCCCCACCCTACGCTTATAGGCCATCCTCTCAACACAACCTTGAACCACCACACTCACAAGCTCCTTTTCACCATTCGCCACCATATAATCCTCATTTACCCCGATTCCAATCCAATTACTCCCAAACACCACCACTTCCCAATGTACCACGTCCAAATCCATCACCCCGAGAATCAGAAGTTCGCCTCAAGGGAACAGTAGATCAACTTCAAACAACCCTTCATCAACTGGAGCAAGCAATAAGTCAATTATCCTCTAGACGTTCGAACATTCAAGGGCCTCCTAGAGCCCCATGTGGGCAATCTAATGAAAAGCGTAGCATGAACGAGATATTAGAAACTCCAGTGGACAAGACAGAGCATAACTTCGTACTAGAACAAGCGGAGGAAGCTGTCATTATACAAGAAGAAGAGTTGGTTGAAGACTTAGGAGACGCTGAACTTCCATGGGAACCCAGAGTTGTGGAGAATTCTGTCAAGGCCGTTACAATTGATGCTAAAGAGGATAGTGTACAACCCCAAGGCAAGTCTCTTATGAAGAACTAGATGGAATGACCCAAGAAGCAAATTCTCTTGATGATGATAGTCACAAGTCCAGTTCTTCTAGTAATGAACTTGCATCCGCGAGTGAATTCTCTGAGATCAAAGAATCTTTCCCAAGCGAGTACGAAGATGATACAGAGGTAGATTTTTCTCAACCTCCCATTTATGACTTGAGTGACGAGGAAGACATAGAAGGCCTTGATCAGGACATGGATACATTTGAAGAACCTTGCAAAGAAGTGAAGAATTTCACAGAAGAGCACAAGGGAGTAAAACTCACAGAACCACTGGAACCACCTATCCCAAGGCCATTACTACCCAATACAAGCTTCAAGTGGGTACAATCCTTAACCTTTAGCTTTATTTTTCCACTTGAATATGGTTTGCTTGAAACAGATGGCCAGCTTAGAGCTCTCTGCGGCTTTAAGAGTAAAAGGGAAATGGCTCGTACTCAGAGCTGGTGCACAAGGTTCAATAAGGTTCCACGCTTCGACTCGAAGTGTGCGGATTGGCATCATGATCTATCAAATGGATCTCGGAAAATGTTTGGTTATTCTGGTGAGAATCTAATTTCTAAACCGCCCGGACGAAAAAATATAGATCAAGACGAAGGCGGATTTAAAAGCCAAGTTTGGGATCCTGGAATCTATTCTAACACTCGTCACCCCGGGAGCCTGAGAATCTATTTGAAGCTGCTCAGAAGCTTTACATGCCTAGTTTGGGACCCCGGAGGCTATTGGCATTCCAAGCGTTGGTGGAGATTTCTGGATGAATTTAAGCACAAGCCACCATAACAGGAAGCTCATCCAATGTCCAACTTAAGGACTTTAACTAAAAGTGCTAGGTGGGAGACAACCCACCATGGTATGATCATTCCTTTTTTTTCAATTTTAATTTTATTCCATTTTGTTTATTTTTGAGTTTTATTTTATTTTACTTCATTGAACCTGGAATCATGCATAACATTCATATTAGCATTGCATTCTACATTTTGCACAAAAAAAAAAGGGTGTGCGACGCGACCGCATCATTCATGCGATCGCGTCAAGTTGCGAAAAATACTTCCCACGCGATTGCGTCATTCACGCGGCCGCGTGATCTGGAAACTGGCATAAAGATCCAACGTCCAGAAAGTTAGGCTGGAATCGTGCGGCCATTGTGCGTTTCGCACAAACGGCCCACGCGATCGCATCCCTGACGCGATCGCGTCACTTGCACAACGTCAATCCCACGCGATCGCGTGAGCGATGCGATCGCGTCGTATGGATTACACAACACCCTTAAAGGAGACAGAGAGTTGCGCTGAAACAACGCTAGATTCGTGCGTTTAGCACAATTTCCAGCGACGCGATCGCATTCCCCAGGCGATCGCGTCATTCACTCTTTTAGCTATCCCACGCGATCGCGCCACTCACGCGATCGCGTCGACCCCCATTTCACTCCAGCCACGCGACCCCGTGCCCCACGCGATCGCGTGGATTCAAATTTATAACCTTCCCAGTCACGCGAACCCTACCATTCGCGCCCCCCCAAACCCTTCTCCTTCCTCTCTTCTTCTCTTCTTCTCCAACCACCCAACCACCACCCAGCCACCATCACCGACCGCCGCCACCCCGCCGACCACCCAGACCCCGTCGCCACCCACCCCCTTCCTCCTTCCCCTTCTTTCTTCTTCTTCCTTCTCCTTCCTCCCTCCACCGCCACTGCCCCCCTCCGCGATCACCACCCCACCGCGCCGCCGTCACCGCCACGCCCCCATCCGCCACCCAAGCCCCCTCTTCCCTTCCTTCCCTCTCTTTCCCCCCACCCCCATTTCCCTTCCCGAAGCCCCTGCCTCCAAACAGCAACCGCCGCTGCTTCCGCCACCCTCCTCCGCCGCGCCCAACGCCACCGCTACTATCCCCCAGCCACCTTTCTGCCCCACTCTCCTTAATTCGCCTACCAGGTTCCGACGAACGCCACCCTTCTATCCATTCGTAGTTAATTCATATTTTTCTGTTTATGTTCATATTTAGGCTAGTTAGTTATGCATGTTGTAGTGGATTTTAGGTTGTTAGGTAGCCTAGGATGTGGTTAGTGGATTTAGGCTTGTTTAATTGCGCTGTTCGTGTTTCTTGTTTTATAATTTTCGCAATTCTGCTGTTGCTATATGTTAATAATGTTCATATGCTGTTCTTCAAGTTCATTCTTGTTCATACTCTTTAATTGCAATCTATTTTCATTCATATAAACTATTCTGATTGCTGTTTATTTTCTGGGACAATCCAATTTCAGCTGGAATGCTGCCCAAATTTCTATAAACTGTTTTTTACTTTCATTCATGTTTTAGTTTTGACTATTTAAACTCTGCTTTACTCTGCTTTTACCAAACCAATTCATGAATGCTAGGGCAAGCTTTCTTATTCTTTTTGATTTCCTGGTTCTTAATCTGCATTTTTGATGTTTAGATTCCAATATTCGCAATTTCTATATCTATCTGAATCATCATCAACTTAATTTCCTTGTTTGGATATGAGTTACCTATAGCTTCTATTTGTGAATGCCTATTACTTGGAATATGATCATGATGCCACTTACTTTACCCACTTTTTACTAACTCACTAATTTTAACTTCCTAAACTATTTCTCGTTTCTAACCAAACCTAACCTTTCAAAAAAAAATTTCTTCTGGTTTTTCACTTTCTTTTAACATTCTAACCAAGGCATGATGATACTTTTTCTAATTAACTTGAACTGAAGTACATTTTGGATTGTGACATTTTTCTTCTCCGTATTCTAACTCTTGTACAATCCTTAATGCAAATTTGCTTAACTCAATCTCCTCTTCTATTGCTACTTTGCCACTTTGTGTTTCTTTTGATTATTTGCCTATTCGTTTTCCTATTTTTTTATATCCTGGTTTTCTGTCTTTCAGGATGTCTGCTAGCCAAAGAAAAGGAAAAGCAAAGGCTACTACTGGCAAACGTAAAAGAGGAGAATCCGCTATGTCCATCATGGATATCATGCACGATGACTCCTGGCGGGAGAAAAACTTTACCCCGCAGGAGAAGGCCGACCAGCTACTCCCTGCTACTGATCTAGTAAAGTTTGCAAACCGATAATGTGAGCTGAAGTATCCGGTGTTTGAAACCTCCAGGAACCTGTACCTGGAGAGGACTCTGAAGATCCCAGAAGAACTCCAGTAATACACCTCTGATCAGATCAAACAAAGAGGCTGGTTCTTCCTGGAGAGAAACCTGACTGAGGTCAATGCATCTTGGGTAAGGGAATTCTACTGCAATTACTTCAAGACTTCTCTAGATGCAGTGAACCTTAGAGAGAAGCAGATTCTGGTCACTGAAGAGGCCATTGAAGATGTTCTGAAACTTCTGCCTAAATCTGATCAGCTGGATGGTTATCAAAGAGCTGAGGAGGATATGCGCTTCATGAAGTTTGATTGGGATGCAGTCAAGGCCAGGATAGCCCTTGACCCGACCGTTTCTTGGATTATGGGTCAGAACACTACCATGCCAAAGGGAATCAAGCGAATTTACTTAAATGATGAGGCTCGGCTATGGCATCAGATACTTAGCAACTTCATTATGCCGAGTACCCGTGAGACAGAGATCCCTGCCGCTATGATCACCCTCCTATGGTGTGTGATGGAGGGTAAGGACCTGTACCTGCCACGCTTTATCCGGTACTATATGGCCAGGGTCCACGTCCGAGGCACTCTTCCCTTTCCTTATCTGATTACACAGCTAGGCCGTCGAGCTGACGTGCCTTGGGAGGATGCTGATGAGAAGCCACCTGCTGCAGAATGTAAGAAGATTATCCCTCACAGTAGGAACTTTCTGGCTTTAGGCTACAGACCTCCATTCCTCACTGCTACTGCTGAGACAGCCACACCATCTGCCAGCCCCTCTTCTTCCACAGCTACCCCTGCTACCACCGCTGCACCTCCACCTACCTCAGAGCCCATCTATCACCTAGTGCACCGCCTATTTCGACGGCTTGACCAGATGGAGCATCGCAACAAGCGACGCTATGAGCACCTGAAGCTGATGATACGATCTGGCGACATCCCCTCCGAGCCTGACACACCATCCGAGGCATCTGAGGAGGAGGCGGATGATCACGAGGCAGAAACCCATCCACAGAGCGAGGCTGCACAGGCAGGCACACGGCAGGCCGCATCACATCAGGAGGCTCCGCCTCAGATTTAGGCTGTAGACTCCGAGATCCCTATCCAGTCAGCACCTCCTCTGCAGCAGGCAGATCCTCAGACCGCCACCACAGAGACTCTAGCTATCCGTCCTTCCAGTGATGACACCCCTTCATACCCTGCTTGAGTGAGCATCAGGGACGATGCTTCATTTTAAGTGTGGGGAGGTCGCCATCTCTGGCGTATTCTTTTGGTGACCACTACAGACTTTTTCATTTTATTTTGCTACTTTTCTGTATTTTTTTTATTTTTATTTTTATTTTCTCAGTACTTATATATTGCTATTTTTATGTATTTTTACTCTATTTCTGCATTTTGCACTTTAGTTCATATTTTAGCCACTTAGTTTAGTAGCAATTCTAACTTATTAGTTATAGAAATTGTGGATTAATTAGTATAGTTTACCCTTTTTAGCATAAGATAGCTTAGTTTAAATTGAAAAATATAAAAAGAGAGTAAACTAGGAACTTGAACATAATAAGAAACAATCCACACGACTTGTATATGTAGCATTACATATTAGTTAGTTAATTTTTTTACAACATTTCATTAAGGAGAAACACTAGAACTTTAAAGCCACCTTAAGTTTTACATTGAGAATAATGGGAACTTTTAATTTTACTTGCATGACATACATAATTGATATATGATTTTTGAGTTAGAGAACACACAGCTTGTGAGTTTTGAGCTTAATTGTATGGTTACATTCAAACCATAATTTTTATTCCTGTGTGTTCCGCCCTTCTTTTTTTTTCTGATGTTCTTTACTTTGTTTTAATCTATATGTCCGATTATAGAATAGAAATACATACCAAGAGAGTGATTGAGGCCATTGTTTAATTTTAGCTCACTTATCCCAAATTAGCCTACCCTTTACATCACCCTTGTTAGCCCCCTTGAGCCTTTAAATCCCCTCTTATTCTATAAGGCACAATACTAGCCTTAAGCAGAAAAACAAAATAAAAATTTCAAGTTGGATCCTTAGTTAGCTTAAGATAGAAAGTGTGTAATTGTTTAAGTGTGGGAAACCTATTGGGAACATGGATGATAAAAACAAAAGGTAGAAAAGTTGAAAAGAATAAAATTATTCAAATAAAAATTTTGGGAAGCATGCTCATGTAAAATCAAATAATTGAATTACCATGTGCAATAAAAAAATGTTATTTTTCAGTATTGGAATAAAGGGGACACAAAAAGATTCCCTAAATGCAAAATAAATGCACATGGGACAAAAGTTAAAGTATGAGCATGTAACATCAAAAGTGGAAAAAAGTGGGAACATAGGTAAAGAAGTTTTGCTTTACAAAGTATGTATGTTAGGTGAGATCTTAGACTAATCAAGGATTCGCTTAATTAGCTCACTTAGCCTTATACATATACCTTTACCTTTACCTTGGCCCCATTACAACCTTAATTAAAGACCTCATGACTTTTGTATGCCTATATTCTATAATTGTTGATTGATTAGATGAAGAACAAAGTTATAGAAAGTAAGAATAAAAAGAAGAATAGAGTGATTAACCCAATAAACACTGAGTGACTAGAGAGTAAACACAAAATCCAGTGAGGGTTCAATAGCTCATTAACATATATCTCTGCTGAAATTATTAATTGTCTTGCAAGTTTATAAAATGTTTTTCTCTCCCATTTCAATTGTAAAGGCACTTTATCAACTATCTAAGGTTTGGCTATATATATATATATATATATATATATATATATGACTCCTTGAGAATGTGAATTAATTCAACTACATGCAAGCTTTATATACAAGTGAATAAAAATTAGAATTGCATGATGCATCTAGGTAGTTGCATTTAGATTAGATTGCATTGCATGGCATTCCACCACTTTAACCTAACATTACTCTTGGACTTAGCACGAGGACATGCTATTGTTTAAGTGTGGGGAGGTTGATAAACCCATATTTTATGATATATTTTGTGCTTAATCTGAGTGATTTATTCAATCTTTCACCCACTTATTCATAATAATTGCATGGTTTTACTTTTCCTTCCTTATTATGTGATGTATGTGAAAAACATGTTTCCTATGCTTAAAAATAATTATTTTGATTACCCTTTATTTCCATTCGATGCCGTGATTCGTGTGTTGAGTAGTTTCAGATCTTCTAAGGCAGGAATGACTTAAAGGATGGAAAGAAAACACACAAAAATGGAAGAAAAGTACAAAACAGAGTTTTTGAAGAAACTGGCAGCCACGCGATCGCATGGGCGACGCGGCCGCATGCCAGCGCGAAAAAGCATTGACGCGGCCGCATGACTGACGCGACCGCGTGACAGAGGCCACGCACCAGAAATTGCAGAAAACGCTCATAGCGAATTCTGAAGCCCTTTTTGGCCCAAATCCAAGTCCAGAAGGCATAGACCAGAGGTTATGAAGTGGGGGAATGCATCCATTCAAGGAGAGTCTCCAATTAGTTAGTTTTCCATGATTTATATTTAGTTTTGAGAGGGAGATTCTCTCCTCTCTCTTTAGGATTAGGATTTAGATTTAGGATTTTATGCGCTTTCAGGATTATCTCTTTTTATCAGGTTCAATATTCCTTTTTATTATTTTCCCAATTTTATTTATGAATTCTTCTATGTTACAGATTACTCTTTGAATTAATGTTATTTGAGGTATTTCAATTTATTATTGCTTTCTTTTATTTACATTATTGTTATTCCCATCTGAAGACATTTTTATTCCAGTAGATTTACTTTTCTCCTTTTGGTCTTGGTTAAGAAATCAGTAACTCAGGAGTTATCAAACTCAAACATGATTGATAATTGTTATCTTTGTTAATTAAATTAAACTTCAATAATCCCAATCTTTTCTTAGGAAATAAATAGGATCCGAAGATCAAACCAATTAATCCCTTGACTTTCCTTTGCCTTAATAAAGGTTAACAAAGTGGAATTAAGATTCAATTTTCATCATCATTGATAAGGATAGCTAGGATAGGACCTCTAATTTCTCATACCTTGCTAAAAGTTTATTTACAGTCATCTATTTATTTTACTTGCCATTTAAATTACTTGTTCTTCATTTACTTTAATTGTTAATTAAACCATTCGCTCCTCATTCTCAAAACCCCAATTTACAACCTCTATAACCAATAATAAGAACATACTTCCCTGCAGTTCCTTGAGAAGACGACCCGAGGTTTGAATACTTCGGTTATCAATTTATTTAGGGGTTTGTTACTTGTGACAACCAAAACTTTTGTACGAAGGGATTTCTGTTGGTTTAGAAACTATATCTACAACGCAACTATTTTTATAAAATTTTTTACTGATAAAAAATCCCAACGTCAGTTATCTTGCAGGTCTTAGTCAGGCACAATCAGAAGGTTGTTGATTGTGAAACTATGAAGACATATAACTAATAAAGCAAAAGAGGTAGAAAATACTAATAGGAATATGGTTAAGGATTGGAGTTGCGTTGTCTTTCTGAATTAACTCTGGTACTACTGTTTTCTCTGGTTGTGAATGATCTTCTTCTATGGCAGGCTGTATGTGATCAACGCCATGGGCCGTGGTCATTGATCTCCTCTGCTACAGATTGAACGCCATTGGCCGTGGTCATCCAATCTGACGAAGGGTGAAGCGCTAGCAAGTCATTCTCCTAGCGATCCTACTCAAAGCGCCACGGACAAGGTCGAATCTTCCGGATCAGAGAACGCTACTTCTTTGGATTCTAGCCTATACCATGGAGACCCTAATCTTCCTGGAAATCGGCTAAACTGGTGTCTCAAGAAGTCCCTAACGAAGTCATGGATTAACAGTCTGAGAGATGTATAAACATAGTTGTTGGCTCGTGCTTTCCTGCCAAGTATTCACACGAACCCAAGTAGGTGCGGGTGTTTGTCAGGCACGTTCGTCTTAATGTGATGAACAGAGATAATTTGTCAGATCATCCTATTCACCACGATGAAGATCGGATATACATCTTAGAAGTAAATCAAACACGGATCGAAGAAGAAACAGAAATACTTTTATTAATTCATAGGACTCAGTAGGGCTCCTCCCCTCAACCTAGGAGATTTAGAAACTCATACTGAAGTAAAAATACAAAGTAAAAATGAAAATAGGACTGAATGGTATGCGTGTTGTTCAATGATTATGTAAAATACACTTTAAATACTAAACAAATGAATAGTAAGGATAAAATAGTCTATTTAGTGCTAAAATCCACTTTTGGGACCTACTTGGTGAGTGTTTGGGCTGAGTTTTGATGAGATCCACATGCTATGAGGTATCTTGCGCGTGGAACGCCAGCTAGGGGGTCCTCTCTGGGCATTTGTACCTTGGTCTCTGCTCTTTGGGCGCTGGACGCTAGGAAGGGGGCAGGAAGCTAGCGTTGGACGCCAATTTTGGGCCTTCTAATCTGAAGCAAAGTATGGACTATTATATATTGCTGGAAAGCTCTAGAAGTCATCTTTCCATAGCCGTTGAGAGCGCTCCATTTGGACTTCTATAGCTCTAGAAAAGCTCTTCCGAATACAGGCAAGTCAAATCCGAACAGCATCTGCAGTACTTTCTCTGTCTCTGAATCAGACTTCTGCTCCAACTCCTCAATTTCAGCCAGAAAATACCTGAAATTGTCCAAAAACAAAAAAACTCAGTAGAATTAAAAAATGTGAATTTAATACTAAAACCTATAAAAACTTAATAAAAACTAAATAAAAAGTACTAAAAATTATATGAAAATGATGTCAAAAAACGTATAAAATATCTGCTCATCAATATTCAAATCACTAAAGACGCAATTCTATCATCTTTCTCATAATAGGGCTACTTCAACTCTCTCTCTCTTACATCTTCGTTCCTTATTCTATCCAATCAGATATAACCACTCATCTATCTAAATAATTATGTTTATACTAGACTATAATTATGTTTTAGTATATTTATTTATATTTTATGGAAAAGTATAGGGTACTAACATATTATCTGCTAACTTATTGCCAATAATAATTAATTATTATATTTTAAACATATATATAAAGAGACACATCCAGAAAATATATCTATAAAGACACTTCTATTAAACACAGCCATAAAAAAAATATTTTTATTAGACACATCCACGAAAACACTTCCATTAAACACAATTATAAATAAGAATTGACAAAAGTTGGCAGAAATACTATTAATAACAAAATGGGACCGATATTTTATTTATTATTTTATTATAAAATATTTTTTTCTGTTAATCTACGTTGAACGAATTAAATCAATAAACTAATAAGAAAAAACTACCAAAAGTACCCATGAAGTTTACAAACGCTGATAAAAGTACCCATAAACTAAGGAAATTAACGCTGTACCCATGAAAGATGGGTTTCGTATGACAAAAGTATCCATATCCTAATTTTTTGTTGATTTTTTAATAAAATTCCTAAACTACCCCACCCTAATCCCATTCTACCGTTACTCCCTCTCTTCTCTTCTTCCTCTCTCCTCACTTATCCCTCAGAAACCCTCACAGAGTCACAGAAACTCTCCTCTTACCTCCTCATTGTCGTCCGCCACCCACCTACTCCATTACCGCCAATCTCTTCCCCTCTCACTGCTTCTCCCTCTCACTATTAAGGTGATTACAACACCTTCATCGCACACCTGTGACCCAACCTGAGGAGAATGTTGCCGTGGCGCACCTGTTGCAACCGAGGAGAACGTCGTCGTGGCGTGTCTGACCCAGCCGAGGAGAACACCGTCGTCGCACACCTGAGAAGAGAGAGGGGTCGTGGTACTCTTGCATGCAGAAAGCGGGTTCGGTAAAGAGAAATCAGAGAAGAAAGGGAGGCGGCACTGTGGATGGAGGTTCTGCCATTGAAGATGTTACAGTCGGCCGGCGAAGAAAAATGTTTTTTTTTAAAACATTTTTATTTTATTTTTCTTCTTTTCAGAAATTGATTTAGTTACTACTAAAATGATACTGTTCTATTTTTTTTTTAAATCTGCTTCTATTTTTTATGAAGGCTGAGATTGATTTACAGAAGATCCAATTGATGGCTACTTCTACTTCTAATTTTTGCTGAAATAAATTTTAAATTGGATGAATGAATTTGTTGATTTTTTATGGTTGATGGCTTTTTCTATTTCTAATTTTGCTAAAGTGAATTGAAATTGGATGAATGGATTTGAAAATTTTTATGTTTTGAATATTTTTTGGTGTTTGATTAATTTGGTTTGGGTATGGATTATAAACTTATGAGTGAATCGGTTGAGGTCCGATCCTCTACCACCACCACCACTACCATTGATTTCGGTCTGGTTTGTTGTAGGAGTAGTTTTGGATTCCATGACAAGAGTTGGTGCAAATTGAGTTATGAAAGGTTGAAAAAGTGAATTGAGGTTGAGTGTAGGGTAGTTTAGGAATTTTATTAAAAAATCAACAAAAAATTAAAATTTTGATACTTTTGTGATACGGAACCCATCTTTCATGGTTATAGCGTTAATTTTCTTAGTTTATGAGTTCTTTTGTCAACGTTTGTAAACTTCATGGTACTTTTGGTAGTTTTTCCAACTAATAAATTAGTAATTAACCGGTTCCGTTTCCGAAACTTTGATTTAACGCACATCCAATCCACAAATAGCTAGTCCAAACTGAGAGTCGATTCGGCCGTGAGGAAGCTCCCGGGAGAGAAGATTGCGCAACAACGCTGCGTTGCGCCGGTGGTATCACAGTACCAAGAATCATCTCAAACAAACTCGCCGGCGGCACACACGACGTAGCACTCGGAGCGCTTGCGGAACCTAGTCGGAACCAAACAGGAACCTCGCTGGAAGGAGAGATCCTCTGCGGTCCGATGGCTTAACCGATGATAGGGAGTGTTTTAGGTAGCCTGCCGGCGTTAGCTCCACGTCGACCTGGCACGGTGGTTCTCTGGTAGAAGTAGTGCTCCTCAGGCGGTCATCGTCGTCTTGTCCTTCTGGAAACGCAGCAGCAGGAATCGCAAAGGAGAGGGAGATGGGGAAGCAATTTCTGTTTTGAATTTTGTGTTGCACCCGGGTTTCTTTCGGATCGGGTCGGTCTGCCAGGCCCAACCCGCAACAAGAAAACTCCAAAGAAAGTCCGAAACAAATGAAGAATCCAGCAACATCAGCACCTCTGCGTGCCTGCCGCACAGTCAGAGCCTCAGTTCCTCTACCCCCCTGGCAGCTCGCCATCACCGGCGACAACCAGGCGCCAGAGCCGCCGCCTTCCCTTTCTTCCTCTATTACACTTCATCATCAGCCGCCAACTCGCCTCTCACCATTCTCCACGTTCCTCACGTTGCTGACCTGTCTGTGTTCACCTCTTCGGCTCTTCCTCATGTTGCCGCCGCCGTCTGAAATAGCACCTGCAGGTATACCAGCATAACCACTCTTGATTTTAATTTTTTTTTTTTTTTACTTTAATTGAAAATCTGAACAAATGTTAACTAAAATAACTTATTTTAAAAAAGAAGATATTTTTTATTTGTCCCAATCCTGATTTATTAATTTTAAATTGTTCTGATTTTTAAAAATATGTTAATGCTTGAGCCTTGATTATATACTTTTATGCTAGCAACTGCACAGTTGGTATTCTTGATTTGTTCTAATATTAGTATGTTTATGCTAACCAATATCATGTAATATTAATTATGAACTGGTCCATTTGTTTTTAATGAACTCTATGAAATTAGGAAAGGGATTCAAAGATAAATGGAATTTGGATTCTTGGAGAGATTCAAGTTCACTTGGGTAACAACTTATGCTTCTGTCTTATTTACAAATTATAATCATCTTAATCTTTTACCACACCCCTGACATTACAAGAACTTAGCCTGTGTATGTTTCCAGATAGTTGGTTACATAGTCAGAAGATATATATGATCAATACCCAGTTTTTTGAATGACCATTGATGAGATGAGTGTTGAAAAGTTAATTCTGTTGACATATCAATACATAATTAAATATATTTAAATACACTTAAATTGTTAATGAGAAAGTGAAAACAGACACTTAGTATTCGAAAGTAACAATTGAAACTCTGGAACTAGACCTGCATAATAAATGAAACTGGCCAAAGAGTGAGTAGTTACATCCACACCAAGTCACCCATGAAATACAGCTAGCAGAATTTAATGAAACCACCACGTGAGTAAAACCAAACTCACATAAATTTCATGATAAGCTCAATTCATATAGTCAAGTACTAATAATAGTATCCAGGTAGTAAATTTTGATCAAAATTTAATATTGCACCTACATGAAACTTTGCTCAGTTTGGCTTTGAATGACAGAAAAAAACTGGAATTTGCAGAAGCTGAATCAATGAAAGAATTAATGATTTGGTGATATGATAATTAGAAGAATATATAGAGGATATTTTCTTTATAGTGGGGGCAACAAGCTAACAAGAACTGCACAAAATAGTAGAATCCCGTAACTCCCAACCAACTCTAACTATTATGAATACTGCTAAGCATTAGCTCCTTAATTACCCAGTTTTAAGGGTTTAACTAACGATGCATATTTACATGAGTTTGATTTTGAGTAAACAATCAACCCTGTCTTTATTCTTTCTTCAGTAAAATATGACCAATGGGATAGTAGCATTTCTTGCAGCAAAGACAATATAGGAAACATTACCCAAATTCATTCATGATGAAGCTCATCCACATACACATACATAGCCATTCTAGATATAGCTCAAATATTATGACCAGAAACAATAATCAATAACAAAGATGATTCACAACACTGTCTATTTTTCAATAACAAATTTCTTCTTGTATTGACAAAACAAAAAATATAGTGTTCCAACATGGAAGTGCTCATAAAACTAATAATGAAATCCATGAGCCAGCACTTTGTCATGAAAGTGCAGTGCTTTTTCAGCGTTACCACATAAACCTTTGATGATTGTTGTCAATGTTACGGTATAAGGCTGAAAATCACTCTTGAAAATCTTTGCAAAACCAGAGACAGCAAGAGTGATCCAAACCATTCCGCAGCAACAATTGATTAAGATATTCAAAGTAAATAAGTTGGGAGCGATTACCCTGGATTGCAATTGCTGAAAAAGGGAAATGGCAGTGGGGCAATGGTTGGTCTTGGCAAGAGATCCCAAAATCTTGGTGAATTGAATGATGGATGGAGGGCGACGCATAAAGAGCAAGCGAGTGAAGGAATCAACAGCTTCATCAAGTGATGGGGGCTGAAAGTGAGAGTGTAGGGATGAATTTGAAGGGAAGCAAAGACGGAGAGCAGAGTGGGAAACAGAATTTGGGGTTTGAAGAAGAGCGTACTTTAACATGATTCATGAGAATGGGAACAATGGCAACATTCTTGCAATCAAGAGAGGTATGGTAAAACGGAATGCAATGCGTTGAAGAGTGGTCCTACCTGAGAGAGTGAGAAGAGTTTAGCGAAGGGTTAGGGAGGGCAAGGATAAGAGATACAGGGAGGGAGGGGAGGTATGTCCATTTTAGTCATTTTACCTAATATTTTAGTCTTGTTCATGTGTATCCAAACATAATACTGGACATTACGTTAGTGTCTTGTCCATCATATCCAAACACAATACATAAAAGATAATTTTTAGTGTCTCTGTTCTATTGTCTCTGTCTCAGTGTCTATGTTCTGTCCTGTCTCCAAAAACAAAAACGCAGCCTAACTGAATTCATAGAGATTTATTTTCTCCGAGGACAAATCTGACTGCTGATATAATTGTATACCCAAAATACCATTACCAAGATGTATTATATTTTGTTGGTATGTATTTGTGATAGGTTCAGGGAGCAGCAGAAACGGCAGGCTTTATTGATGAACCAGGGATTGCAAATCACGATTCCCTTATTCAAATACACGGTTGGAACTACCAACTATGGAGGGTGTTCTTCCTCTTCAGTTCTAACAGTTTTAACAGAAAATTCACAAAACTAAAACTAACTAATCATCTAGTATTTATAGGCAGCAGCTAGGACTAAGAACTATTGCCCTTATGCTTGCTAGTGCAGCTCAAAGGAAACAAGCAGATAGCTAATTCACAGCAACTAGGAAGTAGGAGCTAAAACAACTAAAGACCAGCAATTAGACTACTTACTTTTCCTCTTGTAAACTAAACCAAACATGTTTCTATCAATTTGTTTTATATTGATACGTTATTGAGAAGTGAAAGGAATAATAATGGCTATAAAGTAAAAGATGGTATAAAGATTATGTTAAATTTTCTAAAAGGATGCAATTCATAATATTTACCCAAAACAAAAAACACAAAGACCATTAAAAATTGTGTGAGAAATTGAAGAATTTTCCCTTTCCATGAAATGAAATGCATGAATCATCTTATGGTTTATAATTAACTTCGAGATAAATGAAGGAGGAATCTATAGCTGATGAATGTAACTTACTCTTATTGCATGAATATTTGCTATTTTGTTATTAAAATTCGTGCATCTCTTTCTTGCTGCTACTTGCACCACGCAAGGTCGAGCCACCCCCTTTTCAGCGCTATCTCCATAATGTGTTGGTTATTTATTTTGGATTGAAAACTTTGTCTTCGTAATGTACTGACTAATGACTAATGAGCATCTTGGAATCTCTATGATGCAGTTCGAAGAAATTGTGGGTGGGACAGAGGCCTGTAAAGCTATCAGTTTGGGATTTAAGACTCCTAGAGATGCTATTCAAGGTTTCACCTTCCCCCCTTTGTTTACGTTAACTATTAACTATTATCTTCATTAAACTTTTGAGCTTTAATACTTTTTTATCTTGCTATTGAATCCCTTGTTTATACATGACGTGGTGTTTGAATGCCGCAATGGAAGTGGCTCTGGATATTACAGTGTCATTATTAGGCATAGCATTAATACATAATAGATTATCCTTTAAGTTTAGCTGTGGAGTATGTGAATCATCACTGTAGCATGGTCTTGCTTATTTATGCTCGTCTTTGTAACCATTATAAATTAATATTCATTAAGATGGTCTCTTCCTATGTTCTCTGATCATGATGCAATTCATGCTAAAATTGTACATAGAGATTTCAATTGTCATTAAAAATCATAGGGGTTAGTCCACTTGTAGTTCCCTTGTGTTTGTTTGATTTACTTAAGCCATTTTCATCCTAGATGTGAGTTTCTGCTATGGCTCTGACAAGTATGGTTTTTCTGCACGTCTCTAGGAACTTACATTAACAAGAAATTCCCATCCACGGCCACCATTTCCATCCAAGGTTGCATTGTTGCTGGTATTTGCCACAGTGCCAAAATGACCAAGATTCGTCGCACCTATCTTCATTTCATTCAGAAATACCAAAGGCAAGGCTTTTCTACCTTTCTGTAGGCGTTTTGAAATAGAACAAATGAATAGGGCAATTAAGGTTTCAAATAAAGACAAGAGCTTTGGGAGCCTTGTAGCGAAGTGTGAATCGCTATTGCGAAGATATTCAGCATCTCACTTACTTTCTGAGACCAAAAAGCTTCATGCCTTCATCCTCACCCTTGGCCTTCTCTCCTCTTCTGATTTTTGCTCAATGCTTTCCACAAGCTACGCCCAATGCAGCCATGCTTCCTATGCATCCCACCTGTTTGATAATTTGCCCCGACGGAGCTTGTTCTCCTGGAACACCATGATGAGGATGTATGTTCAAATCGGAAGACCCCGCAATGCTCTTAACTTGTTTGCCGAAATGCTTGATTCGGACCATGTTGCGCCTGACAATTTCACATACCCAATAGTCATCAAGGGTTGTAGTGATTTGTCCTTGTTTGATATGGGTGTTGGAGTTCATGGTCGGACATTGAGGGTCGGGTTTGATTCGGACACATTTGTCCAGAACTCTTTGCTGGCGATGTATATGAATGCTGGGGAGAAAGAGGCAGCCCAGCTGGTTTTTGACTTGATGCAGCAACGAACTGTGGTGTCTTGGAATACAATGATTAACGGGTACTTTCGGAATAATTGTGCTGAGTTAGCATTGAGGATGTATAATAGAATGATGGATGTGGGTGTAGAGCCTGATTGTGCAAGTGTGGTTTCAGTACTGCCAGCTTGTGGGCTTTTGAAAAATGTGAAGCTTGGGAAAGAGGTTCATTTGTTAGTTAAGGAAAAGGGTTTCTTGGAAAATATGACAGTCAGGAATGCATTGCTGGACATGTATTTTAAGTGTGGTCATATGAAAGAGGCATGGAAATTAGTGAATGGGATCAAGGAGAAGGATGTGGTGGCATGGACAACTTTGATAAATGGATACATGATTAGTGGCGATGCAAGAAGTGCTTTGGTGCTTTGTCCGATGATGCAGTGCGAAGGAGTGAAACCAAATTCAGTAACTATTACTTCTCTACTATCAGCCTGTGGCAGTTTGGCTTCTTTGAAACATGGCAAGTGCTTACACGCATGGGCAATAAGGCATTGGCTTGATTCAGAGGTTCATGTGGAAACATCCTTGATTGACATGTATGCGAAATGCGCCTGTGGCAATCTCAGCTATAAACTGTTCATGAAAACCTCTAAAAAGAGAACACCCGTGTGGAATGCGGTTCTATCTGGGTTCATACACAATGGCCTTGCAAGAGAAGCAATAGAACTTTTTAAACAAATGTTAGCGAATGACGTACAACCTGACAACGTAACCTTTAATAGTATGCTTCCTGCATATGCTATTCTTGCCGACCTACAACAGGCAATGAACATGCATTGTTACCTTATAAAGTTGGGATTTCTTTCCAGACTTGAAGTAGCAAGTATTCTAGTCGATATATACTCCAAGTGTGGTAGTTTAGGATATGCTCACCAGGTTTTTAATATAATTCCTATGACAGAAAAGGATATTATCATTTGGAGTGGAATAATTTCTGCATATGGAAAACACGGGCATGGTGAAATGGCTGTTTCACTTTTCAATCAAATGGTACAGTCTGGAGTGAAACCGAATCAAGTTACTTTCACCTCTGTTCTGCATGCTTGCAGCCATGCAGGTTTGGTTGATGAGGGTTTGTCTTTGTTCAAGTTTATGCTTAAACAACATCATGCTATTCCCAATGTTGATCATTATACTTGCATAATTGATCTTCTTGGTCGTGCTGGTCGACTCAATGATGCATATAGCCTTATTAGAACAATGCCTATAACACCTAACCACGCTGCTTGGGGTGCACTACTTGGTGCTTGTGTGGTTCATGAGAATGTTGAACTGGGAGAGGTAGCTGCAAGGTGGGCTTTCGAGCTCGAGCCTGAAAACACTGGAAATTATGTATTGTTGGCCAAACTTTATGCTGCAGTGGGAAGGTGGAGAGATGCAGAGCAGGTAAGAGATATGGTTAATGAGGTGGGATTAAGAAAACTACCAGCACACAGTTTAGTTGAGGTCAGAAATTTGTGACTAACATACTTGAAAATTCTATCAAAACATGAGTATTACTGCTATAGCTTCTGAAGACCCTATAAAAGGGCTGAGGTCATGTCCTTTCTAGAATTGTGAAGTGCCAACAGTATGAATCAGGGGGGGAATTCTATCCATATTATATGGGTGATCTTCATGTTAAAGGTGTGTCCCTTTGACCTGCTACAAGTACTCCCGTTGTCATGATGGGCAATTCAGTACACAAGCATCCCCACCGAAAGTGTGTAATGTACTCATTATAACCTGATAATTATATCAGTGATTGTTTTAACGGCTTGAAACTGTCACCTTGAGGTCACACAGAGACAACTCAACTGTTGCTCGAAGGCTCCCCTTTGTCTCCCGCTATCATGATGAATTGTTGAAACTTTTATTCGCTTCTCACAAAGCAAGATCTGGTAATACCACGTTTTCCTTGTCATAAAGAGCTATATAGTATATACTATGCAAAAGGTGTGACACTCTGGGTTCGGAATTGAATATGGGAGATGCAGCTAGACTATTATCATTAGCTTAACTATGTAAGATTGTAATTACATTCGTTTTCGAAGAAGAATGGCACCGGATGATCTTTGCTGTATTTGTGGTCTTTATCCTGAATCTGTGCTCCATGTCCTCCAAGATTGTAAAGTTGTGCACGAGACATGGTAGAGCATAGATAATTCATTGAATATGGATACTTTTTTCAGTAAGCCTCTCTACTCTTGGCTCCTGGAAAATCTATCGGCTCAATCCCACCACCAAGGTGTTCCTTGGCCCCTGATCTTTGTTTGCACAATGAATACCCTCTAGTTTCGGCAGAACAAGTTCATCTTTGAGGCTGACCACTCTATGCAAGGAGATTCCATTTGTTGGACAGCTTTACATCTAGCTAAACACTACCATTTTGCACAATCCGAGCTTTCTCGATCCAGGAGTAGAGTTGGTTCCTTTTTTGAGAAACAAATTAGATGGATGCCCTTTGCCTCGCCATTCTTCAAATTAAATACTGATGGCTCAGTCACAAAAGAAGGAACTGATGGCTTGCGGTGGTATCATAAGGGATCATGATGGTAAGTTTTTGGCATGTTTCAGTACTAATTTGGGTACTTGCGATTAATTCCAGATGTCACAGGTTTACCGCTTGGGAAATTCATCATGAATTCAGGGAAGCAAATGCTTGTGCTGATCGACTGGCGGCACAAGGTCATAATCTGCAGTTAGGATGCCACTTTTTCTTTAGTTCACCTTCTGTTATTTCTTCATATTTCATGGCAGACGCCATTGATACTTCTCTTTCTAGAGTTGTTTGTGTAGTTTTCTTGGGCTTTAGCCCCATTTCTTATAAAAAAATAAATGCTATTTCCACATACACAATAGACATTATTTGGACTAGTGCATTAGTAGCTATTAACATGTCCATTAATCTATCATTTTTATTGATTAAACTAAATATGTATAATGTGAATAGTGATAAATGTGAATGTAAGAATACATTGGAATGGTTCACGTGTTGTCTTCTAGTTAACTTTACTGCTTGCCATACCTTTTTTTTAGTTCTTTATTTTTTTTACTATATATTATTAATGTTTAAATTTTACTTGTGCCGTTGTGCGATTAACATTTGGATCCAAGGTGCGGAACGTTACTTGTACAACTGAATTCGAATTGGCAACACAGTTTAAAGAATCATTTCTCATTAATGCATACAAAAATATAACTCACAGTCAAGCATGGCTTATTAATAATAATAATTATTAATAATAATAATTATTATTATTAAGACATACATGATTGGAATTATATATTTGTATGCATTAATGAATAACAATTCTGATGCTTGACATTTTCTATTAATTGTCGATATTTTTTTATCAAAATAACTTGAATATTTAAGTCTTTATATTTCTGTAAGTAAATGGAGTGATTAACCGATGACGTACTTTGAATTTTGGATGTCTTCATATATTATTAGACATTGGGTTTTAACTTTTAATTAAGACCTAATTACTATAAATGTATATTATAGAAAATATTCATTCTCCGTCTAATTCTCTTGACAAGATCTATTACGTGCCACTTCTAAAGAGAGATTTTTTGGACAATACCTCTAGAGAGATTAAATAGGATACGCCTTTTCCAGTACCAACATGTGAATAAACTTTTACAACTAAGCTCATATGATTAAAAACATATGGGCCTTTCTTATTATAACACGTGTGCTTTTTGAGATAAAAGCCCATATATTTTTGCTTTCTAGTTTATTTATACTTTTTAGCCAAGACCCAAAAAAAAAAAAAGAAAAACTTTTTAGCTAACATTTGTTGAAAAAAAAAAAACACTTCCATGTAAGAGTTTAACACAAGATCAATAAAGAATAACTTACGATTCTACCACAAAAAAAAAAAAAAAACTTAAGTTATTAACTCACTAATCTAATTAAATAAGTTTCAGAAATTTTAATTTTACTTTGTAGATACAGTAAGTCATTGATTAATAACAAATTTTTAAATAAAATATAAATTTATAACGAATTAATTTTTAATTTATTGGGTTAGGAGATTCTGTAAAACAAAAAATAGCTAAGAGTTTAAAATTACGTGATGACAAAAGTGAAAACGAATAATAAATGTTTATTTTCTGACAATGTATTGAAGGTAGTATTTTATTATTAAGAGATGGCAATGAAGCAAAGAGGAAGAAAAGACAAGGAAATGTATAGAGACATCATTTGGATAAAGTCATTGACTCAATCCCATGTGAGAGGTCGGTCACTATATCATATCCAATACTACGTAAAGGCCTAAATTGTCCAATTTAATACACCATTATCTCAGGTTTTCTTCAGGCCAAATAAACATATGTGTAAGAAGTGTTTTTCTCATATATATTTTAAAGGGTTAGGGATCATGTTTCTTGTCATAAACTCATAACACATGTATATCAATTTAGCTTTTATTTTTTTATTGGCATTAAAAAAAAAATAGAATGATGAATCATATATCAAATATAGAGTTAAAAAGTAAGAAAGTTTTGTTGATAATCACTACTCGTTTTAAAAACCGCTCTTATGACATTAAGTTGTTCTAGCAATATATAAAAACTAGTTAGATATATTTTATGATCTTAAATAATTTGAAAAATAATAAGAAAAATAGAGAATCAATATTATTTTTCTTTTCTTTCCTACAATAAGATTCACAAATCCTTCATCTTTATTTATCAACAGCTTTGTTCAACTAAATACTAAATACTAAGGGTGTTCAACTAAATTTTCATCAAGAGAAAATAAAATAATGATGAGTAAAATGAAATTAGGAGTGTATATTAAGACCCTAAAAGAAGGTACTCTTCTACTAGTTAAGGAAGCAATTAGAATCTTAGCACCGAAAAGGAGTGGCATAATTACAAAACGAAAAAGAAATAATAAAGAGATGATTGAGTGAGTGCAGAGTGCACGAGTTGCTGCCATTACTTAGCGGAATTATCGCTCGTGAGTCTTACGTTAAGTACTTAATTAATTAAGTCCATGACTTCAATCTTCATATAATTTTTCACCACCAACATTCTTAAATTCATCATTATCGATGTTTTCTGTGGATAAAAAATTTATTATTAAATCAGTCATTTATATTAAAAAAAAATGTTAGAGGATAAATACATATAATGTACTGATATTGATATGAATATAAGACACGACATAATATGAAACACGTAAATACACAAATTTTAAATTTTTATAAGACACAAGAACACGGTATATATATAAAATATAAAATATTTTTTTAAAAAAATTAATGATATTTTAATATTTTATTGAAATTAAAATATAAATTAATTTTTTTAATTATTTTTATTATTTTTTAATTATATAAAATATTTAAATATTTTTTATTTTAATATATAATAATATATACTATTTCTAAACTCATTTTAAGAATACATATTAAAAATAAGTCTAGACAGCTGACACATGATGGTATTTAAGTGTGTCCAAATGTGTCCAAAAAAGAATTTCTTTTATTTTTTTTATCAAGACACGATTGAACACCAAACACATATCTCAAATGAATATCGTATTCAAAATGTGTCCGATGACATGCAGACAGAATAACTCAACGAAATATTCATACTTCATAAATAAATACTTTTTATTAATGTTAGTCTATATTTTAAGTTAATATTTTATTTTTATACTACTATAATTTAGGGTATATGATTTACATTTAGAATTATAATTTAGTATTTAACTAATATCATATTTGTTAGATATCACATATAATAATATATTTGTCGACTAAGTATTGGTCCAAAATAATGAATTTTATTAGTTATGTGATATTATTTTATATAAAATATATCTTAAAATATGAAATATATATTAATATATATATATATATATATATATATATATATATATATATATATATATATATATATATATATATATATATATATATATATATATATTGTCATCAGTGATTTAGTGGTTGATTCTTGATGTGTTGGTAGCATTTTTTATTCACCATATATGCTTCATTGTAAAACATGAAATTATTGTATAGAATGTAATTTGTTTTCTATCCTCAATTTTTTTTTATTAACTTAGAGTCACACGCAGCTATACATCTCGCGTTATTCTATAAATACTTCGCTAAGATGATACATAATTTTATTTTTTTTATAAAAACAAAAAACTCAGGAAAAAAAGAGTTTATATATAGAATTAACATTTGATTAGTCCAGTAATTTGATATTTAATTTATTGGTGTTTGAATGATATGAGTTGCAATTATAATAATTTCTTTTAAACTCCATCAATTTATACTAGCTAGCTAGGTCTTAATAAATAAGTGTGTGGTCTTTTTATCCTCATATATCTTTAAGTAGATTTTGACCATTAAATACTTATGTCACAATTGTACAATAATACAGATTAATTAACTATCAACTTTTAAAGTCTAATATAATAATACATTGTTACTGTAACATCGAAAATCCAATATATATATATATATATATATATATATATATATATATAATCACCTGATAGACATACAAAAATATCAAACTCAAATGCCAGATTAATAAAAGATAAGAGCCATCTATCAATGAAGGAAAGCTTAATTAACACAAAATTTCTAATATTTAATTCATATTTTAATCAGAAAAATAGATTAATAAAATATCATACTCTATCTATTTTAAAATATCTTTTTTACGTTTTAGGTTCATTAAAAATTATAAACTATACTACATATATATATATATACAAAAAATTAGTCACCGAATAAATTATCTGTATAAAATATATATTATTAAAATATAAAATATATATTAAAATCAAATTAAACAATATATATATTTATTTACAAATATATAACGATAAATTTACTGACTAATTTTTGTGTGCATAGAGTATTTTAAAAAAAAAAAAACTAATATATCTAAACAATTTATATTAAATAGTATGATATATAGATATACTTGCTTCGTGTGTTTGAGGTATTTTGCTATAATCTATCCAATAAGGGGGACAAGATAATCATAAGAAACTAATAATGTGATCAAAGAAAAAAAAAACTCCTTAACAAATAAATAATTCCATGCTTGTTGTGTACGTCCAAATTAAAAGAATAAATAAATAAATAAATAAAGGAGGTGTTAATGGTGATAAGAGAGTTACGTCGTCGCCACCCTCCAAAGGGATAAACTATAAAGAATGTAGCAAGATTGTTGGGTGATGAGAACGTGCATGACATGATTATTGTTAACGACAAGATCCTAATTTGTCTGTTAATACATCCTCGTCTACGTGTCGCTTCCTCTATGGGCCACTGCTATTTGTTTTGTTTATCATCAATGATTTAATGATGGGAATGCAAATAGGAATATTTGGGATCGAAGCACACACCTCACATGGCTATGTGCCTCTTTTTCTGTTTGAGACATAAACGCATTCATTTATTTTATACAATCATTCTAGTATAAAACAGATATTAAAATATAAAATATATATAAAAAATAAATTAAATTATATATTTTTTATTTTGTAATTAATTTTTTTATGTATATATAATATTTTTTATTAAAAATTATTAAAAATGTCTTAATTTATATTAACAAAAATTAATTATATAAAATTTTTAATATATAATTTTTTGAAGCAAAAGGAGGCATAATTATTAACTCATCGGATCCATGGCTGTGGGCGGCTATAACCTTTCTCATCAATTACAAATGCAATATGATTTACAATTATAGAATGTTGGTCCAATTTAATTATTTGCTTATCGTATTTGATATTATATATGGAATATGGAGCATGAACCTTCGTAATTGTACATCTATATATCTCCGACATTTCCGTTGCTTAAATTTTAGGGTGAGTTTGGTCACTAAAAATAAAAATTAAATCAAACGCACTTTTAGTGTTTGTGTCTTGGCATTGGATAAGCAGGCCAGTTAGATAAACACGCTTAAAACGTCTTTTTTTAAAGATGTCTTTATGTTGTGTTTTAATTGGTTTTGGTATAATTTATTCGGTGTTCTTCATCACATATTATTAAATTCTTCAAAAGATTTTCTTTTCAAAAACAATAAAAAACATTTAATTTGGACTAAAACAAAAAAGGTAATAGATTAACTGTTAGATTTTTTTTTAAAAGATTATTTACATAAAAAAATATATCACATTCATCAAAATATATATATATATATATATATATATAAAACAAGCTCAAGCGTTTAAAAATTTTTATAAATAAAAAAAATAATTAATTTATATTCGTACAATATATAAAATAATTACTATATTATTATTATATTATAGATTAAGATTCACTAATTTAATTTTTTTTATTTTTAATATAAGTATTAGAAATAAATAAAATTTTTATAATTAAATGTAGTGTAACAAAATATATATAATATTAATTAGTTCTTAAAAATTTTTAAAAAATAGTTTCTCATTTTAGTAAAATAACTATTTATTAAAGTAGACAAATTAATTATTTTTTCACATATACGGTTTTTTTAAGACATAAAAGCAATTAATTAGGACATTGGTTAAGATAATTAAAGTCACTATTTCATTAAATTTTTAATTTAAAGAAAAATCCTAGTTAATTTTGGTATAGAAATTTCGAATTTAAAAACATTGATAAAAATTATATTGAATTTTGATTTATTTGATTTTCATTTAAATTAATCACTACATAAGTTAAAGTTCTGTTTTGAAGTTATATTCGAGCTTTAATCTGATTTTTAAAGTTTCAATTTACTTAGTTTGATTTTTTAACTTAGGTATCCGTGACTCATATTAGGGTTTTAAGTGTTTAGTTGAAAATAAAAAATAAGGTAAAAAAATTTCAATTGTCACATCAAATAGTCGCTAGAATGTATAATGTAGCAGTCGTTAGTCCATTTCAGCATGTCGTTAACGATTTTGTGAGACAGTGACAAAAATAAGAATAGGAACCAATGTGAGTCATAACTATTAAGTTGGGAGACATAATTGTTAGAACTGATTAGGAACCAATTGGGAGACATAATTTGTTGTTACTTGATTAGGAACCAATTGTGAGTCATAACTATTAAATTGAGTAAATCGAAATTTTTGAAATTAGATTGAAATATAATTGTTAGAACTGAACCAGTGATCGAACCGATCAAGCTACTGGTTTACTGGTTTATTGGTTCAACTGATAAATCAGTGGCTGAACCGATAAAACTAGTCTCACGTAAATATAAAATATAAAATAGTTAAAAACTTAAAATTAAAATTTGAAATGCATATCTTCACTAACATTTTATGAAGAATCAAGTCTCAACTTCTAAAAATAACTAATATAAAAAAAACCATAAAATTTTAATACTACAATAGTATTTTATTTTGACACAATAAAAAAATAATTAATTCACAAAGCCTATCATCTAACTATAATATCAGTAGATTTTAACACTAATATCAAAACAAATAACCTTAATCACAATACTAGCAATAAAATAGATCAAGTAAATTAATAAATTTTTAGTGAAATTTATATTTATATTAATAATGGTATATAATTAAAATATAATTAATTTTAAAAATAGAAAAAACAAAAATTAAATTAAATTAGATATTTATGTATACTATATAATTAGTATTTGTCAAATATAGTACTTAGAAGTGCAATGGCTAAGTGGCAAGTAGAGGTTACTTTTGCTCCAAGGTTCTTGGTTCGAGACCTTGTGGAGACATTTTAAAAATTTTTTCAGACCAGTTTGCACCGGTTCTTACCAGTTTGCACCGATTTTATTCCTTAAACGGTCCAAAGAGTAAATTGAACTGGACTATAATCCAGTTCTAGTCCGGTTCACTAGTTTTTTGGTCGAACCAACCGATCCAGTTCGGTTTTTACAACTATGGATATAATAATGGTAATTAAGTTGACCATTCAGTTGTTTTAATGGTAATTAAAATCTAATAATAGTTTATAATAAAAGAAACATTCTTTTGCAACAATGAACCTATAGTAATAGTTAGGGGTGTTCATAGATTAGATCATATCCATATAAATCCAACAATGAACCTATAGTAATAGTTAGGGGTGTTCATAGATTAGATCATATCCATATAAATCCACAGTATTTATCCGTATCTAATCTGTAATTTGAGAATATGATCTGATCTGTAAGATGATCGGATTGGATCGAATCGGATCCACACTCTAATCAGATAGAAGTAAATATGTTTAAAAAAGTAAACAAAAAAAATTATTGACTTTTTTTTATAAAAATAAAATTTTTTTATATTTTTTATTTTATGGATATATTTGATATCTGATCCAAACATAAAAAGTGCGAATATCGAATTTGATCTAATGAGTTTAGTGCGGATTGGATCGAAATTTCAGCCATATCCCATCTGTAAACACCCCTAGCAATAATAACTAAAAAATTATAATGATTATATTTTTAACTAAGAGAAAGTGCAAAAAAAAGTACTAAATACAAGAACATTTAATCAAATATTAAAAAAAATTTTACTTTAAAACATACAATTGGACTTTTTTTGCTCATATATATATATATATATATATATATATATATATATATATATATATATATAATAATAATAATATAATAATAATAATAATAATAATAATAATAATAATAATAATAATAATAATATGATAATTGCTTTGTATATCACACAAATATAAACATTTTTTTTCTATGATCTTAAGAAAGGTTTTGTAAGTCTCTAACTTTGTTGTCGATTTTTGTAGTGTTAGCTCTCATATTATCAATTTGATTCATATATAATTCGGATGATAAATTATTTGGTGACGTGCTTTCTTTTTTACTGTGATATACTTGTTTTATTATTATTATTATTATTATTATTATTATTATTATTATTATTATTATTATTATTATTATTATGTACATTAAAAAATAACAGGCCAAATTATTGCCATAACATAATAGAAGTATGGAAGTTTATCATTCTTCTCTAATGGAGGAAACAAAATTCTTTTCAATAATTTATTTAACGTTTAGTAGAATAAAAATAAATTTTATTAGAATAAATTTTAGTATGAGTTTAATATTTTTATTCATCATAAAATATTTATAGAATTACTCGTAGATAAATTTTGGAAAAAAGAAAAAAAACCATGATTTTTAATTTTATTTTTAAATAAACTTTATTTTTAATTTTAAAATAAATTTTATTTTTATTTTTTAATAATATTAATTTTTTACCGTATATAATTATTCAATTATTTTTTAATCATATATAAATAAATTACTCTTAATAAGACTTTTTTGTGTTATTCAATTATCTTTTTTTAAAAAATAATTAATTATTAAAATAATTAAATTTTTCACAACAAAAATAATAAAAAATTATGAATGAAAAAAATTAACCATCCTGATAATTTTTTATATTTTTATTCATATTTTAATTATAAACATAAATATAATTTAATTATATTATTTATGAAATGTGACTATAGATGTAGATAAAATTTAGTTATATTACTTATATATAGTTTCATTGTATTGTATTGCTTATAAAGTTAGATTATAATTATGACAATAGAATTGTTCTTGTATTTTTATATGTGTGACTAATTGGTGGTGTTAAAACATTACTCTTAATTATAAATAAGGTTTATAATTTAAAAAATCAAAGACTCAATTAAAAAGATACGAAAAAATGATGTTAAAATATTCTAACTCTTTAAAATAAAAATATTCGAAATTTAATTAAAAATTATTTAAAATTTAAACTCAATAAAAATTTATATTCAATGTATTTTGTATTAAATATATTTAATAACCTATTATATCATATTATATCATATTGGTTGAAATTAGTTTTTATAATGTTAATTTTTTAATAACACTTTATTAGAAAAAACCAGCTTTTCAGAATTTTTTAAAAACTAATTAATATTATATATATTTTATTACAATATATCTTGTTATAAAAAAATTATTTATTTTTAATGCTTATATTAAAAATAAAAACAAAATTTAAATTAGTAAATTTTAATCTATAATATAATAATAATATAGTAATTATTTTATATATTATACGAATAAAAATTAATTATTTTTTTATTTATAAAATTTTTTAAGAGCTTTTATATATATATATATATATATAGATGAATGTGATATATTTTTTTATGTAAATAATCTTTTAAAAAAAAATCTAATAGTTAATCTATTATCTTTTTTGTTTTAGTCCAAATTAAATATTTTTTATTATTTTTGGAAAGAAAATCTTTTGAGGAATTTAATAATATGTGATGAGGAACACCGAATAAATTATACCAAAACCAATTAAAACACAACATAAAGACATCTTTAAAAAAAGACGTTTTAGGCGTATTTATCTGAGTGGCCTCCCAATCTTATCTAATTTTTTTTTTTTTCAAAAAACTCGAACCCCAGATTTTTAGATAAAGATGAAAAGACTATGTCATTTGAGTTATAACTCACAATCTTATTTAGTTTGTGTATAATAATAATAACTTCTAATTTGTATAGGTACTAAAATTGGACGTGTGGTTAGGGTTTATCTACATTCCACTCTCGCTTAGCTTGAACTCGCTTTATCTCTTTCACGTATAAGAAATTCATTTTATTTATTATTATTTTTTTCACTTTGGATTAGGGTTAGTTGTTTATTTGTTAATCAACTCAAAGGTTGTTTGTACATGCAAATTTGTCTAAATAGAATGTATTATGTAACGGGTACACCAAGCTATTCTCTATATTTTTAACTAGTCATATTAATTTATATTAAGATTAATTATTAATATAAAAATAATTTAAATTATATATATTTATATATAAATAAATAATGACTGATTTAATCTTTTGTGTATATATAATTTTTTTTCAACTTTATCACCACACAATCATAGGTTAATTTAAAAAAAAAAAATTCACTCCTTTTTTTAAGAAATGTTAAAATAACTCTTTACTCCTTTTTATTAAAGGTATATTTTTCTCTCTTGTAACTTCTAAAAAACTTCCTCTTTAATTCATTTTAAATTTTTTGTGTTAACTAATATTAACTTTACTAATTTTTCAAAAAAAATAAATTATTTTTTATAAAAATACCCTTGAACAACAATTTTTTTTGTGATTAATTTTTTTTACCAAAGTATCCTTTAAAAAATTATTTTCTACTGATTAAATTTTATTTTTACCAAAAATTCTTTAAAAAATTTTTTAATGATTAAATTATTTTTTTTCTAAATTACCCTTCAATAATTTTTTAATTATTAAATTATAATTTTACCAAAATTTTGGTTAACAATTATTTTTGTATTTTACTATTAATTTTTTGATATTAATGTTTATTATTTTAACATTAAATTAAAAAATCTTACCACTATTAATATGTATAATAGTTAATATTAATAAATAATTTATTTCATAAAACTATTGAAAATTATTAACAACTTTATCAAAATTTAAAAATAAGTTGAAATAGATAAATTTTAAATTTAAAAAATTAACATCTCATTCTTTCACGTCTTTACAAAGCAAGTTTCTTAATAATTAAAAAATTATTAAAGAATATCTTAAAAAAAATGATTTAATCATTAAAAAGTTTTTTAAAAAATATTTTGAAAAAAATATAATTTAATCAATAAAAAAATAATTTGTTAAAAGATATTTTGGGTAACCAAAATTTAATCACAAAATAATAACATTTTTATTAAAGAGTATTTTTGTAAAAAATAATTTTTTTTTTTTGAAAAATGGGTAATATTAATATTATAACACAAAAAATTTAAAATGGACTAAAGATGAGATTTTTTAAAAGTTACAAGAGAGACGAGTGTACAGTTTACAATAAATAGAGAAGAGGAGAGAGTTATTTTAGTATTTCTCAGGGGAGTTGAATCTTCTCTTAATTTAATTAAGAGTAATTACCTAAATCAGTCTCCAAGAATTTTAAAAGTGGATATTTTAGTCTTTAAGAAAAATTAATATATAAAAACATCCACAATGTTTTATTCTGACAGATAAATCTGTCTCCAATTTATTTTTCAACTGAGTAATTACTCAAATCAGTCCCAAAAGATTTTAAAAGTAAACATTTTAGTCTCCAAGAAAAATTAATATACAAAAATATTTTTAAAATTTTTTTTCTGTCAGACATAACAGTCTCCAGTCTATTTTTCAGGATGACTCACTAAATTCTTCAAATATTTATTAGAAAAAGAATATTAGTAGATATTATAATCAAATTAACTTTAAGGTTAAGTTAAAACATATTTAATTTTTAATATGATATTTTTAAAAAAAAAATTATTGAATCATCCTCACTACATACACAATTCCAAATCCAACCAAAAAAAATTAATAAATCTTATATTTTCTTAAATTAAAAATATATTATTGTGGTTTGTTTAGTTTTATGTCTTATTATTTGTATATTTTATTTTGTTATGTTGAGTATTCTCTAATTCTATTTGATATTTTTGTATTTAATATAACTTAGCATGATTTGATAGCTAGGAATTAAATATAATTAAAGTTATTTTTCTATTTTTACTTGAATGTCAACTTGATTACTGAATTATTAATTGAATCAAAAAGTTAATTGAACTTTTACTTCATAATTAGACAAACTTAACATACACATCAATGTAGCACATACATATTATTTTTCTTTTTATAAGGTGTGCAAAAATTACATTAACAAAAAAAGTGTGCCATATTTGCATTCTCCGTTAGTGAGTTACGTCGAAAAATGAACGAGGGACTGTTATGTCTGATAAAAAAAATGTTGGAGATTGATTTGTATATTAATTTTTTTTAGACTAAAATTTGCGCTTTTAAAATCTTTGGGAACTGATTTAGGTAATTATTCCGTCGGAAAATAGACTGGGGACTAATTTGTCTGTCGGAGTAAAACCTTGATGATGTTTTTGTGTATTAATTTTTTTGGAAACTAAAATGTCCATTTTTTTTTAATTTTTGGAGACTGATTTGCGTAATTACTCTTTAATTAATTATTAGGGTTAAGTACGATTTTGACTTCTAAAGTATAGGCCGGAATTTTTTTCGTCTCTAATCCTTTTTTACATGCAAAATTGTCCTTAAAGTTTAACTTGATTTTAAAATGGTAGATCATAGACAACTTTTTCTTCTTCTTCCCTTTCTCTTTTTTCTTCTTTTCTTTTTTTTCGCATGAGTAAAAATATTTTCTTTTTCTTATTTTTTTTTATAATTTTTTTGTTATAAGTAATTTAATTTAAAATTTTAATATTTAAATATAAAAAATAATTTTAAAATTTAATTTTAAACTTTAAAAATAATTTTATATACAAAAAAAAATTAAAAACAAAAAAAATGTCAACCTATATTTTAGAACCAAAATGGTGATTAATCCTAGTTATTAAATACACTTATCTTTTATTAATAATTGTACATGGTCGGTGATTCGAGTAACTAACTATATATTTAATTTTAGCCATTCTTCTTAGACTTAGTTTAATGAAACGTTTGCTTAAAAATAGATTATTAAAACGGACTATTTTTGGAAGATAAGTTTTTGTTTTTAAAGTTATAACCGTTATTGTTTGTAAATTAAAATAAAATAGTTTTTAAAAATAATTCTAACTTTAATAAGCCATAAAGACAAGCACATAACTTTTTATTTACTGAAAAGAAAATAAATAACAACTAAAAAAAAAAAACAAATAAAAAACTGATTGAAAAAGATAATTTTATTGAATACTACTCTCAAACATACAATGATCATATTTAATCAACATATAACTGGTTGACTTATGAAAATTCACAACATTTACCATATGAGCTGTGAAGTGCTCTTTACTCTTAAGTTATAACAAGCTTCAAGATGGAGGGATATCCCATCCTAATTTTCCTATTATTCTTTTCTTGATCTTATCTATTATCTCCGTTACTAACGAAACCCGTTATGGATTTGACTGGCGCTCTAATCTTTTGGAGACACAAATTGTAACCAAAACATGAAATTAGAAATCATGGCAGAGTACATCAACTTGAATTGGTCTAATAGTTAGTTTATTAGTTTGTTTAATTAAGTGGTGAGAGTTCAAATTCCATCTTATATATACAGCAATCAATTGATCAATGACAAATTTTTAAATTAAGTTCCGAACATTAGTCTTAGGCAAACGAGTTGAGTTGCGAAATACTGTAAAAAATCGAAAAAATAAAAATAAAAAAAAATCATGGTGAAGTGTTGAAGTAATAACAACACCACATTGACGTGAAAGATCATCCACCATAGCAACAAACATGCACTAGCTAGATCAGAAACTAACACTTCACGTCTATATTTTCTCCAATTTTCAACTATAAACACACATACCCCCAACATTAGAACATAGACAGTGATAGTGCATCTAAAATAATGTGACACAATATACATTAGTAGCAACTAACACTAACTTCTCCACTTCAGAATCGACATCGAGCCTAACTTCACATTTTCCCTTCATGATGAATAATAATATTAATTAGAGAGAAAACAAACAAAATTCTGGAAATTATACAGAAACAATGCAGATCACCATCAATTAACATTAGAATATTAAATTTCAAAGGAACCATACAATAAAAAGCTTTTGGGTTTTCTCGTATTAAGGTAGTGTGAAGTGTGAATATAATAGAGGCGTGCAAACACGACATGTAGCGGACCACGTTACATAGGGCCCCTCCTAAAACTTTGGTTGGTAGTAATATTATATTTTTCCCAAAGTTTATTGCTTAATTAGTATATGTATGTACACGAGCTCTGTATGAGATAACGTACAAAAACATATAAAATATTATTTTTTGAATTTTTTAAATAAAAATAGGTATAATAACTTTTATTATAGAAAATTTTTAAAGTTAATTAAATTTAAAATTTAATTATTTTCAAATTGAAAATAATAAAATTTAATGAATAATAATTTTATTTATTTTTAAAATATAATAATTACTCATTAATAGTACAAAAATACTATTTTATATTAAAATTAACTATCAAAATTAATCATCAATATATTTGTGTATAAATATGTATTATTTATTTTATTTTTAATGTGTATTTATATTCTAATATATATTTTATAATAATAATTAACTTTAATAATTTTAGTATACATCTAATATCATTATTATAGTAATATATAATATATGATTAAATTAAAATATTTACATTAATTAAAATTTCATCTTTTAAAGATTTCTCTTTAAATAATATTATTATTGATTGAATTTGTAAACAATTTCTGATGATTCATGAATAAAAATTCAATCCTTTTTACGCTTATGTTAAAAATTAATTTAAACAAGTATAATATAATATGAAATAAAATTTACTCTTAAATTACTTTTTTTATTATCATAGCAAAAGAAACTATTACGAAGAATTGTTATTGTTAAAATTTATCTAGAATTATTTTATATTTTAGTATTATATTCATTTTTAGAATCAAAATAATATGACAAATATTATCTGTTAAAATTTATCAATATATTTTTGTCTATTTTTGAGTTAAAATAATTGAATTTATACCTAAAAATAATTTTATATTTTTTTATTAGTTTAAACACCTATTAAAACCGCTGAAGATAAGATGAATACATAATATTTTGTCTTAACTCTTGCGAAATGATAGAAAGAATTTGTGTCTAAAGTCTTAAATTTTTCTTATATAAAATAATAATTATTGTTACCAGTCAAAACGGAAATCTTTTATTATTATAGAAACAAAAGTGATATTAATTATTTAAAAATCGAAGTTGATTTGTCTTAGTTCAACCACTTCTTCTTCAAAAGACAAATCTTGTTATTTGTAAAAAAAATTAAGATATTACTCTGACATTAATAAAGTATTTCGTCACAGTATCTACTAATCAAGAAATTTTTTTTTCAAATTATGAATTTGGTTCTCACTAATAACATTGAGGATAATCAAATTACATCTTAAATATGAAATCCTAAATAACATTTGGTAGTATTTTAAACATTAAGTGTACTCTATTATTTTATTACAAAGGAGCTAATATACAATGTCACTTGAATTAAAATTTAGTGCATTTTACCTTTTGAGTGAATTTTAACTGAAATTAAGCTTCAAACAAATGTTGTCATATCCGTAGTTATAAACAAAGTCAAAATCTTTTTTCCCATTATACACAACCATAATAACTTTATTAAATGTATATTTTTTTAAAATGTATGTGTTAAAAAGGTCAATGTGATTAAGGTTATTCATTTTTTAACTTATTCCTCTAAAAATTTAATTCTCCTATAATTATTATTTTAGCTAACAAAAAACTATCTAATTCAGCTGTTAAAAATATAAGAAGATAGTTTTTAGAGTTTCGTCAAAAGATTGTAAAATTTTATTTAAATCAAATAAGCACAACTGTCTAATCTCATTATCTCACATGATTAATTAATTAACACAATGCGTAATAGAGCTAAAATTTAATCAATTTAAAATATCAATAATTAAAATTTTATATTATTGTAGTTAATAAAATTTTTCTTTTACGTTTAGTACTATTTTTTATTGATATCAAATATCATTGAGAGTTCGTACCAATAGCTATCCTATACATATTTTGGTCTTGAGATATTGTTGGAAGATAGTCGAATGATAAATAACCTCCTGACATGTGATGTTGAGAGCTATGTGAAGGATTACCATGTGTTCATAACACCCAGCGGAAGAAAAGAAAGTAATCCTAAAGATCTATTTTATGCATTAAACTTTATTCCAATAATAAATATATAGTAGATCAGATCTAAATACCTTTAGACGCTTTAGTAAAAATCATTTTCTCCTTCGATTATACGAAGGCTCTATGCGTATCCACACCGAGACCAATCTTTGCTGTCAACTCCTTGACTAATGGACATCTGATCTAAATTGAGAAACCTCTTGCAACTCTTTACACGCCATAAAATTCTTCTCCAAGAATCAGGCTCACATACGTTTATGTGTGTAGAGGTAAAGGAATAAAACTCTTATGTTTTATTCTCATCTGTAATTCCTTTACTCTTGGCATACATATATATAGTATGAGATTTGTTACTGATTTTAAATTTGAATCTTAATTCAAATTTAAATCATATCTTGAAATTCTAAATCTGAATCCTTCAAATTTATGAATCATATCATAACTCAATTTGAAAACAGAATCAGTTAGGATCTCATCCAAATTTAGAAATAGAATAACTAATTATTCTCAAATCTCATTTAATTTTCTCAATTATCATATTATTATTATATTCTTGGTGCTAGCAAAGAATATAATAATATTCCATTTGAATTGATATAATTATTTATTTGATCAAATCAAAATAATAATTAAATAATTCTACAGCAAAGATTAGAACACTCGTTAGTGTGTGACCCCATAGGTTCAATACTAAGCGGGTAGTAAATTAGTCATACTAAATTTACTAATCAAGGTTGGCATCTAACAACACTCCTCAACGACCCGATAGTATGAAGTAATATATTTTTACTAAGAACCTCAGAAGAACAAAGTATAATTCCTTCCATCTTTCCAGCTCTTGGTTAACCTTTAGAGTATGATTTAATTGTCAAACTTTAACTTGTTACCATTATTATAATAAACTGTGAATGACCTAAAAAACTCATTTCTTCATTCATTCAATCCCCTTGGCCGAGGTTTTATTCATCTCAGTCATTATAATCAGAGCTCAAACTCTTTACCAAGAGTTGACGGATTCCTTATTGACTAATCATTAATTCTACAAGTATTTAAATCATACTCAATATCCATTCAACTAGCACCCTAGGGTATTAGGTGTCCAGAATCAAAGTATAATAAATACATTGTTAATTACTATGATAGTCGCAGGTCAAAGAAAACTCTATTACTATGTTCATCTTGAGAATATCCTATTGACAAATATACGGTAATTATAACTATTAGGAATTCCCAAAGTGAGTCAGTTCAACAGTCATATCTCTATATACACTATATATATATATATATATATATATATATATATATATATATATATATATTGATCTTTCCGGATTATTAATGTCCTTTTTAATAATCCTATGACCAAGAATAATTTAGATTAAATTATAAAAGATTTATCTCTCAATATTATGATCACTATCACAATGATAAATCTTTAAATTTAATCACGGACCTTATTATATTAACATTTTAATATAATAACAATAACAAATTATTTGACACATGATTAATTGGATTGTGGTCATATTCCTTATTCCCAACAATCTCCCACTTGCACGAGAGCCAATCATAATAGATTGGATCTTGGGCATATTATTATCACAATAATCTCCCACTTGCACTAGAGCCAATCAATCATGTGTATAATTTTTCAATGGACATTTGTATTTATTAAAACTCTTTTGACCTTAAACACCTTTGCTCTTGAGCATATTTGCTTGACCTTTTGTAAAATACACCTAGTGCATAATAAATATCACGTTTTCTCAAAACATGAAATCTCCCACTACAATAGTGCATAATTTTATTTTAAAAACAATCCTTATTGAACATGATTATAAAAAATCTAAGTAACCATTAGATCTATCTTTATAGAATTGTATCATTATACAAATAGGCTACTTTTTCGAAAAGTTAGTTTGACGATCAAACTTTTTATACTTTCAGGAGAAAGTATATCCTCTATTGAGTGGTATACAATTCTAATAAAAGTAATTGTACTCCCACTCTTTCTTTAAGATGGAATCCCTTTTCTAAAAAGGATTTTAACCTCTTATCACAGACACTTTGTCATAAGAAGAGTGATTAAAATAATCTCATTATTTCTCTAGGGTAACCAATAAATCTGATTTATTGGACCTAATATCAATTCTATTGTTGTGCAATTTCTTAACACATATAAGACATCTCCAAATTCTAATGTTCTTGAGTTTTGGCTTATGCTCTTTTCATATCTCATATAGGTAAAAAATTGATTTAGTGAGAAATTTGTTAATTTAGCCACATTTCTAAAATGTTGTCTAAATATTTAACAAATAGTGATATTCAACTAAATCAAATTTCATGTTTCTTAAACATGATGGAGTACATAGAGTACTAGTATTTATGCACGGAGAAAATCTCATTCTCTATTTAATAGAATATCAATTAGATATTAGAGATTTTATTTTAAAACTCTTATAATAAAAATACTCAATATTTTTATTATTGGTCAAACCAACCCTTAAGAGCAATTTTGATTTGCATCCTCAATACTCATGTTAAATTTTTTTAAAAAGATCACAAACCATAATCATATTAAGGAAAATTTGTTTGTAACAAAATAAATCTCCAAAAATGCTTGCAAGAACAATTCTCGCTAAAGCCAATTGTCTAATGGTATTTCAACTTCTAAAGTTGTTTAATTCAAAATATATTGCCCAATACTCCCACTAGTTTAAATAAAATTTTTGATAGTCATACTATCTTACTTTGGACACCATACATCTTCTCAAGATGTTCAGTAATAAATAGTGGGTATATGCTTTTGAAATTAGAACTTATGGTTGTCAAAACAATCCGAATTGTAGTAAAATAATATTTTAAATACTTCACAAGTACTGACTATTCCATCATCAATTTTATTGGACAATATTATTTCAATAGGATTATCATGTCCATGATAACCTTTTCATACATAAGAACAATTCTCAATGTATAGCCAATTTATTATTTTCAAAGTATGTCATACGAAAGATGGACATATTTAAACATTTAAAAAATGAAAGTAAATCAAGAAATTTATATTTCTGGCAAAATTATTTAGAATCGTGAATGAGTACCTTGGTTGTTAAGTTGTTACTCATACCTATTCTAAATAAACAGAATTAAATTATATCCCAAATAATTATAATCCAAAATAATTATCTGGTTGTCAGACAATTACTTAACTGAATTATATTTTATACCTCTAGGTTGTCTAAGTTCAAGTATAAAATTAATTCTTCTTATACATCATCATATGCATAAATAAATTCCATCTTTGAGTATAAGTCTCCTGGTTGTCAGGTTGTTCCTTGTAAATAAGAGATAAATTTATTTTTGACAATATCCTAACTTTTAGGACTTATCTCTATTGTTAGAGAATTTCTACCAGTATTCTTGGATTAAATTTTTATACTCCCAGGTTATCTAGGAAAAAATATAAAATTTAATCCTTAATACATCAAATGTATACACTGATTATTATCTTGAAATAAAACTCCGGGTTGTCAGGCTGCTCTTTATAATCAAGAACATTAGAAAAACTAATTTCTAAAATTATAGTGTTCAAAACACATCAATCAAATCAAAATTTGATTTTTTATGTACTAACATTTAGCCTTAAAAAATTATAAAATCAAATTTAACCTTTATTTATACTTATATATATATATATATATATATATATATATATAAAAGAAACAAACAAAAAATATTTTGCATCTTATTCCTTTTATTGTGATCAAAATCAGAATAAAATTTAATATAAATAAAATCAAACAAAATATTTGATTATAAATATAACTTTTATATTAAAAGAATAATAATTTAATCACAATTAAATAATTAAAATTAAAATAAATTAACTATTAATTTATTAAAAAATCATCTCAATGAAATATATAAATGCATCACATGCTAAAAAATATTGAATTAATCCTATTAATTCACAAACTTTTTGAAATATCGGAATAAAAATTTAAACAGAAAAAAACTAAAGCTCTGATACCACTGAAGGATTATCATGTGTTCATAACACGCAGCGGAAGAAAAGAAAGTAATCCTAAAGATCTATTTTGTGCATTAAACTTTATTCCAATAATAAATATATAGTAGATCAGATCTAAATACCTTTAGACACTTTAGTAAAAATCACTTTCTTCTTCGATTGTACGAAGGCTCTATGCGTATCCACACCGCGACCAATCTTTGCTGTCAACTCCTTAACCAATGGACATCTGATCTAAATTGAGAAACCTCTTACAACTCTTTACACGCCATAAAATTCTTCTCCAAGAATCAGGCTCACATACGTTTATGTGTGTAGAGGTAAAGGAATAAAACTCTTATGTTTTATTCTCATCTGTAATTCCTTTACTCTTGGCATACATATATATAGTATGAGATTTGTTACTGATTTTAAATTTGAATCTTAGTTCAAATTTAAATCATATCTTGAAATTCTAAATCTGAATCCTTCAAATTTATGAATCATATCATAACTCAATTTGAAAAAAGAATCAGTTAGGATCTTATTCAAATTTAGGAATAGAATAACTAATTATTCTCAAATCTCATTTAATTTTCTCTATTATCATATTATTATTATATTCTTGGTGCTAGCAAAGAATATAATAATATTCCATTTGAATTGATATAATTATTTATTTGATCAAATCAAAATAATAATTAAATAATTCTACAGTAAAGATTAGAACACTCGTTAGTGTGTGACTCCATAGGTTCAATACTAAGCGGGTAGTAAATTAGTCATACTAAATTTACTAATCAAGGTTGGCGTCTAACAACACTCCTCAACGACTCGATAGTATGAAGTAATATATTTTTACTAAGAACCTCAGAAGAACAAAGTATAATTCCTTCCATCTTTCTAGCTCTTGGTTAACCTTTAGAGTATGGTTTAATTGTCAAACTCTAACTTGTTACCATTATTATAATAAACTGTGAATGACCTAAGAAACTCATTTCTTCATTCATTCAATCTCCTTGGCCAAGGTTTTATTCATCTCAGTCATTATAATCAGAGCTCAAACTCTTTACCGAGAGTTGACGGATTGCTTATTGTCTAATCATTAATTCTACAAGTATTTAAATCATACTCAATATCCATTCAACTAGCACCCTAGGGTATTAGGTGTCCGGAATCAAAGTATAATAAATACATTGTTAATTACTATGATAGTCGCAGGTCAAAGGAAACTCTATTACTATGTTCATCTTGAGAATATCCTACTGACAAATATACGATAATTATAACCATTAGAAATTCCCAAAGTGAGTCAGTTCAACGGTCATATCTCTATATGCACCATATATATATATATATATATATATATATATATATATATATATATATATATATATATATATATATATATATATATTGATCTTTTCGGATTATTAATGTCTTTTTTAATAATCCTATGACCAAGAACAATTTAGATTAAATTATATAAGATTTATCTCTCAATATTATGATCACTATCACAATGATAAATCTTTAAATTTAATCACGGACCTTATTATATTAAAATTTTAATATAATAACAATAACAAATTATTTGACACATGATTGATTGGATTGTGGTTATATTCCTTATTCCCAACAATCTTCCACTTGCACGAGAGCCAATCATGATAGATTGGATCTTGGGCATATTATTATCACAATAATCTCCTACTTGCACTAGAGCCAATCAATTATGTATATAATTTTTCAATGGACATTTGTATTTATCAAAACTCTTTTGACCTTAAACACCTTTGCTCTTGAGCATATTTGCTTGACCTTTTGTAAAATATACCTAGTGCATAATAAATATCACGTTTTCTCAAAACATGAAATCTCCCACTACAATAGTGCATAATTTTATTTTAAGAACAATCCTTATTGAACATGATTATAAAAAATCTAAGTAACCATTAGATCTATCTTTATAGAATTGTATCATTATACAAATAGGCTACTTTTTCGAAAAGTTAGTTTGATGATCTAACTTTTTATACTTTCAGGAGAAAGTATATCCTCTATTGAGTGGTATACAATTCTAATAAAAGTAATTGTACTCCCACTCTTTCTTTAAGATGGAATCCCTTTTCTAAAAAGGAGTTTAACCTCTTATCACAGACACTTTGTCATAAGAAGAATGATTAAAATAATCTCATTATTTCTCTAGGGTAACCAATAAATCTGATTTATTGGACCTAATATTAATTCTATTGTTGTGCAATTTCTTAACACATATAAGACATCTCCAAATTCTAATGTTCTTGAGTTTTGGCTTATGCTCTTTCTATATCTCATATAGGTAAAAAATTGATTTAGTGAGAAATTTGTTAATTTAGCCACATTTCTAAAATGTAGTCTAAATATTTAACAAATAGTGATATTCAACTAAATCAAATTTCATGTTTTTTAAACATGATGGAGTACATAGAGTACTAGTATCTATGCATGAAAAAAATCTCATTCTCTATTTAATAGAATATCAATTAGATATTAGAGATTTTACTTTAAAACTCTTATAATAAAAATACTCAATATTTTTATAATTGGTCAAACCAACCCTTAAGAGCAATTTTGATTCGCATCCTCAATACTTATGTTAGATTTTTCTAAAAAGATCACAAATCTTAATCATATTAAGAAAAATTTTGTTTGTAACAAAATAAATCTCCAAAAATGTTTGCAAGAACAATTCTCGCTAAAACCAATTATCTAATGGTATTTCAACTTCTAAAGTTGTTTAATTCAAAATATATTGCCCAATACTCCCACTAGTTTAAATAAAATTTTTGATAGTTATACTATCTTATTTTGGACACCATACATCTTCTCAAGATGTTCAGTAATAAATAGTGGGTATATGCTTTTGAAATTATAACTCATGGTTGTCAAAACAATCCAAATTGTAGTAAAACAATATTTCAAATACTTCACAAGTACTGACTATTTCATCATCAATTTTATTGGACAATATTATTTCAATTGGATTATCACGTCCATGATAACCTTTTCATACATAAGAACAATTCTCAATGTATAGCCAATTTATTATTTTCAAAGTATGCCATACGAAAGATGGACATATTTAAAAATTTAAAAAATGAAAGTAAATCAAGAAATCTATATTTCTGGCAAAATTATTTAGAATCGTGAATGAGTACCTTGGTTGTCAAGTTGTTACTCATACCTATTCTAAATAAACATAATTAAATTATATCCCATATAATTATAATCCCAAATAATGATCTGGTTGTCAGACAATTACTTAACTGAATTATATTTTATACCTCTAGATTGTCTAGGTTCAAGTATAAAATTAATTCTTCTTATACATCATCATATGCATAAATAAATTCCATCTTTGAGTATAAGTCTTCTGGTTGTCAGGTTGTTCCTTGTAAACAAGAGATAAATTTATTTTTGACAATATCCTAACTTTTAGGACTTATCTCTATTGTTAGAGAATTTCTACCAGTATTCTTGGATTAAATTTTTATAATCCCAGGTTATCTAGGAAAAAATATAAAATTTAATCCTCAATACATCAAATGTATACACTGATTATTATCTTGAAATAAAACTTCTGGTTGTCAGGCCGCTCTTTATAATCAAGAACATTAGAAAAACTAATTTCTAAAATTATAGTGTTCAAAATACATCAATCAAATCAAAATTTAATTTTTTATGTACTAACATTTAGCCTTAAAAAATTATCAAATCAAATTTGACATTTATATATATATATATATAAAATAAACAAAAGATATTTTGCATCTTATTCCTTTTATTGTGATCAAAATCACAATAAAATTTAATATATAAATAAAATCAAATAAAATATTTGATAATAAATATAACTTTTATATTAAAAGAATAATAATTTAATCACAATTAAATAATTAAAATTAAAATAAATTAACTATTAATTTATTAGAAAATCATCTCAATGAAATATATAAATGCATCACATGCTAAAAAAAATTTGAATTAATCCTATTAATTCACAAACTTTTTGAAATATAGGAATAAAAATTTAAACATAAAAAACCAAAGCTCTGATACCACTGAAGGATTACCATGTGTTCATAACACGTAGCGGAAGAAAAGAAAGTAATCCTAAAGATCTATTTTGTGTATTAAACTTTATTCCAATAATAAATATATAGTAGATCAGATCTAAATACCTTTAGACACTTTAGTAAAAATTACTTTCTCCTTCGATTGTACGAAGGCTCTATGCGTATCCACACCGAGACCAATATTTGCTGTCAACTCCTTGACCAATGGACATCTGATCTAAATTGAGAAACCTCTTGCAACTCTTTACACGCCATAAAATTCTTCTCCAAGAATCAGGCTCACATACGTTTATGTGTGTAGAGGTAAAGGAATAAAACTCTTATGTTTTATTCTCATCTGTAATTCTCTTACTCTTGGCATACATATATATAGTATAAGATTTGTTACTGATTTTAAATTTGAATCTTAATTCAAATTTAAATCATATCTTGAAATTCTAAATCTGAATCCTTCAAATTTATGAATCATATCATAACTCAATTTGAAAACAGAATCAATTAGGATCTCATCCAAATTTAGAAATAGAATAACTAATTATTCTCAAATCTCATTTAATTTTCTCAATTATCATATTATTATTATTATTATATTCTTGGTGCTAGCAAAGAATATAATAATATTCTATTTGAATTGATATAATTATTTATTTGATCAAATCAAAATAATAATTAAATAATTCTACAGCAAAGATTAGAACACTCGTTAGTGTGTGACTCCATAGGTTCAATACTAAGCGGGTAGTAAATTAGTCATACTAAATTTACTAATCAAGGTGGGCGTCTAACAACACTTCTCAACGACACGATAGTATGAAGTAATATATTTTTACTAAGAACCTCAGAAGAACAAAATGTAATTCCTTCCATCTTTCTAGCTCTTGGTTAACCTTTAGAGTATTGTTTAATTGTCAAACTCTAATTTGTTACCATTATTATAATAAATTGTGAATGACCTAAGAAACTCATTTCTTCATTCATTCAATCCCCTTGTCCAAGGTTTTATTCATCTCAATCATTATAATCAGAGCTCAAACTCTTTACCGAGAGTTGACGGATTCCTTATTGACTAATCATTAATTCTACAAGTATTTAAATCATACCCAATATCCATTCAACTAGCACCCTAGGGTATTAGGTGTCCGGAATCAAAGTATAATAAATACATTGTTAATTACTATGATAGTCGTAGGTCAAAGGAAACTCTATTACTATGTTCATCTTGAGAATATCCTATTGACAAATATACGGTAATTATAACCATTAGGAATTCTCAAAGTGAGTCAGTTCAATGGTCATATCTCTATATGCGCTATATATATAATTTAATAAATGAGATCTATTAATCTTCATCCAATGAAGACCATTATATATATATATATATATATATATATATATATATATATATATATTGATTTTTCCGGATTATTAATGTCTTTTTTAATAATCCTATGACCAAGAACAATTTAAATTAAATTATAAAAGATTTATCTCTCAATATTATGATAACTATCTCAATGATAAATCTTTAAATTTAATCAAGAACCTTATTATATTAACATTTTAATATAATAACAATAACAAATTATTTGACACATAATTGATTGGATTGTGATCATATTCTTTATTCCCAACACTATGTGCTTGGCATTATTATTAAATTCTGATCCATATCATGTATTAATTTAAGAGCAAAACATGCATCCATATAAATAGCATGAAGCATTACTCTTATTGTGGGTTGAAAATTCATATAACTTTTTTGAGTACTGCGACACATAAGTATTTTTGGTATCCAAGTCATACAAGATAACCCTAATCCAACAAAATTCACTTACATAACGCGGCATGAAAATTACGTTGTTCTTCTTTGTATCCCGCGTTCCTCCTCCTCCTCCTCCTCCTCCTCCTCCTTTGCGTTTCTCCTTCTTTTCCTTCGCGTGTTTCATCTTCATCATCGTTTTTTTATTACTGTTGTTGTTGCTGCATTTTTTTTTCTCCTTATCTTTCTATTAATTTTGCAACATTATATATATTTTTTCTTCTTTGTTTCATTTTTTTCTCCCAAAAAGAATTATGAGAATATGAAATAAGAAGATGAAGAAGAAGAAGAAGAAGCAGAAGATGAGGAGGAGAAAGGAAGAGTTTTGAATTATGCAGAACTTATCAGCACACATACACCAAAAATTCTTAAACAATACACTCAAATATCTTCGTGTTACACCCAAATTTGCTGTAAATACAGAAAAATATTTTCTCTAATGCTGCATTTTTTTTATATTTATTCCTTTCTTTTAGTTGAATGAATGTAAGTTCATCATCTTCCAAGTAATTTTGCAGCATTATGTGTTTTTTCTTCTTCTTTATTTGATTTTTTTATTTTTATTCTTGTTAGGAGAGTAAAACAAGAAGAAATTTGAGAAGGTAAAATAAAAAGAAAAAGATGAATAAAAAAAAGAAGATTGAAGAAGATGGTGATGATGATGAAAATAAGAAGAAGCAGCAGAAGATGGAGAAGAGGAAGAAGAAGAATTTTGAATTATACAGAACTTATCAGCACACATACACCGAAAATTCTTAAACAATACACTCAAATATCTTCATGTGTTGGAAATAAGACACCATTCCCCCTTGAGAAAACACATTTGACAGAGAAATAAAATAGACACAATCACAACACAAGAATTTAACGTGGAAACTCTAATTACCGGAGAAAAAACCACGGCCGTTGTCAAATGACAACCAGAGAATATCACTATGTGAAAATTGTTACAACACATAGACTTCTTTCTCTCACCGGCACCCCAGTACACCCACACTCTCTCAAAGCAAATATCTAACTACACCTCACAACACTCTCTAATCAAAGAGTACAGAGGAAAAGAAAAATCAGATACAAGCTTAAAGTGTTTCTGACTGGTGCAAAAACAAATGGAGAACTTAGCCTCATATTTATAGCCTAGGCCACCCACTCCATTTGTTATCCTAAGCAATGTGGGACTAATTCAACCAAATCCTAACATCATGTTACACTCAAATATCTTCTTGTTACACCCGAATTTGCTGCAAATATAGAAAAATATTTCCTCTAATGCTGTATTTTTTTCTTTATTTATTTCTTTTTTTTAGTTGAATAAATGTAAGTTCATCCTCTTCTAAGTAATTTTGTACCATTATGTGTTTCTTCTTCTTTGTTAGATTTTTTTATTTTTATTCTTGTTAAGAGAATAAAACAAAAAAAAAATTTGAGAAGATAAAACAAGAAAAAATATGAATAAAAAAAGAAAAAAGATGATGATGATGATGATGATGATGATGATGATGATGAAAAAGAAGAAGAACACTGAAAATTCTTAAACAATACACTTAAATATCTTCGTATTATACCCAAATTTGCTGCAAATATAGAAAAATATTTCTTCTAATACAGAACTTTTACATTACATTTAATTCAAACCATCAACGATGAACAATAATTTTCACAAACAAAAATATTATTCACCTACAGAATCATAAAATACTAACGAAAACATTAACTAGAATCGAACCACACCTCAACCACTTGATTGGATTAAAAAAAATAATCAATTTTCTTTTGATTCAATTGATAATTTGAACTTAAATTATTCATTATCTTCAACAACGAATAAAAAGAAGATAATGAAGAAGAAAAATATGTAGTAACGACACGAAAAAAACATACACGTGAATATAAATAATTTGTATAGACTTGTATCGAAAAATGATTTGTAAGTACGTGAAGAATAATACATTTTTTTTAATATCTAAGAGAAGCCATTAGTAGTAGTCTTTAACATTTAGAAAAACATTTATTAAGACACTTTCTAAGACATTTATGAGACAATTATATATACATATAAAATATTTTTTGATAAAGTGAACAACAATGATAAAATTTTGTAGTGCATATAGTACTTTTATATTTTTTGATAAAATAAACAACAATGATAGAATTTTGTAGTGCATATAGTACTAAACTATAGTGACTAAAAATTATTTAAATATTATTTTTATAATATCAACAAATCAAATAAAAGAGATACCGAGTATATGTTAAGATTTTAAATTTAAATCATTAAATATATGAAAATAAAAGTTGAGTATAAACTTATCATTACTTGTAGTAGAGGTGTTTAAATTCAAACTAATCTAAACAAAGTTATTGTCCAATCTAAAATAAAAAATCAATCAAAATCACACTAATTTAAATTAGATAAGATTTTATTTTTGATAAACTGTCTAGATTGAATCAAATTTTATATTCACTTCTCAAAATTAAACTAATTTAATTCAAACAGCAAAGTGTGATGTAATATTATTATTTTATTATTAAATTTAAATTTTACATTAATATATTAATTTGTTACATATTATTATTATTATTATTATTATTATTATTATTATTATTATTATAAAATAAAATTTATTTATCTGATTGATTTACTCTATTTTTTAATAATAAAATATTAAAATCTTTCATATATAATATTAAAAAATAGAATTTTTTAATTAATAAGATAGTTGAAGTGTTATGTTTTGAAGGTATCTTTTAATATATTTTTTATTTATTTAAATACGTTAATTAATTAATTAATTATTTATTTTGATTGAAATTAATTATCAAATTATATAATATTTTGTTTCATTATATATATATTAACTATAACTAATAATTATATTAATTATTTAATTTAATTTGACTAAAATAAATGAATCAATTTTATTTAAATTTGTATTTTTAAACACGATTATTTGAATAATTGACAAATTTATTCATTAAAAAAACTGATATTATACCTATAAAAAATGAATTCATGAATAAAAACAATTTAAAACTACCCTTTTGTCTAACTTTAATTTCATTCCCAAATTCATTCAATTCCTAATCATTTCACCGCTTGTTCCTCCCAAACCCCAAGGCAAAGCTCTACTTCTTCCCTTCCACGCTTTTTCTTCTTTTTCAATCTATATAAACTCTCTTCTTATATTTCCAAAAGACTGAATTTTTATAAAATCATTTTCATTTTTTTCAAAAAAAGAAAATGTATTTCTTTTCTTATCAACACAAGAAAAATATTAGAAAGTTTCGAAGCGAAACCCCATGATGGAATATGGGCTAAACTTGGTGAGGATTTCTTTTTTTAAGGATTACGTTCTCATTTTCCTTTATGTTCTAGTGGTTCATAACTATCTAAAATAATGAATTATTGTGGATGCCATTTTAACAAAGATAATAACTATGTAACTCTGCATGTAGCAGAAGATCAATGGGTAGAAAAGTACGGGATTGAGTGCCTTTATTTTTGGGGATGAGCACTTGAATGGATAGAATGCAGATACGAGTGAGGCAGTGAGTAAGTATTGGATAAATTTTTATTGTGTTTATTCTTATTATTTTATATTTAAATATTTTTTATTTGAGATTTTTTAATATTATTCTTTTATATCTTTTAAAAAAGTCTTAGTCTAATATATTTATTTTTTGGTCTAATAATAATTTTTTATAGAAATGATACTAAATTAAATATAAATTAATCTTAAATTAAAAAGTTATGTTGATTAGTACAAATATTACTGTATTTAATTTAAGTTATTTATACATCAATATGTTTGATTGAAAATGAATAATAAATTAAACTAAAAAATAATTTAAAAAATAAAATATTTATAATTATTTTAAAATAAATAATAAAGTAAGTTTTAGGGTATTTCTATATTTGGGTTATTAATAATTTCAGAAATAAAATGTCAGTAATTATATTAAAATAGACATTAAAATAAATTTTATGATACTAAATTTATTTAGATTGTTAATATAATCTTATAAATGATAATTTTGTACAAAAAAATTGTTAATAGAATATTATAATCTCCATATTATTAACAAATAGGTATTTTATGGCTATATTAACAATCCAAATAAATTAATATTATAAAACTTATTTTAGTATCTATTTTAACATAATTACTAATATTCTATTTTTATAATTATTAATAATCTAAATATAAATAATGTCCTAAAAATTATTTCATTATCTATTTAAAAGTAATTATCAACATTCTATTTTCTCATTATTTGTTAATTTTATTTATCATTCATTTTCAATAAATTATATTAATGTGCAAAAAAATTAAATTAAATACGATAATACTTACAGTAATTAACATAATTTCTTAATTTGAAATTAACTAATGTTTAATTTAGTATCATTTTCTATAAAAAAATTATTATTGGACAAAAAGACAAATATATTAGACCAATTTTTTGTTTAAATACCAAGATACAAATTAAAGGAATAGTATTAAAAAACTTTAAACAAAAAATAGTGAAATATAAAATAATAGGAACAAAATAATAAAGTTTATCCAATATTTAAGTGCATCATCTTAAAACTCTTCTAAAATATTAGATAATAATTATAAAGTTATAATATTATGAAATATGTTATAATAGGAACAAATTCATTTCTTTATCTTAGTCTAAAATATTAGTTATAATGTGATAAACATATAAATTTATCCATTCTATAATTAAGAAGGGTTGCACCCTTTTAGATGTCTTTTTGTTAAAATGTTTGAGTTGAACACAAATCTAAAGTAATATTCAAGTAAAAAAAGTAATATATTAAATTAAATAAAGTAACTTTTGAATAATTATAATATATTTTTTAAATTCTACAGTTGACTACAAAAATAATAGATTTATTGGTCCAAAATAATTTATAATATTTTTTTTAATTTTAAGATAGAGAACAAAAATTTACTAAAAAAAAATAGGATACAATTTATACTTAGCCTTTATGCATAAGTACTATTATATAATTATTCATGATTCCTACCAAAAAAAAAAAAGAAGATAAGCTAAAAAGACGAAAAAGATACATAATTATTTTTATCAATATTATTTTATCATTCAATCCTCTAAATTAAAAATGAAATTAAGCATGTAAAAAATATAATTTAAATATTAAGAAGACTCAACATGTGAATAGTTAGAATAAATTAACGTGTATAAGATAAAAATAATAAAATTTATAATAAAAATTATAAAATTTAAATAAATAAAAACAAAATAAAAATAAAAGAGATAGATTACAATAAAAAATAATAATATATTATAATTTATAAAAAAGGAGTAAAAATAATACATTATAAGAAAAAAGATATTACTTAATGAAATAATAATTGGTAAAAAAATAAGATTCTCTTTTAGCATATATATTTTTTAGAATAAAGTATCGTTTTTGTCCCTAACGTTTAAATCGTCCTATTTGTATCCCTAACGTTTATAAAAGTGATTCAATGTTATTCTACTATCAATTATACTAACAAATCAGATTATATTTTTTAATTATTTTCACTTGGATGTATTCATTCTCAATTAGGTCTCACTTGAATGTGTTCGATTTTAATATTATACCCACTATTTGTGTTTAGATTCAATTATGTCCCTATAAAAGTAAATTATGTAAATGTTGTAGGAATTAGTTTCAACTTTTGATGAGTTATTTTTCGGAGTGGTTCTAACTTCAAGAAGGGATTTTTAAAACCCAAACTAAAGCGTTTATGATGTGTAATTGACGGCAGGATAACATTGAATCACTTTTACAAACGTTAGAGATACAAATAGGACAATTTAAATGTTAGGGACACAAATAGGATTTACTCCAAACGTTAGGGACAAAAATGATACTTTACTCTATTTTTTATGATAAATAAATTATAAAATATAAAAATAGATAAAATAAAAAATGACAGAATAAAATTGTATTTTTTAATAAATTGAAAACATATTCACGACCATATAATTAATGATGGGTATATAATTATTAGACAAAAAATTATACAAAAAAAAGTAAAGTATCGTTTTTGTCCCCAACGTTTTGGGTAAATTTTATTTATGTCCCTAACGTTTAAGTCGTCATATTTGTATCCCTAACGTTTGTATAAGTGATTCAATGTTATCCTGCCGTCAATTACACATCATGAGGCTTTAGTTTGAGTTTTAAAAATTTCTTCTTAAAGTTAGAATACAAATATCTGGGATAGAATCGATGATCTACTCCGAAAAACAGCTCATCAAATATTGAAACTAATTCCTACAACATTTACATAATTCACTTTTTTAGGGACATAATTGAATCTAAACATAAATAGTGGGTATAATATTAAAATTGAACACATCCAAGTGAGAATAATTAAAAAATATAATCTGATTTGTTAGTATAATTGATAGTAGGATAACATTGAATCACTTTTATAAACGTTAAGCATACAAATAGGACGATTTAAACGTTAAGGACACAAATAGAACTTACCCCAAACGTTGGGGACAAAAACGATACTTTACTCTAAAAAAAATTAATAAAAATATTAGATTTAATATTAAAATAAAAATATAAACAAAGAATAAAAATCTAAAATTTAAAATTTAAGGCGAATGAAGGAAATGAAAATTTTTTTGGTAAATAACAACTCAAGCGTTAACGTGATTATAAATAGAATCAAATAATATATATTTGAATTAATTAAATTAAATAAAAAAATATTTTATAAATATGCTATTTAAAAATTATAATACTTTTAAAACTCAATAATCAAAATACATAAGACTAAAAAATTAATGTAAATTAAAATAAAATTAATTAATTTATTTCAGTCAAATTAAATAATAATGTAATTGATTAGTTATAATTTATATAGTCAAATAAAATACTAAATAATTTAATATTTATCTCAATTAAATTAAATAAAAAATACATTAAAAAATATGTCACGTCACTATATTATTGATCGAAGAAATTCGATTTTAATAATAAATAATGGTGAAAATTTAAGTGCAGTGAACTTTATGTAAAGTTGATAGTTGAGAATCATTAAATAATTTGACTAATTTGATTAAATTTTTATCTAACGACTCTCAGTTACTTCACGTGAAGTTGACTGCACTTAAATTTCCACCATAAATAATAGATTCTCTAAGTCAAATATATTTAATTTTTTAAAAATACTTGCCCATCGTCGTAAAATCTCTGATTTTTATATTTTCTAGAATTTATTAATAAATGATCATTATTATCACTATATATATAGAAAAATAGTTTAAGAAACATAGAATTAATCTGATAAGTAGCTTTAAAATAATTTATACATGGATAAAAATTTTTGTTAATATATAAATTACATATTTTATATTCATAAAAAATTCGATTATGTTGTTGTAAAAAAAATTTAGTTATGGTCATAATAGATTTGATTATACTACTGTAAAATGTTTGATTTTTTTATAGATTACTTTGCTGAAAAAAATATACGGAATACTATGTATAAACTAAATTTAATTTTATTGTGATAATCCATCGATTGCTTGTGTAAATTTTTTTATACTAATGCTCATGAAAATTAAATTTATATGTACAAGTATGTTATGTAACTAATATTTTTTTTGTATCTATAGAATATTTTATAAAAAGTTATATGTGCACCAAAATATAGTCGTTAGTTATAATTAATTTGTGTAAATATACGTATATTGTTTCATATATTTTTAATATATATTTAAAATTTTAATACAATTTACATATAAAGGATTAATTTAGTGGTTGATTTTAGAAATTTTTTATTTAAATAAATATTTTATTTATTAAAATAAATAATTATAAAAATTATTACGAAAATATATTTTTCAGTCTTACTTCGTTTACACTGTAAACGAAATAATTATGAATGTATCTCGTTTACACTGTAAAAGAGATAGAGATATACGTATTTTTCTAAATTTTATATATTTCGTTTACAGTGTAAATGAGATAAGACTGGGAGAGGTATTTTTGTAATAACTTTATAATTATTTATTTTAATAAATAAAATATTTATTTAATTTATTTAAATAAAAAACCTTGATTTTAGTGTATACGTCATAATATAGTTATAATTGTATTGTTTATATATAATATGAAAATATTGAGATAACAAATTTATATTTCTTAGCATAGAAACCACAAACAAGTTGTTTCCAATTATTTTCTATCTTTCCGTTAAAGAAATGAAGCCCACCTTGTCCTTCATGTTACTTCTTTGATATAAACCAAAGCTATTACCCTTTATCTTCCAAAGTACCCATCTCTCTATCACTGACACAAACACATATACAACAGAACAACCTTATTACTTTCACTTCTTTCTTTCTTCTCTCTCTCTCTCTCACACATGAAGAAGCTTTGTCCAAATCTTGATCGAGAGGACGGTCTCGAAACGGTGCTGGAGGTTCCGATCCCGGAAGAGATACTTACGCACAAAGGGGGAGCCATAAGAGCATCATGGCAGAACATGAAGTCATGGATGAAGCAGCCATTATCATCAAATAGCAATAATGGAGAATCAAGATCGTCATCCATGGCTACAGCTTTTGGAGGAAGGAACACAGAGTTGCAGCTTTTGTTGGGTGTTGTAGGAGCGCCATTAATCCCTTCACCTATCTCCTCTGACAACAACCCCATCACTCGACCCATTAAAGATCAACGCATTGTCAGTAACATTAAAATCACTCGTTACACTTTATTTTGTCGGGCTTCACTTTATTATTATCCGTTATCTTTTATCTGTCGTTAAAGTGAGAAAATGAGAGTTTAATTACGATTGATAAATGATTAATATCTTGTTTTATCATTTTACAATTCTGATTTGTTAAAATGTAATGAATGGAATTTGTACGGTGGCGTAGGAGGCATCGATGGCAAAATACATAGTGAAGCAGTACGTGGCGGCGGTGGGGGGAGAGCGTGCGGTGAATTCAGTGGAGAGTATGTATGCAATGGGGCAGGTGAGGATGGCGACGACGGAGTTTTCGGCGGCGGGGGAAGGGAGTAATAAAGGAAACAAAAATAATAATAAGATAATGAAGATGAAGAAGTTGGAGAGAAAGGGGAAGATGGGGGGTTTTGTTATGTGGCAGAAGAGTCCAGAGCTTTGGTGCTTGGAGCTTGTGGTATCAGGGTGCAAGATCAGTGCTGGTAGTGATGGCAAAGTAGCATGGAGGCAAACACCTTGGCACCATTCTCACGCTTCTCGAGGCCCGCCACGCCCTCTTCGCCGTTTTCTACAGGTATCCTTTTGCGCTGGCCATTAAATAATTCAATATATTTAACTAAATTATCGTTTAACAGTTTTTATCGGAAAACAACCAAGTGAATTTTCATATTTCATATTTCCCTATGCATAGGTTTGACTTATTTTTGTTGTTGGGGTAGAATTTTTAGTCTATAGTTGTTTTCGGTTTCCATGGGACACATTGGAGCATGCTTAATTATGATTATTCTTATTACATTTGTGGCCTGGGGTGAATAATCATTTGTTCTACTTTAATTTGAGGATTCTTTTTCCCTTTTTTCTTCCCATTGATTTTCATGGTAATTTATTTGAACTAGTTTTCTAATTGTATAGCTTGGCTTCCTTTAGTCCTACGCCTAACCAATATGAATGGGAAAAAAGGCACTTTATTAGCCTAAAGTCAATATTCAATATGGTTTTTAAAGTGCTATTTGTTCTTCCCTTTTTCTTCAAATTTGCTTCTTTTTTAACTCAGGTGTGAAACTGTGAATTAAATGTTTCATATATCCTGTTTTTCCAAAACTCATTTTTTTTTAACTCCTCAAATGATCTAATTTCCCATAGTGCTCCTCCATTTTGAAAGGAAATTAAACGAAAAGAATACAAGACTTTTTTGCTGAATTAACAAAGATCAGATTCTATCTCTTTTGATTATAAAAATTTTAATATTATGTCATAAATATATTTATCTAAAAAATTTATATTGATAAAAAAATACATGAATAATCAGGTCTGACTTACAAAAATTGTTTTTCTTTCCAATTATTTGTCCTTTTCTATCTAAGTTTTCCCCACATCTAATTCCATAACAAAGGTCTAAATTTTGTAAGAGGGGAATGCGCGGAAATTCCTTCAATCTAAAGCTTAAAGTCAAATTGGGACACTTTTCCAATTTAGTTAGTTGCGATTGAGACAAGTCAACAATATTATCATAATTAATCCTTGCTCACCCTGTGACAACCTGTTCTAATGCATTCCTAAGCTGTTTTATTCTTTTGCCGTTGATGCTCTTGAAACTTCGGGTGATTCAATTTGGAATTTTCTACTTGATTGGTAAGAGATAAAAAACAGAAGTTGAATTTTAAACATGGGCCATGACCTAATTAAACTAGTTTATATTGCTACTACATTGGTTCAGTATTATGGGCTTAGTCTCTTATCAATCATATGACCCCCAACAAAAAACTTATCAATCCTATTGTTTTGTTAGTAGTTAGGTCCAAATGCTACGAGGCATGATTCTCAAAGTCACATGCCCTTGTCAAGCTTTCTTCATAATAAGCAGAGTGAATCTAAACAAGAATTTAGTAGCTCGCTAATAATTTGTGTTTGACTCAGTTTATTCCTTTTTAAAAAATTATTTTTGATATGTTTCAGTTGTAAAAATATTTTATATATAAGTTTGATTACATATAGTTACATAAGTACAAGATACGAATCTCACATATCAAAAGTAAAATTTGATCAAATGGTAAAATATTATTATGAGTACACGAGTGGTAACATACTAACACATCAATTCATACTTAAATTGGATCCACATTTTGGGAATAAATTGTACATAGTATATATGTTCAAATATATAAACTTTTTATATTTTGTTAACAGGGTCTTGATCCAAGGTCCACAGCAAATCTGTTCAGCAACTCCATATGCATTGGAGAGAAGACAGTGAACATGGAGGACTGTTTCATACTTCGACATGAAGCTGAGACGTCGGCGCTGCAAGCACGAAGTAACAGCAACGTGGAGATAGTACGGCACACCGTGTGGGGCTACTTCAGCCAAAGAACAGGCCTCTTGGTGCAGCTAGAGGACTCACACCTTCTCAAGCTCAAGACCTCAGCAACAGAAACCATATACTGGGAAACCAACATGGAGTCCCTCATACAAGACTACAGAGCCATCGACGCCATCCAGATAGCGCACGGTGGGACGACACGGGTGTCATTGTTCCGGTTTGGCGAGGGACCTGAGACGCATTCGAGGACAAGGATGGAAGAGAGTTGGCAGGTTGAGGAAGTTGACTTTAATGTTCAAGGCTTGTCCTTGGATTGTTTCTTGCCACCTAGTGACTTGAGGAGGGAGGAGCATGGCAGCGAAGATGGTTGTGGTGGTGGCAGGGTGGTTCCTACCGGAAATTCCAAGTTGCCATACAAGATTCGCTCAGCTTCTTTTAGGATCAGCACTTCCAAAGTGGCGGCAGTTAACATGGATGATGATTCTTGCACCAGTGATGATGAGAGTAATGAAGAAGAGTTGTAAATTTTGTAAATAGACTTGTCCTCATTGGTACATTGTTGCAACATATATAGTATAGGAATGTGGCAATATGCAATAATCAATGGGGACTTTTTTTTCTTTAATTTTTTTTCCTTTTCTTTTTTGTCAATTCAGTGAAACTTAGAGATTAGAGAAACTGAAGATACAGAAGCCAATGTTCTAATATCATTTTCTGAAACCTTCAGTGGCTGGAAATGACAGTGATGTATAGTTAAGACTTAATAGAGTGATTTACAATGCAACCAGATTTGGATTCTCTATAGTCTAAAGTGAGTATTCTTATAAAGTGAATTAAGAAGTTAATCATCCTTAAACCATTAAGAAAGACCATCAAACTATGAAAGTTATTGATCCAAGATTGACTAACCATTTTACATATTTCACTTTCTAGTGAAAAATCAAAGCATGAAACAGAACAAAGAGCTATTCTAATACAACTATATATCTTTTGTTTGGTTGGACTATTGAACTGTTGGTTACAGTACAGAGGCAGTCATATTTCATATTCTAATTAGTAGGTTTTGAGATTAGACTAAATTCTTAGGATAAAGCATTTTTCACAAGAGCCTTTTTAAGATTTTGATAACAAATTATTTTGTGCCCGGGAAAAAAAAAAAGTAAAAAGAAAAAAAAAAGGTTTGTACACAAGCTATCCTAACACCCAGATTTGTCTTTCTACCCATCACTTTTTGAATTGTACATCAAGGAGATAACTCATGCCTATGACTTTCGTAATCTAAAGTTCTAACCATGATATCATACCTCACAGTTCAATTGCACTGCAGAATGCACCAAACTATGAGCATGCATACAAGAGTTAGAGAGACTCACCTTGTAGAAGAAGCTAACCCTTTTCACGCAATAGTAGGAAGGCATGCCACGCTAGGAAGGAAAACACATGTTGTCCTCAACGCTAGCCTTGGGATTCCAACTTCATCGGCAGCAGCCTGTGACACTACATCAGTGATAAAGCATGCTATAGCCTCTTTGCAACTTTCACTTGATAATGTGGCCAATCCATTACGTAATGGAATCACACAGTTAGCATTAAGGAACCAGGAATTGCATAAAAAGTGAATTGTGGTTTGATGGGTTTGGAGAGTTGAATACAGTGTGGAATATGGTGATTGAGAAGTCTCTAGAATATCAATAATCACATGCAAAGCAGTCACATTCATTCTAGCTGAAGTATACATCAAAATGATAGTTTAAAGGCTGGAAATGGAACGTACAAGAAAAGGCTCAAAATACTAAATAAGGGTATGATATAATGGTGAGTGTTACAGACTTAAGAACAAGGACTAGTTCAAGTGGCTCATCCAGATTATAACACTGTTGTGTAAAAATGTCATTGTTGCATTGCTCAAGATTTACTCGAATTATATGTTTCTTGTTTCTGAATTTAGTTGTGAGTAATCCTAAGGTATTAGATTCTTATCTACATATGATTTCATTTTCTTTACAGAGAATATAAGTATACATTACAAACTCAATCTTTGTTTTTTAAATAAACATAACAGATGTGAACTGCAAAAAGTAGTCACTTATCAATTAGCATAGTTCGCCATATGCATGTGATACATAGACGATTAATCCAACAGAAATTCAATGCAAACTCATATTCCCTCCTAATAAAAATATTCTATTTTGTTGATTCATACGTTATAAAAGTAAACTTTTGGAAGTACAAGTATTTCAATGTTAACTGAGACCTGAATTTTGTAGAGAGATCAATGAACTTCAGAAGTGGATGATTTCAAAGACAAGATGTCAGTAACCAAGCCATCAAGGGAAGAATAAGAAGAGCCACCTTCTTTCAAGCTAATTTTAGCCTTTTCCTTCAGATCTAAGACATTATCCCTTATCGCTTTCCCTTCATCCCCAACCATTACTTTTCTAATGGTCTTCTCTATCTCCTCTCTGTCAAGCTTATTCTCTAATTTCACACCAACCCTCCAAACATCACTCACATATTTAGCATTTACCTTTTGGTCTGCAAAGCATGGTGAACAAATCATAGGGACCCCTTCACAAATGCTCTCCAAAGTTGAGTTCCAACCATTATGAGTCCAAAATGCCCCCACAGCTACATGTGCCAGCACTTGTTCTTGAGGAGCCCATTTCACAATGTACCCTCTTCCACCCAAATTCTCCATGAACCTGCTGGGCAATGGTTCGAGCCACTCTGAACCACGGATCAACCCAGGGCGAACCACCCACAAGAATGGCTGCATGCTGTTGGCTAGCCCCCAAGCTATCTCTAGAAACTCAGCCTTAGTTATTGATGCAATGCTTCCAAAACTCACATAAACAACACTGTTATGCTCTTGTGTGTCTAACCAAGAGATGCAGCTTGTGTCCGGGGTCAATAAGCTAGAGGAAGTTGAGCCTTCAGGGAAGTGCTTGTGGAAAGGGCCTATAGGGTATATTGGTATCGAAAATAGTTGGCGCAGTTTTGCCAGTGCAGATGATTCCAACTCTTCAAAGGAGTTCCAAATCACCCCAGAAGAAGCCTTGCATTCATCGACAAATTGAACAACAAATTCATAGAAGGCCTCAGGATCACGGGTCTCGATCTTTGGAAGGTCTTTCACCTTAAGTGGTGGAAGCTCCACCACAGGTTCTTCCAGCTGAGATTCTGGGTTTTCAACAATAGTTAAAAATGACATGTTTTGGAATGATACAGAAACAATATTCCATGTTAAACTGATATTTCTTTTAATCGTTAAAAAGAACTATATTCTATTCAACATTGATTCTAGATTTACTCCTTGCTAAAAACATGTTTCGCTCAGCTTTCTACTCACACAAACATTGCTTCACACTAAACTATACAACTATATTCAAAAATACTTTGTCTTTTAACACTACTAACGGTATTCAAAGCTTATTACAGTCACTATCTAACGCAAGCCACTATAAAAAGCTAAAGAAACAGAACAAAACACTCTAAGCTGAGAGTCGGAGAACCCAACTTTATTCGATAAGAGTTTCCAAAAAGAATACAAACTAAACTCACAGAGTGATTGAAGTAAATTTGTAACAATAATCAAATAAAATAGAGTTAACGATCAAATCGCAATAATATTTTATCAGCGTAACATTTTACAAGAACAGGCTCTTGGATTAGAAGATTATATATTACTATATATAAATTGGTCAAACTCTTTTAAAAAATGCTCAATGAAAATCCGCAGAATCCGCCACCAAAATAATCAAATTTCTAGTGACATAGTAGTAAACATTTTTACAACCGCAAAATTAAACCGCGAAGATAAAAAAATATATTTCTAAATCCTAAACCCGTAGCATGGTTGCATAAGTGAAGAATGGAGAAGAACGAACCTTGAACAGGGAGGTAACCTTTTTCTCTAAGGAGAGGGAAAGAAGCGAAGACAAGAAAGGAAGAAGCGCCACCAGTCCTAAGCACAAGTCTGGGAAGCTTAAACCCATCGCAAACAGATTGAGTGAAATGAAGCGCCGCATCAGCGATGAAGCAAGCAACACGATCATCGTTCTTCAACAAGGTGACCAAGCACTGTTTCAACGGCTCAACGCAGCGTACGTTGAGGAGGCGCGTGAGGTGCACGGGATCGGAGGCCGAGGTGGAGGCTTCGAGTTCCGACAAGGCGTCGGAGATGGAGAGGAAGGTGAAGTTAGGGTAGGAAGAAGAGAGGTGGGGATGCGTGAAGGAAGAAGTGTAGATGACGGTTATGGAAAAACCGTTAGAGTGGAGAGTGTGTGCCAGCTGGAGCATTGGGGTGACGTGGCCCTGTAACGGTGATGGCATCAGCAACAATCTGCGCCCTTTTTGTTCCATTTTCGAGTACACTGCAATTGTGGTGAGCGAGCGATGTCGTTTTATTTGTGAGCAGATGCAGATAAGTCAGCGACGTTGACCATTGCTGTGTGGAGTTCAACCAAAAAGCAAATTTGGATTTCTTCACGTTATAGGAGAAGGGGAACTCGAACTGGGACACCTCTTCCTCTTGCAGCATACCAAAAGATGAGACGGTAAAATAATAAAATTAGAAGTTAATTATTTTTATCTGAGTTATTAAATATTAAAATGGTAAATAGGTCATTGACTTTTTAGTACGCAAATCCAAGTTTTATCTACTTAGTGCGGCAGATCCAAGTTTTTAAAATGGAATATATTAAACCTAAGAATCTATATGTCCAAATTTTAAAAAAGCTAAAAATTTAAATATATTTTTAAATTTTTAAAAATATAAATATTTACGGACAAAAAGATTAAAAACTTATTTGTCCTTTTGTCCTTTTGTCCTCTTGTCAAAAAATACATTACAATGACTACATAATCGATGCTTTGGCTAATTAAATCTGTAATTTCTGATTCTGTTTGCAATACTTTTTTTTCTCTTAAATTATACTTTATGATAAAATTAATTCATTTATTCGCCAATTTGTTTGGAAAGATAACAATGAAAGAAGGTATTTTTCTCTTGTTAATTAAAAGTTATTGATTATTTCAAAAAATTTTGGTGGTCTAAGTATTCGTGATTTATCTTTAAATTCGAATTATACTCATAAATATCTCAAAAGATTACATTCTTTAAATATGCCTGTTCAAAAAAATACTTTTAATCATTAGAGGAGTACTGGAAAAGCGTTGCAGTACTTATAGGAGGGATTGGCTTAGAGTCGTGACAATATATAACAATCCTTTTGATATGATGCTTGGTATTTACAGAATAGAATTTGTGATAGTCTCCCATTTGTGCATATCTCCAATACTAATATAAATATTAGGGTAATTTGGAATGAACTCAATGAAAGAGTTTGGTATTTGGAGCAACTTTGCAACACCTCTTTCTGAATCTATTATTAAAATTAATATAGTTGTTATAATTTGGATTTACACACCAAAAAGTATACTATAACTTTTTGATATGGTATTATTATTCTTCAATAAAAATAATTGCTAAAGTATAACTGTTAATAGTTCGTTTTATTTATAAAAAAAGTAAAATAGTTTATCTTCTATAAGACTCATACAAATATACATTGAACTGCCTTAAGTATTGGAGTACATTTTGTAGGTACTCTCCCATTTTATTCTCCTAACACCAAGGTGTATTTCTTCTCAGACAAGAAATTTAGAGTCGAGATAAAAAATTCGGAATTGGCTGTAAAGAGGACAAGCTATACCCAGTTTATTCATGCAAGAATAGGAATTGATGTGTACCCCGTTATACTTGGAAATAAAGCCAAAATCGAAACCGAACTTAAAGATCGGAAACGAAGGAAACTGTAACAGAAACCCCTGACTAAGTCAGCCTTATCTCCTAGTCGTGGTCTATAAGAACAGAACCCACTAATCAGAATAGATCACGACTCTACACAACAAAAGATACTGATAACGGCACCGACCATGTACATCGGAACAAATTAACACCACTTGTCTATAAAGGCTCAGAGAACACAACCCACGAGACAGGTCACAGAATTCACTCTAAGTTATTACTCTTACTTTCTCATAACTCACATTCTTACTTGAGCGTCGGAGTGCTTTGTGCAGGTGCTCCCGCCGTCGTGTTTCAGAAGGCCGAGGATTATTCACCGCGCCATCCCTGGCCGACGTATAACTCCGCTGAGGACGAATAACCACTCAGAGCAGCCACACTCCTCGGCTCACATAGAACGGAACATTTGGCGCCCACTGTGGGGCCTGGTTACACTAACCCCACTTTTTTCCTTTTTATTACTACACTTTGAGTTTTCTTTTACAGGGTCTCGCGACCTCCAGACATGGCCGACAACGGAGTTCATCAACTCACGCAGGCCGAACTACAAGCAGAGGTCAAAAGGCTCGCCGAGTTATCAGCACATAACAACACCAACAAACGGGAAGAGGGCAATTCCAAAAGCTCAGCCCAGGGCGGCGCCGACCTATTAAGCGTCAACCCCCCGAAGGAGAGACTGACCTTAGACAACCCATTCTCTGAAGAAGTCACGAATTTCCAAATGCCAAAGCATTTCACACTGCCTTCCTCACTCGAGCCATATAAGGGGATTGGTGACTCCCGGGCTCATATTAAAAAATTTCAGTCTATGATGTTTTTTAACGGCTCTAATAACGAACCTGTACTTTGTAGAGCTTTTCCAACTTACCTTGACGGAGCCGCTTTACTTTGGTTTTCGAAATTACCTGCAGGGTCAATTTCTTCTTTTGAAGAGTTGGCAAAGTCTTTCATTGATTACTTTGCTGCAGCACGAATATACGTCTACGGATCGGATTACGTCGGCACCATCCGCCAAGTTTCCCAGGAAAGTCTGAAAGACTACCTGACCAGATTCGCATAAGCAACAATGGAAATACCAGATCTGGATCCCGCCGTCCACCTACACGCCCTTAAGGCCGGCCTTCGACCCGGAAAATTCAGAGAGACGATTGCAATCACCAAACCAAAGACATTAGAGGAGTTCCGGGAGAGAGCAGCCAGACAGATGGAGATTGAAGAACTACGTGAGGCCAACAAAACAGAAAGAAAACCTAAGAGGGAGGAAGACCGAATACCAAGGTCGACTCATAACAAAGAGCTCGGCAAACCATTCAAACTCACTCCAAAATTCGACAACTACACCAGGTTCAACACAAGGAGGGAAAAGATAATCAAAGAAATACTCAACGCCAAGATCATAAAACCTCTAGCGAGAGCGGGGAGCTATCAGGACCAGAGGTTCGTAGATAAAAGCAAGCACTGTGCCTTCCAGCAGAAATATGGACACACAACCGATGAGTGCGTAATAGCCAAAGACCTATTGGAAACACTTGCTCGGCAAGGTGATGAGCGGATAATTTATACGCTTTTTGGCATTGTTTTTAGTATGTTTTTAGTAGGATCTAGTTACTTTTAGGGATATTTTTATTAGTTTTTATGTTAAATTCACATTTCTGGACTTCACTATGAGTTTGTGTATTTTTCTGTGATTTCAGGTATTTTCTGGCTGAAATTGAGGGACTTGAGCAAAAAACAGATTCAGAGGTTGAAGAAGGACTGCTGATGTTGTTGGATTCTGACCTCCCTGCACTCAAAGTGAATTTTATGGAGCTACAGAACTCAAAATGGCGCGCTTCCAATTGCGTTGGAAAGTAGACATCCAGAGCTTTCCAGAAATATATAATAGTCCATACTTTGGCCGAGTTTAGATGACGTAAAAGGGTGTTGAACTCCAGTTCTACGCTGCTGTCTGGAGTTAAACGCCAGAAACACGTCACAAACCAGAGTTGAACGCCAGAAACATGTTACAACCTGACGTTCAACTCCAAAAGAAGCCTCTGCACGTGGAAAGCTAAAGCTCAGCTCAAGCACACACCAAGTGGACCCCGGAAGTGGATTTATGCATCAATTACTTACTTCTGTAAACCCTAGTAGCTAGTTTATTATAAATAGAACTTTTTACTATTGTATTAGATATCCTGGATTGTATTTTTGATCCTGTGATCTCGTTTTGGGGGCTGGCCATTCGGCCATGCCTGGACCTTTCACTTATGTATTTTCAACGGTAGAGTTTCTACACTCCATAGATTAAGGTGTGGAGCTCTGCTGTTCCTCATGAATCAATACAAAGTACTACTGCTTTTCTATTCAATTCAACTTGTTTCGCTTCTAAGATATTCATTCGCACTTCAACATGAATGTGATGAACGTGACAATCATCATCATTCCCCCACGAATGCGTGCCTGACAACCACTTCTGTTCCACCTTAGATTGAATGATTATCTCTTGGATCTCTTAATCAGAATCTTCGTGGTATAAGCTAGATTGATGGCGGCATTCATGAGAATCCGGAAAGTCTAAACCTTGTCTGTGGTATTCCGAGTAGGATTCTGGGATTGAATGACTGTGACGAACTTCAAACTCGCGAGTGCTGGGCGTAGTGACAGACGCAAAAGGAGGGTGAATCCTATTCCAGTATGATCGAGAACCTCAGATGATTAGCCGTGCTATGACAGAGCATTTGGACCATTTTCACAAGAGGATAGGATGCAGCCATTGACCACGGTGATGCCTCCAGATGATTAGCCATGCAGTGACAGTGCATCGGACCATTTTCACAGAGAGGATGAAAAGTAGCCATTGACAATGGTGATGTCCTTACATAAAGCCAGCCATGGAAAGGAGTAAGATTGATTGGATGAAGACAGCAGGAAAGCAGAAGTTCAGAGGAACGAAAGCATCTCCATACTCTTATCTGAAATTCTCACCAATGATATACATAAGTGTTTCTATCTTTATTTTCTATTTATTTATTATAAATTTTCGAAAACTCCATAACTATTTTATATCCGCCTGACTGAGATTTACAAGGTGACCATAGCTTGCTTCATACCAACAATCTTCGTGGGATCGATCCTTACTCACGTAAGGTTTTATTACTTGGACGACCCAGTGCACTTGCTGGTTAGTTGTATCGAAGTTGTGAATGAAAACAATTTATTAAGACGTGCGTACAGAGTTTTTGGCGCCGTTGCCTGAGATCACAATTTCGTGCACCAAGTTTTTGGCGCTGTTGCCGGGGATTGTTTGAGTTTGGACAACTGACGGTTCATCCTGTTGCTCAGATTAGGTAATTTTCCTCTTATTTTATTTTCAAAAAGTTTTCAAAAATTTTTTTCAAAAATCTTTCAAAAAATTTCCCTTTGTTTTCGAAAATTATTTCAGAATTTTTTAAGAATGAATTCTAGAGTTTCATGGTAACATGTTGAATCCTATCTGGCTGTAAAGCCATATCCAAACTGCTTTGGGATTGGTCTTCAACTAATCACTTCAATGCATGTAATAGCATACTAAAGCTTGGCTGGCTATTAAGCCATGCCTAACCCTCAGATTGGAGCTTTAGACTAAGAGTACAAGATTCATGGAATTCATATTAAAAATTTTGAAATCCTTTTTTTTTCCTAGATGTTTTTCGAAAAAAAATTAATAAAATCATAAAAAAATCAAAAATATTTTGTGTTTCTTGTTTGAATCTTGAGTCAATTTCAAGTTTGGTGTCAACTGCATTTTTTCTAAAAATTCTATGCATTTTTCAAAAATTCATGCATTCATAGTGTTCTTCATGATCTTCAAGTTGTTCTTGGTAAGTCTTCTTGTTTGATCTTGATATTTTATTGTTTTGTGTTGTATGGTGTTTTTCATATGCATTCTTGAATTCTTAGTGTCTAAGCATTAAAAATTTCTAAGTTTGGTGTCTTGCATGTTTTCTTTGCATAAAAAATTTTTCAAAAATAAGTTCTTGGTGTTCATCTTGATCTTCAAAGTGTTCTTGGTGTTCATCTTGACATTCATAGCATTCTTGCATGCATTCATTGTTTTGATCCAAAATTTTCATGCATTGAGTCTTTTTCATGTTTTTCTCTCTCATCATTAAAAATTCAAAAAATAAAAAAATATCTTTCCCTTTTTCACTCATAAATTTCGAAAATTTGAGTTGACTTTTTCAAAACTTTTTAAAACTTAGTTGTTTCTTATGAGTCAAATCAAATTTTCAATTTAAAAAAAATCTTATCTTTTTCAAAATCTTTTTCAAAAGTCAAATCTTTTTTATTTTTCTTAGTTATTTTCGAAAATTTTAAAAATATTTTTCAAAAATCTTTTTCTTATCTTTATCACATAATTTTCGAAAATAACATCATCAATTAATGTTGTGATTCAAAAATTTCAAGTTTGTTACTTGCTTGTTAAGAAAGATTCAAACTTTAAGTTCTAGAATCATATCTTGTGATTTCTTATGAATCAAGTCATTAATTGTGATTTTAAAAATCAAATCTTTTTCAAAACTAATTTCAATCATATCTTTTCAAAAATATCTTTTTATCTTATCTTTTTCAAAAATTTGATTTTAAAATATCTTTTCTAACTTCTTATCTTCTTATCTTTTCAAAATTGATTTTCAAATTTGTTTCAACTAATTAACCAACTTTTTGTTTGTTTCTTATCTTTTTCAAAACTACCTAACTAAACCTCTCTCTCTAATTTTCGAAAATATCTCCCTCTTTTTCAAAATTCAATTTTAATTTATTTCTTCTTTTAATTTTCGAAAATCACTAACCATTTTTCAAAAATAAGTTTCGAAATTCCTCTTTCTCTCTCATCTCCTTCTATTTATTTATTTATCTACTAACACTTCTCTCCCATCCAAAAATTCGAACACTACCTCCCTCCCTGTGTTCGAGTTTTTTTTTCTTCCCTTCTTCACACTACATTCTTTTCTTCTTCTACTCACACAGGGGAACCTCTATACCTGGGTAAAAAGGATCCCTATTATTATTATTTTTCTGTTTCCTCTTTTTCATATGAGCAGGAGCAAGGACAAGAACATTCTTGTTGAAGCAGATCCAGAACCTGAAAGGACTCTGAAGAGGAAACTAAGAGAAGCTAAATTACAATAATCCAGCAAGCACCTTTCAGAAATTTTCGAACAAGAAGAGGAGATGGCAGCCGAAAATAATAATAATGCAAGGAGGATGCTTGGTGACTTTACTGCACCTAATTCCAATTTACATGGAAGAAGCATCTCCATCCCTACCATTGGAGCAAACAATTTTGAGCTGAAACCTCAATTGGTTTCTCTAATGCAAAAAAACTGCAAGTTTCATGGACTTCCATATGAAGATCCTTTTCAGTTCTTAACTGAATTCTTGCAGATCTGTGATACTGTTAAGACTAATGGAGTAGATCATGAAGTCTATAGGCTCATGCTTTTCCCTTTTGCTATAAGAGACAGAGCTAGAATATGGTTGGACTCTCAACCTAAGGATAGCCTGAACTCTTGGGATAAGCTGGTCAAGGCTTTCTTAGCCAAGTTCTTTCCTCCTCAAAATCTAAGCAAGCTTAGAGTGGATGTTCAAACCTTCAGGCAGAAAGAAGGTGAATCCCTCTATGAAGCTTGGGAGAGATACAAGGAACTGACTAAAAAATGTCCTTCTGACATGCTTTCAGAATGGACCATCCTGGATATATTCTATGATGGTCTGTCTGAATTAGCTAAGATGTCATTAGATACTTCTGCAGGTGGATCCATTCACCTAAAGAAAACGCTTGCAGAAGCTCAAGAACTCATTGACATGGTTGCTAATAACCAGTTCATGTACACTTCTGAGAGGAATCCTGTGAGTAATGGGATGCCTCAAAAGAAGGGAGTTCTTGAAATTGATACTCTGAATGCCATATTGGCTCAGAACAAAATATTGACTCAGCAAGTCAATATGATTTCTCAGAGTCTGAATGGAATGCAAGCTGCATCCAACAGTACTCAAGAGGCGCCTTCTGAAGAAGAGGCCTATGATCCTGAAAATCCTGCAATAGCAGAGGTGAATTTCATGGGTGAACCATATGGAAACACCTATAATCCCTCATGGATAAATCACCCAAATCTCTCATGGAAGGATCAACAAAAGCCTCAACAAGGCTTTAATAATGGTGGAAGAAACAGGTTTAGTAATAGCAAGCCTTTTCCATCATCCACTCAGCAACAGACAAAGAACTCTGAACAAAATACTTCTAATTTAGCAAACTTAGTCTCTGATCTATCTAAGGCCACTGTGAGTTTCATGAATGAAACAAGGTCCTCCATTAGAAATTTGGAAGCACAAGTGGGCCAGCTGAGTAAAAGAGTCACTGAAATTCCTCCTAGTACTCTCCCAAGCAATACAGAAGAAAATCCAAAAGGAGAGTGCAAGGTCATTGAAATGACCATCATGGCCAAATCCAAGGAAAAAGGGGAGGACGTGAATCCCAAGGAGGAAGACCTCCTGGGGCGTCCAGTGATCAATAAGGAGTTTCCCTCTGAGGAACTAAAGGAATCTGAGACTCAACTAGAGACCATAGAGATTCCATTAAACCTCCTTATGCCATTCATGAGCTCTGATGAGTATTCCTCTTCTGAAGAGAATGAGGATGTTACTAAGGAGCAAGTTATCAAGTACCTTGGTGCAATCATGAAGCTGAATGCCAAATTATTTGGTATTGAGACTTGGGAAGATGAACCTCCCTTGTTCACCAATGAACTAAGTGATCTGGATCAACTGACATTGCCTCAGAAGAAACAGGATCCTGGAAAGTTCCTAATACCTTGTACCATAGGCACCATGATCTTTGAAAAGGCTCTGTGTGACCTTGGTTTAGGGATAAACCTCATGCCCCTCTCTGTAATAGAGAAACTGGGAATCTTTGGGGTGCAAGCTGCTAAAATCTCATTAGAGATGGCAGACAATTCAAGAAAACAGGCTTATGGACAAGTAGATGATGTGTTAGTAAAGGTTGAAGGCCTTTACATCCCTGCTGATTTCATAGTCCTAGATACTGGAAAGGATGAGGATGAATCCATCATCCTTGGAAGACCCTTCCTAGCCACAGCAAGAGCTGTGATTGATGTTGACAGAGGCGAATTAGTCCTTCAATTGAATGAGGACTCCCTTGAGTTTAAAACTCAAGGACATCCTTCTGTAAACATGGAAAAGAGGCACAGTAAGCTTCTCTCAAAACAGAGTTAACCAGAGCTCCCACAGTCAAACTCTAAGTTTGGTATTAGGAGGCCACAACCAAACTCTAAGTTTGGTGTTGAACTCCCATATCCGAACTCTAAGTTTGGTGTCGGGGAGTCTCAACAATGCTCTGAACATCTGTGAGGCTCCATGAGAGCCCACTGTCAAGCTATTGACATTAAAGAAGCGCTTGTTGGGAGGCAACCCAATTTTTATTTATCTAATTTTAATTTATTTTTATTGTTATTTCATGTTTTATTAGGTTCATGATCATGTGGAGTCACAAAATAAATATAAAAATTGAAAACGGAATCAAAAACAGCAGAAGAAAAATCACACCCTGGAGGAGGATCTCACTGGCGTTTAAACGCCAGTAAGGAGCATCTGTCTGGCGTTCAACGCCAGAACAGAGCATGTTTCTGGCGTTGAACGCCAGAAACAAGCAGCATCCTGGCGTTCAGACGCCAGAAATGCACAGTAAAGAAGAGCTGGCGCTGAACGCCAGAAACAAGCATCTGGGCGTTGAACGCCTAGAACAAGCATCAATTCGGCGTTTAAACGCCAGAATTGCATGCAAAGGCATTTTACATGCCTAATGGGTGCAGGGATGCAAATCCTTGACACCTCAGGATATGTAGACCCCACAGGATCAACTTAGCATCTGTGGACCCCACAGGATCCCCACCTACCTCCACTCACTCTCTTCCCTCTTCTTAATGTTCATCCTCTCTTCCCAATAAACACTCTTCCCCAAAACTCTTCACCAATCACCTCAATCTCTCTTCCCTATCACCACTTCACCACTCACATCATCCACTCTTCCCATAAACCTATCTCATAAACTCCACCTACCTTCAAAATTCAAAATCAATTTCCCACCCAAAACCCACCCTTATGGCCGAACCTTACCCCCCCTCCCTTCCCTATATATAGCCCTCCATTCTTCCTCATTTTCACACCACACAACCCTCTCTTCTCTTCTTGGCCGAATACACCTTTCCCTCCTCTCCTCCATATTTGCTTCTTCTTCTTCATCTATTCTTTCTTCTCTTGCTCGAGGGCGAGCAAAATTCTAAGTTTGGTGTGGTAAAAGCATAAGCTTTTTATTTTTCCATTACCATTGATGGAACCTAAGACCGGAGAATCCTCTAGAAAAGGGAAAGGGAAGACAAAAGCTTCCACCTCCGAGTCATGGGAGATGGAAAGATTCATCTCCAAAGCTCATCAAGACCACTTCTATGATGTTGTGGCCAAGAAGAAGGTGATCCCCGAGGTCCCTTTCAAACTCAAGAGAAATGAGTATCCGGAGATCTGACATGAGATCCATAGAAGAGGTTGGGAAGTTCTAACAAACCCTATCCAACAAGTCGGAACTCTAATGGTTCAAGAGTTCTATGCTAATGCATGGATCACAAGGAACCATGATCAAAGTAAGAACCTGAACCCAAAGAATTATCTCACCATGGTTCGGGGGAATTACTTAGATTTTAGTCCGGAAAATGTAAGGTTGGCGTTCAACTTGCCAATGATGGAAGAGAACACACGCCCCTACACAAGGAGAGTCAACTTTGATCAAAGGTTGGACCAAGTCCTCATGGACATATGTGTGGAAGGAGCTCAATGGAAGATTGACTCAAAAGGCAAACCGGTTCAACTGAGAAGACTGAACCTTAAGCCTGTAGCTAGAGGATGGTTGGAGTTCATTCAACGCTCAATCATTCCCACTAGCAACCGGTCTGAAGTTACTATAGACCGGGCCATCATGATCCATAGCATCATGATTGGAGAAGAGGTGGAGGTTCATGAGATTATACCTCAAGAACTCTACAAGGTGGCTGACAAGTCCTCCACTATGGCAAGGTTAGCTTTTCCTCACCTCATTTGCCATCTATGCAATTCGGCTGGGATTGACATAGAAAGAGACATTCCCATTGAGGAAGAAAAGCCCATCACTAAGAAAATGATGGAGCAAACAAGAGAGCCCATTCATGGAGCTCAAGAGACGCATGAAGCTCATCACCATGAGATCCCGGAGATGCCTCAATTGCATTTTCCTCCACAAAACTATTGGGAGCAAGTCAACACCTCCCTAGGAGAATTAAGTTCCAACATGGGACAATTAAGGGTGGAACATCAAGAGCACTCCATCATCCTTCATGAAATTAGAGAAGATCAAAAAGCAATGAGGGAGGAGCAACAAAGATAAGGAAGAGACATAGAAGAGCTCAAGGACATCATTGGTTCCTCAAGAAGGAAACGCCACCATCACTAAGGTGGATTCATTCCTTGTTCTTAAATTCTCTGTTTTTCGTTTTCTTTATGTTAAGTGCTTATCCATGTTTGTGTCTTATTACATGATCATTAGTAATTAGTAACTATGTCTTAAAGTTATGAATGTCCTATGAATCCATCACCTCTCTTAAATGAAAAAATGTTTTAATTCAAAAGAACAAGAAGTACATGAGTTTCGAATTTATCCTTGAACTTAGTTTAATTATATTGATGTGGTGACAATACTTTTTATTTTCTGAATGAATGCTTGAACAGTGCATATGTCTTTTGAAGTTGTTGTTTAAGAAGGTTAAATATGTTGGCTCTTGAAAGAATGATGACAAGGAGACATGTTATTTGATAATCTGAAAAATCATAAAAATGATTCTTGAAGCAAGAAAAAGCAGCAAAGAACAAAGCTTGCAAAAAAAAAAAGCGAAAAAAATAAATAAATAAATAGAAAGAAAAAGCAAGCAGAAAAAGCCAAAAGCTCTTAAAACCAAAAAGCAAGAGCAAAAAGCCAATAGCCCTTAAAACCAAAAGGCAAGGGTAATAAAAAGGATCCCAAGGCTTTGAGCATCAGTGGATAAGAGGGCCTAAAGGAATAAAATCCTGGCCTAAGCGGCTAAACCAAGCTGTCCCTAACCATGTGCTTGTGGCGTGAAGGTGTCAAGTGAAAACTTGAGACTGAGCGGTTAAAGTCAAGGTCCAAAGCAAAAGAAGAGTGTGCTTAAGAACCCTGGACACCTCTAATTGGGGACTTTAGCAAAGCTGAGTCACAATATGAAAAGGTTCACCCAGTTATGTGTCTGTGGCATTTATGTATCCGGTGGTAATACTGGAAAACAAAGTGCTTAGGGCCACGGCCAAGACTCATAAAGTAGCTGTGTTCAAGAATCAACATACTGAACTAGGAGAATCAATAACACTATCTGAACTCTGAGTTCCTATAGGTGCCAATCATTCTGAACTTCAATGGATGAAGTGAGATGCCAAAACTATTCAAGAGGCAAAAAGCTACAAGTCCCGCTCATCTGATTGGAGCTATGTTTCATTGATAGTTTGGAATTTATAGTATATTCTCTTCTTTTTATCCTATTTGATTTTCAGTTGCTTGGGGACAAGCAACAATTTAAGTTTGGTGTTGTGATGAGCGGATAATTTATACGCTTTTTGGCATTATTTTTAGTATGTTTTTAGTAGGATCTAGTTACTTTTAGGGATGTTTTTATTAGTTTTTATGTTAAATTCACATTTCTGGACTTCACTATGAGTTTGTGTATTTTTTTGTGATTTCAGGTATTTTCTGGCTGAAATTGAGGGACTTGAGCAAAAATCAGATTCAGAGGTTGAAGAAGGACTGCTTATGCTGTTGGATTCTGACCTCCCTGTACTCAAAGTGGATTTTCTGGAGCTACAGAACTCAAAATGGCACGCTTTTAATTGCGTTGGAAAGTAGACATCCATGGCTTTCCAGCAATATATAATAGTCCATACTTTGGCCGAGTTTAGATGACGTAAAAGGGCGTTGAACGCCAGTTCTACGCTGCTGTCTGGAGTTAAACGTCAGAAACACGTCACAAACTAAAGTTGAACGCCAGAAACACGTTACAACCTGGCGTTCAACTCCAAAAGAAGCCTCTGCACGTGGAAAGCTAAAGCTCAGCCCAAGCACACACCAAGTGGGCCCCGGAAGTGGATTTATGAATCAATTACTTACTTCTGTAAATCCTAGTAGCTAGTTTATTATAAATAGAACTTTTTACTATTGTATTAGACATCCTGGATTGTATTTTTGATCCTGTGATCTCGTTTTGGGGGCTGGCCATTCGGCCATGCCTGGACCTTTCACTTATGTATTTTCAATGGTAGAGTTTCTACACTCCATAGATTAAGGTGTGGAGCTCTGCTGTTCCTCATGAATCAATACAAAGTACTACTGCTTTTCTATTCAATTCAACTTGTTCCGCTTCTAAGATATTCATTCGCACTTCAACATGAATGTGATGAACGTGACAATCATCATCATTCCCCCACGAATGCGTGCCTGACAACCACTTCCGTTCCACCTTAGATTGAATGATTATCTCTTGGATCTCTTAATCAGAATCTTCGTGGTATAAGCTAGATTGATGGCGGCATTCATGAGAATCCGGAAAGTCTAAACCTTGTCTGTGGTATTCCGAGTAGGATTCTGGGATTGAATGACTGTGACGAACTTCAAACTCGCGAGTGCTGGGCGTAGTGACAGACGCAAAAGGAGGGTGAATCCTATTCTAGTATGATCGAGAACCTCAGATGATTAGCCGTGCTATGACAGAGCATTTGGACCATTTTCACAAGAGGATAGGATGCAGCCATTGACCACGGTGATGCCTCCAGATGATTAGCCATGCAGTGACAGCGCATCGGACCATTTTCATAGAGAGGATGAAAAGTAGCCATTGGCAATGGTAATATCCTTACATAAAGCCAGCCATGGAAAGGAGTAAGATTGATTGGATGAAGACAGCAGGAAAGCAGAAGTTCAGAGGAACGAAAGCATCTCCATACGCTTATCTGAAATTCTCACCAATGATATACATAAGTGTTTCTATCTTTATTTTCTATTTATTTATTATAAATTTTCGAAAACTCCATAACTATTTTATATCCGCCTGACTGAGATTTACAAGGTGACCATAGCTTGCTTCATACCAACAATCTCCGTGGGATCGACCCTTACTCACGTAAGGTTTTATTACTTGGACGACCCAGTGCACTTGCTGGTTAGTTGTATCGAAGTTGTGAATGAAAAACAATTTATTAAGACGTGCGTACAGAGTTTTTGGCGCCGTTGCCTGAGATCACAATTTCGTGCACCACAAGGCCTACTAGATAAGTACATCGAAGGAAGGAAACATAAAGAAGGCGATAGGGACAAGGAGGAACGCCAGCAGGCCTCAGGAAACAAGGAAGCCAACAAATGGTCAAACAACACCCAACCCAAAGGGATTATAAATTGCATATCCGAAGGATTTGCCGGGGGCGGCGAAACAACATCGGCAAGGAAACGGAGCTACCGAGCTATGCTAGCCATCGAAGGAACAGCACCACCAAGCAGCCAAAATACGCCCGACCTAGAAATTACTTTCAACAAGGCAGACATATACTCGGCCGTCCCACACCTAGACGATCCAGTGGTAATCTCTATCCAAACAGGCGATCTATTGGTAAGAAAAGTCCTTTTGGACCCAGGTAGCAGTGCAGATGTTCTCTTTTATTCTACCTTTTTAAAAATGAATTTATATGAAAAATTTATGCAACCCTCATCCGGAGAACTAGTAGGATTCTCCGGAGAAAGGGTACCAATCAAAGGTTATATATGGCTAAAAACGACAATGGGAGATGATCCACTGTCAAGAACCCTTGATATACAATATCTAATAGTTGGCTGCACCAGTCCCTACAATATTATTCTCGGAAGACCTGCTCCGAACATGTTCAGAGCAGTGATATCAACTTTTCATCTATGTGTTAAATTTCAGGCACAAGACGGCAAGATAGCAACAATTCACTTGGACCGCCAACAAGCTCGACAGTGCTATAACTCTAGCCAAAAGAGGTCGGACACAAGGCAGAAACAGCACGAAGTCAAAGCAGTACAAACCATGGAGGAAGTTTTGTCCATAGCCGAGCTCGACCCTTGAGGAGACACCCAAGAAACACCTCAACCAGCAGACGAGCTCCAGAAAATCCAACTGACATCAAAACCGAAACAGGTAACATACATCGGCCAGGTGCTACAAGGGCAAAAAAGGTCGGATCTTATAAAGATATTACAAGCCAACGCTGATCTATTCGCTTGGACCTCGGCGGACATGCCAGGTATAAGCCCAGACGTCATCTGTCACAAGCTCGCCACTAATATAGCAAGCCGACCTATAGCTCAAAAGAAAAGGAATTTAGGAGCAGAAAAATCAAAGGCAGCCTTGGAAGAAACCAGCAAACTTTTGCAAGCCAACTTCATCAGAGAAATCCGCTTCACCACATGGCTCTCAAATGTGGTAATGGTAAGGAAGAACTCAGGTAAATGGCGCATGTGCATCGACTTTACAGACTTAAACAAAGCATGCCCTAAAGATGCCTACCCCTTTCCATGCATTGATAAGCTTGTAGACAACGCATCAGGCTTCAAAAGCTTGATTTTTATGGATGCATACTCTGGATACAACCAGATACTCATGCATCCAGAAGACCAAAGCAAGACAGCATTTATAACTGAACATGGAAATTTTTGTTATAGAGTAATGCCATTTGGTCTAAAGAATGCCGGTGCAATCTACCAATGTTTGATGGACAAAGTCTTCCATCGTCAAATAGGACGAAACATGGAAATCTATGTAGATGATATGGTCGCCAAGACCATTCAGGAAAAATCGCACTGTGACGACCTCAAGGAGATATTGGAACAAATCCGAGCATATAATATGAGACTCAACCCAGAAAAATGTGCCTTTGGAGTACAGGGGGAAAGTTCCTCGGCTTTATGCTTACATCACGAGGAATTGAAGTAAACCCAGAAAAGTGTGAGACAATACTCAACATGGCAAGTCCTAAAACGATAAAAGAGGTACAACAATTGGCAGGAAAGGTAGCTGCGCTATCTCGGTTCCTACCCGCAGTATCAAGCCGATCATACCATTTTTTCCAAACAATATCAAAGAATAAGAAATTTCATTGGACAGAAGAAGGCGAGAGAGCTTTCACCGAGCTCAAAGCCATCCTATCATCACCACCCGTGCTGCAAAGACTAGAAATCGGTAAACCTTTATACTTATATTTGTCTGTTTCAAACTATTCTATAAGTTCGGCTCTTGTCATCGAAACAGGAAAAATACAACAGCCAGTATACTTCGTCAGTAGAGTCATGCAACTGACGGAACAGAGGTATCCGAGGATAGAACAACTTGCCTTGGCACTGGTGATCACAGCAAGAAGACTAAGGCACTACTTCCAAAGCCACACAATAGTAGTGAGGACGAACCAACCATTAAGACAGATACTGACAAAACCAGAACTGGCCGGATGTCTCACCAAATGGTCTATCGAGCTTTCAGAATTCGATATCCAGTTCCAACCAAGGTCGGCCCTAAAAGCACAAATACTTGCCGACTTCATCTCAGAACTGACCCCTGATGAGCACAACAAGTCATGGGAGCTACACGTTGATGGGGCATCGAGCCGAGAAGAAAGTAGAGCAGGGGTAATTCTCAAAGAAGGAGACCAAGTGATAGCCGAACAAGCCCTCCAGTTCCATTTCCCAGCAAGCAACAACTAGGCCGAGTATGAGGCCCTCATTACAGGACTCAAACTCGCCCTGAGCTTCCAGGTACAAAGCTTGATAGCACATTGTGACTCCCTCTTGGTGGTCCAACAGATCCGAGGAGAATTTCAGGTAAAAGATCCCTTGCTAGAGCAATACTGGCTCATAGCACAAGATCTCATTTCAAAATTCAATTCATTCATTATACTGCATGTGAATAGAGGAAAAAATGTTAGAGCAGATGTATTATCCAAACTTGTCGCCACCAGGGCAGACACACAAACATCGGCCTTAACACAACTCTCATTAAAAAAACCGAGCACTGAATTATTATCTGTGACAAATATTAACCACCTCCATGATTGGAGGACACCTTTCCTTGAATATATCAGTACAAGCGTCATACCCAGAGACAAACTCAACCCATAACACTTCAGATGAAAAGCAAGTCTTTACACAAGCATAGCAGGAAAACTATATAGGCGAGGTTTCTCACAACCATTGCTAAAATGTCTAAACAAAGATGAAGCAAAGGAAGTAATGGACGAAGTTCATGAAGGTGTTTGTGGAAACTACATTGGAGGACGAGCCCTCGCAGCTAAGATCGTCCGAACCGGGTATTACTGGCCAACCATAAAAAGGGATTGCATAACGAAAGTCAAAGCATGCGACAACTGTCAGAAGCACGCAGCCATATCCACAAGGCCGGCCGAGCTGTTGCATAGCATGGAGGTAAGCTGGCCATTCCATAGATGGGGGCTCGATATCCTCGTCCCGTTTCCAATAGCGCCAGGCCAGGTAAAATTTCTTTTAGTAGCAATAGATTATTTTTCAAAATGGATAGAAGCACAACCGTTAGCAAGAATAACGGCCGAAAAGGTACGATCATTCATATGGAAAAATATTATATGCCGATTTGGAATACCAAGGGAAATAGTATCTGATAATGGCAGGCAATTTACAGATAATAAGCTCGGCTCACTTCTAAGAAATTTTAACATACAGCATCATTTTAGCTCGGTCGAACACCCACAAACTAATGGGCAGGCCGAAGCTGCTAACCGAGTTATATTGCAGGCTATAAAGAAAAAACTTAATAATGCAAAGGGAAAATGGGCGGAACTGATTCAAGAAATATTGTGGAGTTACAACACAACGATACAAACCACCACGGGCGAAACGCCCTTCAAACTAGTCTATGGGTCGGAAGCGCTAATCCCTATTGAAGTCGGCATCCCTACATTGAGAACCGAGCTATATGATGAGCAACACAACTTAAATTCATATCCACTACAAACATGGGAAATCGAAACGACAATAAAGCGCAATAAAGACGACACGGTTCAACAAAATGAAAGAAAACCAACTATCCAAAACCCTTTCAAAATCCCTCCAAACAAAAAGCAGGCCCACCAACATTAACCGCACAAAAAGAAAAATAAAAAACCAACCTATCAAAGCTCGGCTACCGTTCCTAACACAACACCAGCCGAGCTTGGGGGCTATGATGTGTACCCCGTTATACTTGGAAATAAAGCCAAAATCGAAACCGAACTTAAAGATCGAAAACGAAGGAAACTGTAACAGAAACCCCTGACTAAGTCAGCCTTATCTCCTAGTCGTGGTCTATAAGAACAGAACCCACTAATCAGAATAGATCACGACTCTACACAACAAAAGATACTGATAACGGCACCGACCATATACATCGGAACAAATTAACACCACTTGTCTATAAAGGCTCAGAGAACACAACCCACGAGACAGGTCACAGAATTCACTCTAAGTTATTACTCTTACTTTCTCATAACTCACATTCTTACTTGAGCGTCGGAGTGCTTTGTGTAGGTGCTCCTGCCGCCGTGTTTCAGAAGGCCGAGGATTATTCACCGCGCCATCCCTGGCCGACGTATAACTCCGCTGAGGACGAATAACCACTCAGAGCAGCCACACTCCTCGGCTCAAATAGAACGGAACAGGAATAATTCAAATTCTAATTTTCTTTGGTGGTGCAACTCGTAACCTTGTTGGATCTAAAACTCAGCTTCTAATAAGGATTATTCCACCAGAGAAGGGTATCTGTAGTTACTTAAAAGAAAGAATCAAGGGGATGAAGGATGGAATTATAAGTGGTTGTGGGCTTGTGGCGATCTGCCAACCCTAAAAAGTCGAAGCTATTTGACCTGGCTTGCATGGAGGCCTTTCAACATCGTAATAGCCTTACAAAATCGGGGTATGCCCTTGGTGTGGCAAGAGCCAGAGACAACAATGCATTGCCTACTGAACTGTACAAAGGTTCATGATATTTGGGTGAGACTAGACCCATCAATTCTGAATCTTGGTGGGTATTTGTTCTCGTGGATGAAGGCGGATGTTTTGGGGGCAAAAATCCTTTCTCCTCCTTGATTTATGGTGGATTTGGAGGCTTCTTAACCAAGAAATTTTCAATTCATATGAAGAGTGGTTGCAAGCAAAGGTCGTAACTTTAGCTCAAAGATGGGAGCATGAATTGAAGTATTCTTACACTCTGACTGAGTCAACTATTACAGATCAACAAGGTTAGGTTGGATCGTCCTTTGCCGAGACTAGTTAAAGTAAGTTATGATGCCAGCAATTTTGAAAAAGTTCAGGTAGCAGATTTTGGATGTGTGATTAGGAGTCATGATGAGCTTGGGTGAAGGGTTGTTCGGGTATTCTCCTAATGTGGAATATCAAAAGAGCAGAAATCTTTGTTATTTGGAGAGACCTAGTTTTAGTTTGGAAGTGTAGTATAAAGGCAATTGTCTGTGAAACTGACTCAAGCATGCATTATTACAACTCAAAGAGAACCAAAATCAGAGATAAGGGATGATGCAGATTTGGTGTTGTGCATTCAAAAATTGATTAATAGAGAGTAGGAGGTGCATTTCACCTTGGTGCTTCGAGAAGCAAATGTCATGACCGATTTGATGGTCAAGCAGGATGCTTGGAGCTCGAATGAATATATAGAATGGCCGGAATCTCTCAACAACATTACAGATGCTCTTCTTAAGGATTCTGATGTAGTTTTAGTTTTAAGAGTCTCTCTGTATCTCTTGTTTGTTTTTTTTACTTTTGTCTTTCTTTCTTTTATTTTTGGGTTAAATATGATTTTGGTCTCAACGTAGAGGCCGAAAATCCATTTCGTCCTCGGCCTTTTTTCGTTACAAAATAGTCCCCAAAATTTCAGTTTGTTTTAAAATCGTCCTTTTTACCAATTTTATTTTTTTATTACCAAATTACCCTTCATTAAAAAATTATAAAATAAAATAAAAAAGAAAAAAAAAAGAAAGAAAGGCATCAGAGGGAGAAAGAGAATCGGGGGAGGGGGGAGCGAGAAAGAGAAGGGGGGAGGAAAGAGAATCCAGGGGAGAGGGGAGGGAAGGCCGCACCGCTGCACCACCGCCTGTGATCGGAAGGGGAAACATAGAGCAAGAGAGGAGAAAGCTAAGGGAGAAGAGAGAGATCAGAAGGGAGAAAGCTAAGGGCCACCGCCGCTGCTCCTCGCCGTCGCCGCCGCCGCTCCTGCTCCTTGTCGTTCAGTCCTCGCTGCTGGATCTCACCGTGCACTGCGAGCCGTTTCTGCTCCTCCTCCTCGCCTTTGCCGACATCATCGCCTCGCCTTCGCTGTTGCCCTCGTCTCGCCGCACCTCCTCCTCGCCACTCGCACTGCTACCCGCGTTCTTGCCGCTGCTCCACGACCCTCACCGCCTGTCGCAACTGGATTTTTTATGGAATTTCTGAATTTTTTGTGAAATTTGTTGTGGAATATCTGAATTTGTTATGGAATTTGTTATCTTCTTCTTCTGTGAACTAAATTTCTTGTGGAACTTCTGAATTTTTTGTGAAATTTGTTGTGAAATATCTAAATTTTTTGCTTGGTGATTCTGAATATCTGAATGTCATGCTCTGTTAATGAATTTCTGCTTTTGATTTGGCTTGAATTTGGAATATTGTTGCTGCTGAATTTGTTGATTATTGTTCAAAGTGCATGTTGCTTGAATTTCTTTAAATATTTTGGTCTGTTTTTCACAATCTGAAGAATCTAAAGAAGATGAAGAAGCAGAGCATAATTTGAAGAAGATGAAGAAGAAGAGCAAGAAAGGAGATGTCGAAATTGTGATAGAGGATAAGGGTATAAATGTCCGAAGGACGATTTTAAAATTATATTAAACCTTAGGGATCATTTTGTAGCGAAAAAAAGACCCAGGATGAAATCGATTTTCGACCTCTACGTTGGAACCAAAATCATACTTAACCCTTTATTTTTCAATCATAAAAAAAAATATATAATCAATGAAGATTATATACTACTAACGAAAACAACTAAATAAAAATGTGTAATAAACAACCACAACTCCTAGAGCAATTATAATAAATTTGTGAAATAATTATTGACAGACATAAAATCGTGATCGTCATATGTTCTATTAAAGTCTTTTTTAAAAAACCAATTTAACATATTTAACATATTATAACACTCTAAAAGCATATTCAATAATTTTTTGTTGTCCTTCTTAATGCTGAACAGATAACTTTTTAAAATTATTTTTTAAAAAATTGATTTTTTTTTATTTAAAAGCTGACTTTTCTTCTTTTAAAAACCAATTTTATACAAAATCAATTTTAACTTTATATGTACGGCATATTTTACAAAATTTGCTACCATCTGTTAGAAAATAAAAAAGGCAATATAGTATGAGATTACCTATAAATTCTTGTGTGGGACATAGCAATTTTGATTACTGTGCAGATTTTGCATCTTCAATTAGTTTGATTAGGTTCTTATTTCCACTCATTCGGGATTCATCAAGTGGGGTATTTTCCCATCTGTTAATATAATGAAAACGAACAAAGTAACATTAGAACACTGAATAGTATCAAAATTATTACAACCCAAAATGCCTAATACACCGAGTTAAATAAGCATACTGGATCTTGTTTTTCCAAGTGAAAGCTATTCTAAAGAACATTGGATAAATTACCCATGTTAATCCCATCAAATATAAAATTGGTAATGCAATTAATTTGTACCTGTCCTTAGTAAAAACACTAGCTCCAGCTTCTAATAGTAACTTCAGCTGTAGCGACGTGCAATGGGCTTGGGTATTCAATGATTATAATCTTTCAAGTTGGAATCCATGCCATTAGAGAGTAGCCTTTTGAGATATTCTGATATGATTTTCTCGAGTTAAATCTCAATTTGACCCCTGAAATTTAGTCTGATACTCAGAATAATCCCCATAATTTCGACGGCCCCAATTAAAACTCTCAAATTTGTAATCGTGGCTCTGACTTGCTCCTGCGATTATCTTCATTACCGGAATGCTGATCTAATGCAATTACATGACACGATGGACACTACTTAAACGACGGGACATTGTTTTCACGCCCAAATCCTTTGGAAACCACGTTTCAGTTGTTTTTTGGTTAAAACTCTCTTTCTTTCCACTACGACGATCATAAGATGCAAAACATCAAGAAAACCCTTACAATACGTAGTTTCCGAAGGGTTTGAATGCGAAACCAATGCGCCGTTATTTAAGTAGTGTCCACCATGTCATGCAATTGTGCCAGATCAGCATTCCGGTGACAAAAATGATCGCAAGGGTAGGACGGAGCCATAATTGCAAATTTAAAGATTCTAATTGAGGCCAACGAAATTAGGAGGGTCATTCTGAGTATTTGATCAAATTTTAGAGGCCAAATTGAGATTTAACTTGATTTTCTCCTTTTAGGATGAAATAGGATTTAGTTTTAGTTAACCGGTTAAAAGTTATTTGTTAAAGTTTTGTTTTATAAACCAAATTTCAAATAAATATGGTTATAATTTTTAAAATTGTTTTAAAAAATTAGTTATTCAAAATGTAGTTATGAAGTTTTAATCGGCTAATCACATTTTGAATTCAAAATGTACAACCCTACATTCAAGATATATATCATAGTACCTAATGTATAGTTAATACTATTAATAGTATAATAAATCATTGGAGCACAACCTTTCAACGTATAAAACAATAGTAAATGATCTAACACATCAATATTGTTGTTCAAACCATCAACATAAAAAAAAAATTAGCGTCATATCAAAAAATCAGACAATGCTACAACTCTTAGAATTATAGTTGGAATAATCCCACGACAACCATTCATATACATATATTTTCATATTTTTTTAGATAATTTTTTTCATTGTTAGTATATGCAATGACCTGCCATTTTAGAGAATCATCTACTCACTTCCATTTGAGGTAGATATTGCAATTAATTGACTTTAGTCTTCATAAGTATTCATTCTCAAAAACCAAAATAATATTTTTGATAAACTTTTTTAAGTACTCTATTACAGTGCTTTTGATTATTCGCACATTATCATCAACAACAACATTAACTATTCCATATGCCAACATATGAATTGCTATTGTGCATTTTTGCAATGGAGTCGATTCTTTCTTGCAGGTGGTATCCACTCATTGTTGAAAATATAGACGAATATTGGACAATTTTTCTACAATACGAAGAAGTAATCGTCTTTCCATTTGAAACCTTCTTCTAAATATCTCTTCATGGTACACCTAATCATTGGAAAATTAGTTATTGTAAGAAATTTATCTCCTCTTTCACGATCTTTATCTATCATCCAGTGATTTTTGGAAGAGTAAGAACTTTCGCAAAAGTTATGTGTAACATCTAGAAAATTGCACTAAAGTGTATAGAAGTGTTCACCAGTCGAGTTAGTTCGGATTTGAAAAAGAATAAAAACCGAATCAAATGGTTGGTTCAGATTTAAAATTTTTGTGAGTGGATCCAAATCAATCACAACTGATTATGCACGGGGCGCGGGGGTTGGATCGGTTCTGGTAATCGGATAATCCAAACCAATTATATTCAGTTGTATATATATTATTGTATTTTATTTTTTAAAAGTTATATAAACCTAATTGGATAATTGGGTTGGTTCGAGTTCCACCAAAACTCGAATCAAATAAGGTCGTGTTTAATCGAATCGAACCCAATTATCTTCAATTACCCGTTGAATATATATAGAACTGATATTTTTTTGGTGACTATATATAGAACTGATATAATCCGATCAATTTAATTTTGGACAGATAATTAGACTATCCATATCCGTGAATATTCCTAAAAATGTATTATTAAAAAAGAAATTAATATATCAAATAGTTTCTTCAAACACTTCATTAAAGGATTTATCATTAGTTTGGTCAGAATTTTTAGCCATTTCTGATAATTTGAAGGTGAATAACAATTTTTTTATATTTTTTAAAATAATTTAAACTATATATACACTAAAATCAATCATTAATATAAAATATTTATTAAAATATAAATATATATTAAAAATAAATTAAATAACACTTATATTTATATATAAATATATTGATAGTAGATTTTAGTATATAAATAATATTTTTTTAAATGGCTACTTTTTCAACAAAAAGTTTTACAATAGCTGATAAAAATTAAATTGACTCTGAAATTAGAGCTTGCATTTAAAATTAAAGTGCATGACATGACATTCCATAATTTAAAACATGACCAAAATAAACTTTTAAATAGAAAATTAAATTAAAAATGAAGCAAATCACAGATACTAAACATGCGTCTTCGCTCATCCCTAATGCGTCTTGATAAATGATTTTCATATCCATCTCCTTCTCTTTAAGCTCTAGATCTTTTTCTTTGACAATTGTCATTTTTGAATTTCATCTTTAAACAAAACCAAAGAAGTTAACCATTTAGCTATTTTAGATTTGAGCATGTACATGACTTCTTGCAAAACAGAACCATTTCCATATACTTTTTCTTTTCTTTTAGATCCTTTAACACCTTGTAGATGGATTAGTGACTCCACACCGACAGCTTCACTTGCTGGTGTTTTGTTTTTAAATAAATTCACTTTGAAACATTAAAATATAACTATAGACGAAGTTTTATATAAGGTGAAAACTCAGGTGCAGTCGACTTCACCTTTACATAGCATTAACCAAGGCATCAAGGTAATTATAGGAGGAACCACCTTCTTCCAAACACAAATTTGCCTTCTCTTTCAAATTCAAGACATTTTCTCTAACCTCCTTTCCTTCATCCCCACTCATTATTCTCTTAATAACTCTCTCTATCTCAACCCTCTCAACCTTCCCTTCCAATCTTACTCCAACCTTCCAAACATCACTCACATATTTAGCATTCACCTTTTGATCACCAAAACAAGGCATACAAATCATAGGAACTCCTTCACAAACACTCTCCAAAGTTGAGTTCCAACCACAATGAGTCCAAAATGCACCAATTGCCTCATGACCTAAAACTTTTTCTTGAGGAGCCCATTTCACAATGCACCCTCTCCCACCCAAACTCTCCATGAACCCGTCCGGCAATAGTTCGAGCCACTCTGATCCCCGGACCAGGCCTGGCCGAACCACCCATAGGAACGGGTGGTTACTATGGGCTAAACCCCAAGCTAACTCCAAAAACTCGGCCTCAGTTATCGATGCGATGCTACCAAAGCTCACATAAACAACACTTTTGGGTTCTTTTGTGTCTAGCCAAGAAATGCAGCTTGTGTCTGGAGTCCATAAGCTAAAAGAAGATGAGGGTTTTGGGAAGTGGTGCTTGTGGAAAGGGCCTATAGGGTATATTGGTATGCTAAATTTTTGGCCAAATTTTGATATTGTTGATGATTCTAACTCTTCAAATGTGTTCCAAATCACCCCTGAAGAAGCCTTCAATGAATAAAAAATGGTACTAGTTAGATTGTAGAACAATTCAGGGTCACGTGTCTCGAACCATGGAAGGTCTTTCACTTTGAGTGGTGGAAGTTCCACAACAGGCTCATCTAAACGAGATTCTGAATTTCAACAAAAGTATACATAATCATATTTCGAATATACCATATCCAAAGATGAATATTTTTTTCCTTTTAACAGAGACAAGTTTATTGCGTCATTTTAGATATGCACTCATGATATAAATGAGTTACATTGTAGATATATTTTTTTAATAGATATCATCAATTTTTACTTTAATCTACCTAAAAAAATAAATTACACTTATTTATGCAAACATTTCTCAACACCAGAGCTTGATGATACGGCAGTAGTTATAATCAAACGATCTTCATACTCAAATACAACTTGCATGTTGCTCGAAATACCAAAATTACAATTAATAATAAATAACAATACTTAATAAATACATAAAAAAAAAACTAAGAAATTAGTTATCATGTATTTGTTTATATTTATACATATATTTCCATATTTTTCTATCAAAATAATTTGTCACCAAAATAATCAAATTTATCATAGTCAAATAATTAAACTAATAGCATAATCAAATTTTTTCACAAACACCACATAGTGATTGGTGCTACTTTTTGTTTTGATGTAATATGGTTGAAAAGTAAACAAGGATAGTAGCCAATCCAGAAAGAGAAGAACAACATATAATATCAAGATTCAAGAACACAAGTCAAGTCAACACACACCTTGAACTGGGAAATAACCGTTCTCTCTAAGAAGAGGGATTGAAGCAAAAACAACGAAGGAGGTGGCGCCACCGGTCCTCAAAACGAGTCTCCGAAGCTTGAATCCATCACAAACAGATTGAGTTGAATGCAAAACAGCATCAGCAATGAAACAAGAAACAGTCTCCTCCTTTGACCGCATCAACTTATCCAAACATTCCTTCAAAGGTTGTACGATTCTAACGTTGATGAGGTCAACGAGATGCAAAGAGTCCATGGACGAAGCTTCGGATTCAGACAAGGATTCATGGATGGGAAGGAAGGTGAAGTGAGGGTGTGTGGAAGGGTCAGGGGAATTGAAACTTGTGTGGATGATGGTTATGGAGAAGCCCTTTGAATACAATATGTCTCCAAGGTGCAGCAATGGTGTTATGTGTCCTTGGAATGGTGATGGCATGAGTAGTAATCTATGGCCTTTTCCTGTTACTTTCTCCATTCTTGTTGCTACTTGCTTTGTTATGTATTGTTCTTGATAAGTTCAATTATTGTTGCTTGCACTTGTTTATTGTCTAGAGTGAATATAAATAGAGCACATTATTTTGAACTCCTCAATATTAAACTTGAAAGTTTGATGGGACTAGATTATGTACCACTTGACTTTGGTTGAATATTAGTGTATTCACTCGTCCCATGTACAGAAAATATGTATAAATACTTTTTAAGTTTATTTTATACTAATTTATTCTATTTATATAAAAATGATTAAGATTCATAACTCATCTTTTTAATTATTTTTTTTAATTTATAAATAAATAAAGTTTTGATTATTTTTTATAATTTTAATTTTTTAAAAAATAACATATATATATCTTATTTTTTAGGGTAAAACATTATAATAAGACAAGGAGAACAAAATTTTACACAAATAAGCCAAATGAAAAACTGGTTCATGAATCCACCAATGCACATTACTATATAGTTCGAATACATGTAATTCGAATCAGATTCGAATTACTCACACACACTATAATTCGAATCAACCTGATTCGAATTACACCCACAGTAATTAGAATAAGGGTGATTCGAATTACACTCACACACTCTACACATAGTAATTCGAATTGGCCAGATTCGAATTACTCATTATTTAATTTTGCCCATTCTTTTATTAAAAAATTAATAATTGATTAAAAAATCAATAATTTAAAAATTAAAAAATATATATTTTATTTCATGCATTAAAAAAAAGCTAACAAAATATTTAATTACGAGACTTTTTTAAAATATTAATGAGCTATTAATTCGAATTTCATACAATACTCTTTTGCCCATTTTTAAGCCATTTTTTATGCAAAACAATTTTAAAAAATGGCTTAAAAAATGTTAGGAGTACTATAAAAGTTTGTAATATTCTAGTAATTTAGGTAAATACTGGTTATAACTATATTTATTTTAGTTTTTAAATTATTATTGACTATGTAGAGTATTTCTTTAATGTCCTAAGTCATTAGGACATTACAAATTTTTATAGTACTCCTAACATCTTTTAAGCCATTTTTTAAAATTATTTTGTATAGAATAAAATATTTTTTTGTGGTATAATTTAAATAAATTTATTAAAAAAATTTATAAAAAAATATTCATGAGCTATTAAAAATGGGCAAAAGAGTATTGTATGAAATTCAAATTGGTAACTCATTAATATTTTAAAGAAGTTTTGTAATTAAATATTTTGTTAGCTTTTTTTTAATGAATGAAATAAAATATATATTTTTTTAATTTTTAAATTATTAATTTTTTAATAAAAGAATGGGCAGAATTAAATCATGAGTAATTCGAATATGGCCAATTCGAATTACTATGTGCAGCGTGTGTGAGTGTAATTCGAATCAGGTTGATTCGAATTATATGTAGTTCTAGTTCAAAACATACTGATTCAAACTATATAGTAACATGCATTGGTGGATTCATGAATCAATTTTTCATTTAGCTGATTTGTGTAAAATTTCGTTCTCCTTGACTTTATTATAGTGTTTTGTCCTATTTTTTAAGTATTAAAAGGATGAATTACACTTTCTAATCATTATTTATATTTTATTAGGCTATATTATATTTTTGTATAAATATTTTTTAATAATTACTAAAAAATACAAATTTATATACATATTCATATATGAACAACAAAAATTAACATGTTACAATAATGTAATAGTATAATTATAAATAAAATGATTAAAATAGGGGTATTATAAATTAAATAAGATAAACATCTATATTATTTTTATAAATAATTTTCTTTCAACCGTACTAATATTTTTTTTTTAAAATGTGCGATGTAAATAGTAAGACTCCAATTCAAATACTCACATCGAAGTTATTAAAATTTTTTTATCAATATTATCTAATAATATATGGTAAATAATCTCTTCTAAAATTTTAGGTTGCATAAATACAAATGAATAATTTTAATTATTAGCAGAATTATATACATAAACATATACTATTCATAATATATATATATAGATTTCCTTTGTTAAAGTATTACAAATTTATAAACTATTTTTTAATAATTAATTTTAGAAATAGAAATAATATTCTATTAATATTCAATCAACCAACACCTCAACATATATATTACATAATTCAATTTTTAATAGCGTAAAAAATTAATTTTAAATATTACGGCTAATTTTTCTTAATTATTTTATATATCTACTTTTTGTTATAAAATAAATAAATAAAGAAGATGTACTAAATATAAAATAAAGATGTGTAAATAAAATATTTTAGTATTAATATTTACCAATATAATTTTTTTTTTTACCAAAGATAGGAGATTCGAATCTATAACCTCTTAATTGAATATGGAGAAACTATGTCATTTGAGCTATAACTCATTGGCATTCACCAATATAATTAACTCAATATAATAGAGATGATTTATATATTTATTTATATACATAGTAACGTAAAGAGAGAATGAGAAATATTAACAGTATAAAGAAAGGAGGATTATGGTTATTGTTGTGTGTGTCATTCTCAGACCATACTTTCTCTATTTATATATATAGAAGTATTCTCTATTTTTCATGGCTTCATAAATGTGTAGTCCAACCTTAGAACTTTTGCACCATCCACTATTAAGTTTTTGGACAATGGTTTGATTGGAAGAATGGACATTCATATTTATCACAGCACATCCTTTTGAATGTCCATTTAGGATTATGCCTCGTTAAAATCTTATTAAAAAAATATTCAATAAAAAAAAAACTTTAATAAAGAAAAAAGGTACAATATTTTTTGTGGTGGGACTGCCTCATTTAAAGTCTTGTTAAGAAAAATCTAATAGAAAAAAACTGACCAAGGAAAAAAGAATACAACCTCTCCCTTTTGTCACTATTATTTAATATCTCGAAATCGGTGCATCCCAATTTGATGTACCAATCTTTCAAAAGAGGATTTTGGAAATGACTTTGTAAATAAATCTGTTAGATTATCGTTTGAGCAGATCTGTTGAACATAGGGGTGGCAAAGCGGGCCGGTCCGCCCCAACCCGCCCCGCCCCGCCTAAGCCCGCCTTATAAACGGGGCGGACCGGCCTGCCCCGCCAACTAAAATGGGTTCAAAATGCTAGCCCGCCCCGCTTTATGGCGGATTGGCGGGCTAGCCTGCTTCTTTTTTTTTTTTTAAATAAAATTCATTAAAATTAATCAAAAAATAATAATTAAAAAATCAAATACAAATAAAAAATAGTCAAATTATAATATAATTTTTTTACTATTTTTTTAAATTTTTAACTTCAATAAAATTGTTCAAAATAATATTTGTCAATAGAATCATCTTTATTTTAAAAAATAAGTCACATAATTTGAGCATATATACAAAATTGTAAAATAAAATAAATAAAGTTAATAACTAAAAGAAGAATAAAAACAAAAAATGAAAAAAAAAGTGTTTAAAAATTCTATAATTATTAATTTTATAATAGTAATCACACTTTTATTTAATAAAAAAAATAAAAAAATAAAAATCTTCGGCCCGGCGGACCGGCCCGCCCCGCCAAAACCCGCCAATTTGGCGGTGCGGGTTTGGCGGGTTTTTTTTATTTGGCGGGCTCCAAATTCTAGCCCGATCCGCCTTTTTTAGCGGGTTTAGCTGATCGGCTCGACGGGCTCGACCCGTTTTGCCACCCCTAGTTGAACATCAACTATTCCTTGATTTTGAATATCATGAGTGAAGAAGAATTTGGGATAAATATATTTTGTTCTATCACCTTTGATGAATATATCTTTAAGTTGTACAATGCATGTTATTATCTTCAAACAGAACAGTTGGAGTTATCTTATGATCAATCAGTTTACATGATCATAGAATATATTAGATCAAACTCCTGAGCCAAAAACACTCGCGACGACTAGGTTCACGTATTGCTAGTATTTCTGTATGATTAGAGGATGTTGCTGTAATCGTCTATTTCGTGGACCTCCATGATATAGCCGTATCACCATATGTGAATAGGTATCCTGTTTAAGACTTTCCTTTGTGTGAAACAGACAAGTATCCAACATCTGCATAGCCAACAAATTATGACTTGGATTCATATGGATAAAACAATCCTATATCAACCGTTCCATAAAAATATCAAAAGATTTGTTTAATTCCATTCCAATGTCTTCTGGTTGGAGAGGAACTATATCTTGTTAATAAATTTTTTTTAATATTTGATTAAATTGTTCTTATATTTGGTACTCTTTTTTTTTCCTGTTAAAAGTATAATCATTATAATTTTTTAAATTATTATTGTTAGGGGTGTTCGCAAATTAAATATGACTAAAATTTCGATACAATCCATACTAAACTCATCAGATCGAATTCGATATCCGCACTTTTTATATTTGGATCGGATATCAAATATATTTGTAAAATAAAAAATATTAAAAAAATTATTTTTAAACATATTTATTTCTGTGAACACTTTTTATGTTTACTTTTTTCAGAATGTTTTTATAATTAATTGATATTATATATATTTTGTTACACTACATCTAATTATAAAAATTTTATTTATTTCTAATACTTATATTAAAAATAAAAATAAATTTAAATTAATAAATTTTAATCTATAGAATAATAATATAGTAATCATTTTACATATCGTACGAATATAAATTAATTATTTTTTTATTTGTAAAAAATTTAAGAGACTTGAGCTTGTTTTATATATATATATATATATATATATATGATTAGTGTGACATATTTTTTTATATAAACAATTACAGAAAAAATTTAATAGTTAATCTATTACCTTTTTTGTTTTAGTCTAATTTAAATGTTTTTATTGTTTTTGGAAAGAAAATCTTTTAAGAAATTTAATAATACGTGACGAGGAACATCCAATAAATTAAACAAAAACCAATTAAAATGCAACATAAAAACATCTTTAAAAAAATATGAAATAAGCATCTTTATTTGAGTGATCCCCTTTTCTATTTTGTGCTTCTCATTTTTTAAGCCAACCAACATCATGTTTGACTATTTTATTTATGAAAATATTTTCGTTTATTGATTGATACCCAATACCTACTTTTATTTTATAAAAAATAATAGAAAGTTAAGTGGCTAACTGTCCAAAGTAGTAAAAGAAGTTTCGCACTGGAACAAAAAAGGAGGTAATTCTAAATTGGAAAAAGTGATTGGCTGGTTGGAAGTGAATGGTTTGAATGGAGTGATGGACTGAATAAGAGACTGTGGTTTTAGGGAGGGTTGGTATTAGGTAATATATTAGTTCAATACATTTAATTAGCATTTGTATATACTAGTGGTTCGTTAGATGAGTTTACAACATTTTTGACAAGATAGTTTGTTAACATTATACAGCTGTCACGCTGCAATAGATTAGTTTACATCTCAATTTGTTACAGTAGTTGAGCGTATATATGCAGGCTCATTGTTGGAGCTGAGGAGCAGCTTGGCGTGATTGTGTTGCTATCTTCTTATGCGATTTAATCGTTGCAATGCCTAACAAAATAATGGAAAGGAACGATAGTAACCATGAAAATCACAAGGATGGTAATGACAACGTTAAAGTGCCAGAAACCACGCACCAGATTAGCAGTGGTTAGTAATAATTGGTTTTACTTATATATCATAAATATTGCTGATTGAGATAGAAGATGACATAATTAAGCATGAAATTTGTAACCCAATATAGCTGGCACTCCAGGTGTAATTGAAATCGGAACTTTGTGAAATATATACATTTTCCTCTGTTCAATCTTATCTCCATAATATTAACTCATAATTTGTTTTCCTCTGGAATTTGTTTGGTGGCAGATTCATGGTTTCAAGTGGCTTTTGTCCTAACCACCGGAATCAACAGCGCTTATGTGCTGGGATATTCCGGGACCATCATGGTGCCGCTTGGTTGGGTTGGTGGCGTGGTTGGTCTAATCCTGGCCACCGTGATTTCGCTCTATGCAAATGCTCTTGTTGCTATGCTCCATGAGTATGGGAGGACAAGGCACATCAGATATAGAGACCTTGCTGGATTCACATACGGTAACAAATACTCATCTTCTACAAATGTTTTCCAATAACATGCAGCTATTTCTTTGTCTCTCATGTTTCATCCCTTTCTTACCGCAAAAAAAAAGGCATATACTCTTACATGGGCTGTACAATACGTCAATCTTTAATTAATCAATACTGGCTACATCATTTTGGCCGGTTCAGCCTTGAAAGTAATACAAATTCAATCTCTTCCTCAGTTTAGAATATGTTTCTTTAGATAGTGTGTATGTCTAGCCATCCTGTTACATGCATACAAAAAATATATAAAAACAATATGCATTGGTTAATTTGGTAATTGAATTTCTTTTTTTTTTTTTGGGTATTTCTAGAGGGTTCTTTTCGTGAATTCTTTTTTATTTTTATGTGTTCAATGTGGTGCAGGCTACTTATCTTCTATTCTGGGATGATCACACAATGAAACTTCCATATTTTATTGCCATAGCTGGCTTTGTGTGTGCACTGTTTGCCACTGGAATCGCTACTCTTTCAGCTCTTGGAGTTTGGCTGGGAATTCAACTCTCAAGTCTAGCTTATATTGTTATATCATTTGTGCTGTCCCTTAAAGATGGTAATATTTCATTTCTGCTATTACGTTATGTGTCCCCGTTTTTTTTTGTCCACCAAGGTCTTATTGCCAGCTTGGTATTCATGTGAATACAAATCTTACATCTCTATCCGAACTGAGTTAAAAATTTTCATGCATTAAGTTGAAGACACTATTTTTTTTTAACTGTCCATTAAACAAGATGATTGTTATTAACATCAGGATTGAATGCACCACCTAGAGATTTCAGTATTCCGGGTGATGGCGCAGGTAAAATATTTTCGATCATTGGAGCGAGCGCTAATCTCGTGTTCGCATATAACACTGACATGCTTCCCGAAATACAGGTCCCATAAACTTACATTACATGTTATTCAAACATATTTAATGTACAAATAGATACTGATGCACAACATAAATTGATTGATGTATATGACAGGCAACAATTAAGCAGCCAGTTGTGAAGAACATGATGAAAGCCCTGTATTTTCAATTCACAGTTGGTGTTCTTCCATTGTACCTGGTTACATTTACAAGTTACTGGGCTTATGGAAATTCCACATCAGCATATTTGCTGAACAATGTGAATGGTCCTGTCTGAGTTAAAGTTGTAGCTAACATTACAGCTTTTCTTCAATCAGTCATTGGATTGAATGTACTTACATCTAAACTTGAACTTCTGCTACTATCAATTGTTTTAACCCTGATAAATAATACAGGCCAAAATCATATCTTACAATTTAAGGAAAACAAAGTTGTCTCTCACTGGTTAAAGAAAGATCAACCGGAATTTCAAATCTTGAGAAACTAAGATGTGTTTGGTTTGCATTTTCATTTTCAATAGTTTCTATTTCAAGATTTTGTGAAGAGAAAAGAGAAAACAATAAAAACAAAAAATATCAAAAAAATTGAAAAGAAAAGCACAAAACAAACACATCCTTTATTAGCTCGTGTTTTTGGTCTGGGATAAAATTTGGTTTACTCGAATTGTTTGAGTGTCCTAATGATCCTCTATTTTCACTTCTGCTAGATATTTGCTAGTCCTATGTATGAGTATGTGAACACCAAATATGGGATCACCGGAAGTGCCCTAAAAATTAAGAACTTATCATTCAGGTTTTTACTAAGAGGTGGCTACCTCACCTTCAATACATTTGTATCTGCTCTGCTACCATTTCTTAGAGATTTCATGAGCCTCACAGGTGCAATAAGCACATTTCCACTCACATTTGTTCTTGCAAACCATATGTACCTAACGGCAAAGAAGGACAAACAATCATTCATGCAACAACTCTGGCACTGGCTCAACATTGTTTCTTTAGCATCATGTCTCTTGTAGCAGCAGTTTCGGTCATAAGGCTTATCTTCGTAGACTCCCAAACATACCATCTTTTTGCTGATTTATGATCAAAATCTAAATGTTTTCTTTGCAGATTTTCTTCCATATCTATAATGTAATCTTTTGCTATATATCTCTTTATAGAGATATCGCTTGTTGGATCAAGTCGTTTTCGTTTGCATGGTTGAAAGAAATTCTCTTATTTGCTTGGAATGATGATTCATATCTAGAAATGAGTCTTTCTTATCTTTAATGGATTGATATGAATAAAGATCATATTCATATTGTGTGTGTTTTTTTTAATGAGCCTAATTGTTGATTTTTGTAAGAAATTGATCTGATTTTTTCATTTGAATCACATTTTCTTAAATCTTTATTTTGAATGACACTTTTTAGTCTCTTTTTTTTCTGTATTCTTTCAGCCAGTGTACTAATTTTGCTTAGTACAAGTTAGCTTGCTAAATAAAATGAAATGAAATAAGATATCCGGAGTTGAGAGTTAAGATTTAATAATGAGATGAGCATATCAGTAGAGATGAGTTACTTTAGCAGCATCAGTTAGATTAAATTCCAACAATTAAGTAGGCAAGATGTTTACAAAAATAAAATGAAAATATAAAGGAAAAAGTGATAATTGATATGTAACTTCATAAAAAAAATTGAATATACATAATGTATGGTAAAGAAAATTATGTGGGTGAAAATAATACAAAGACATACATTGATAGGCATGTCTAAAGTAGAATTTGATAAACTAGGTTGCCTAGAATGCTTTGCTGAAATCTCTAATTAAAGATCTGGAACCTGCAACCATATAAGAAACGGATCTAGGTTAAGACTGCATTGTACTAACCACTAGGGCTCATCATAGCCAATGACTTGCATGCTTAATCCAAAACTATACATCTATACAAACTCAGATAACATGATTCTAAATCAAGGCACATTCAATGAGTTACTATACAGTTAAAGGTTTAGTATGTTTTTTGTCTTTAATGTTTTTAAAATTCAATGAGGCTGCAGTGAAAATAATGAAATGAGGAGGTGCAGGGGGAGTGCTTGTGGCAGTGGTGGATGTGATGTGATGATTGTGGTGGTGGTGGTGATAGGGAGGTGAAGAGTTGGAAGGGTTGAAATTGGTTAGGATTAGATGAGAAAAGATTAAAATTGAAAAAAGAATTGACTAACTGCGAATTAAATTGTGTTTAAAGTGTACATGAATATATTACATAACAATATAACATATAGAACAATTGTAACAGCAATCAAGTTTGCCCTGCTAGTTGGGGGCTTTAAGAAAAATAATTTTCAGAAAACAGTTTGATCTTAAGTCAACAATTTAACTCAACCACTATCTTGAGTCTTAGAAACAATCGGATGACACACACATATACGGAGCATATCATTTAAATTTTAAACTCTAACAAAGCATTGACATCGCAGCTTGCTTATCATCATCATCTTCCGGACAGAAACTTTACAATAATGAAGATGGTGTTGAGAAGTACTGAGAGGAACTCTCATGTACGGACTTGCATGAATGAGACCTATAATCTGGCCTTTCAAGGACTTTGTCCTCCCAACTGAAATATCTGAGAAGCCCCACCCTCTCGGTGCAAGAAACCGATCCTCGTTTGTTATTGCCAGTGCATTTGCAAGGAGCAAGAACCCCTCTAGTAGTGTCCACAAACCCATCTCCCTGCACTGCAAACAAGAAATATATCACTATAAGAGATAGAGAACTCATCCAATCCATTAAACATAACACACTGTAGTGAAGTTATCAAATTCTGAAGTTACCTCGTAAAAACTTTTCCCCAAATTGAAATTACAAGTTCAGTTTCAGGGTTCAAATTTTGTAGAGTTTAGTCTCAAATTTTGGTAAGCTTGCATTGCAGACACAGACAACAAATAGCAAGTAGTGCCATTTCTAAAAAAATATGCATTTTGTGGAACCAAAATCTCCCTAGCAAAGTTACAATCACTTGGAGGACATCAAAAATCCAGATAACAGATTATGAAATTATCTTCTAATTAAATATCATCAAAATTAGGAATGCACCAACGAAAAGTCTCATAAACTTTACCAAGAAAAAGAATATCCTGAATTAGACTTTGAGCATAGAATCTACAAATTTCAGTGCAAACAACTGAAGATACAACTAAAATAAAGTCGGGAGAAACTATTTTAACGGTTAATAAGTGCAAATATGGTTAATATGGTTTAAAAAGAGGCAAGCCTGAATAATCAGGCGATGAATAAATTATTGCATGCGGTTTGGGCGTTACTTTGCAGGTTTGTTTCTTTATTCATCCATCTTGAAAGTAGGAAAATACTAAGTTAGAAGCTTCTGGAATACAAATGAAATGCAGATTCAACTTATATTGATAATAGCATTAACTAAACACAGCAAAACAAGCTGCTTCTTCTGGTTTCTTGAGGTATGCGATGCAGCTTGATTCCAGTTTGGCGTGAAGGGTTTGCTTTTGCCAATCTCTTTGCTGCAAAAAGAAAAGGAAAGAAACACACATTCGATCACTCATTCAGGTTTATTTGATGGTAGAGTTAGAGATTAACACCGCCAAACTATTTCATAGAAGAGCTTGTTCACATTCTGTGCAGTTTTTGCTGAAGTTTCAAGAAAAGACAATCCGTTTTCTTTCGCATATTCTTCACCGTCCTGTATATACAAGAAACAAACATCACCGTTTCACCACCCAAAACCTGATTCTTTCATTAAATTTGCACTGTAATGTAAGCATATATATCAAAAAGAAATACCTCATTCGCAACCTTTCTCTCCGCTCCCAAATCAGCCTTGTTAGCCACCAAAAACATTATCAAACTCGGATTTGCTGATCACATGGTTTATCAGATAAATTGAGTTAGAATCCTAGTTACTCGCTACTCATTTATGAGATATAGACAAACTTACCATGTCGTTGCACTTGTTGAACCCACTTCTTTGCTCGCGCAAAAGATTCCTGGTTACACAATGCATCACTTACAAATCAATCATCACGTTTGTTTTATTTTTCGTGCACTACTCCTCATGTATGGACCTTACTTTTTTTCCCCCCTAAAAACAATGTGGATGTTTTTGCTTCGTCTAATTTCCATGAACCTCAGCTTTTAAATGTGAAGACTAGTTTTCTACAAAAATGTTTTATTTTATTCTAACATATAAAAACACTTAGAAGTTATATAGATATGAAACAACTGTGAAGTTTACTTATATAGATATGAATTCAAGAGGTTCATTTAAGGATCATTTGGGTAAGAAACAATGAAATGATATAAGCGAATATTGAAACAAGTGATTAGTGATGAGATGATTAATAGAGTTAGTAGTTAGTACCATGCTTGTAATGTCATAGACAACAATGGCAGCATCAGCACCACGATAGTACATAGGGGCCAAACTATGGTAACGTTCCTGCCCTGTTGTGTCCCATATATCAAATTTGACAGTGGCTTCATTCAAAGACAAAACCTGAGTGAAGAACGCTGCCCCAATTGTTGATTCCTGCATCCTTCCACATAGAATAAGGTTAATCCATTTCCAACACTAATAGCCATATAATATATTAAGAAAATGCAATAACTAAGAGTAACCTGGTACTCAGAAAATTGGACTTTCACAAATCTAAGAACCAAACTTGTCTTCCCTGCTCCCATGTCCCCAAGAAGTACCTGCCAGATCATTAATCATTATTCATCGCCTGATTATTCAGGCTTGCCTCTTTTTCTAATTATATTGATGAAAGTATATAAAATTGTAATATAATTATTTATGAACTAAGCTTTCTAAACGATAAAAAAATGATGGCTAAAAACCTTATTTACCTCTCTTTTTTTTCCAGGTAGTTTTTACCGTCGTTAATTTGTCTAATGATATTATCAAAATATCTGGACTTGCATATATATCTAATTTTGCCATCTGCTTAAAATAAAAAGTGCAAATAGTAGTAGTTACTTACTCTGATAGTTGAATTAATTGATAAATTTAGATTCTTCATCTGCTCCTATTTATTATCTTCCTATGGCTATATATTCTATTATTCTATCAATACATTTGGGAACTGGTAAGCAAGTACCTTGATGAGTTACAATTTCAATGCTACAGTCAAAGCCTCCATGGTTTCGATCACAAGAGCAGAAGCTGAGTCAAGAAAATAAACAAGTAGAATGGTAAATTCCTTAGTAAGTTGGAGAACAAATGCATAAGATACAATATCTCAATCATTACATGGAATTTCTTGATGAGCTCACCATCATCAATTCTCTTCGCCACCAAATAATCCTACAAACTAACCCTTATCCACTAATAAAATGGTGTTATAGATATAAAAATAATCTTATGCCTTCACCTAACAGTTAAAGTGTCTATATGACTGCAATTCAGAGGCTAAGTATTCCTACTCCACTTCCTTATGAAAGTCGAATTATCCATTCCTCAAGCCATACAAAGTCAATTTTGAGGAGCATGCAGGAAACTTGATTTAAAACCAATGATGTGCCTTAACAACTTAAGCTTTTAGGAGTGAAATCCCTCGGCATTTGGAATTTGATATCATCATAAGCATCTATGACTATGATCAAAGATATTGCTATAAAGTAAAATGGAGCTACAAAAATACCCGATTGTTATTTGTTTGTCAATGTCATAGGGATTTTTTTCTGCATTGGAAAACACAGCCTATACCAAGACCATTTATCCCTGAAAAAAAAAAAAGGAACAAAAAAAAGTGAATTATTAAAAATTATTAAAAATTATTAAAAATAAGGATACAAGTTCAGAGTAGAGAGAAATTAAGATGGAATTTGCATTTTAGAACTATGGTTTTAAGAAAAAGTGTAACAAATTTGTTGCCTACCTGAGATTGCTGAATTCGCCATTGATAAGGCATCTGGCAGTGGAGGACTTCCATCTCTAAAGCATATGATCGGCAACATACTCTGTGGAGCTGTTTCTATTCTTGAGACATCCTGAAACAGTGTGCATACAAACAAATAAAAGAGGCAAAAATATTCCCGAGCCCACCGATCACACAGTAAGATGATATCTTAGAGAGCTATGATAATCAGAGCGCTATTTCATTTTAACTTTAACCAATACAATATGAGGCATCATAAGACAAGACATCAAAATAGAATAACATGAAATGAATTCAATTAACAGTCATCATTCCTACCAACAAAGAAGTATGAAGTGAATATACTTACAAGGTCTACATTTGAGTTCAATACTATAGATAGCACAGAGAACCATGGCGGCAAGTCAACTGCAGCATGTATCACATACCAATTAAATCACCAAATCACAAGGATTGAAGAAAAAATAAAGGTTACTCCCCATTCTCTAAACTCTCAAGAAATACTATCTAAAACGTACATTTCAATGCTCCACAAATTAGAGATCAAATGAGAAATACTGGTTCTTCCAAATCAAATAATATTGTATCCTACTTTTCAAAATTAACATTGGTCATCAGTTAAAGCTAAACTGATAAAATACTTTCATGAGTAAAGGCTAAACTCCATAATATATAAGTGGAATCAAAATTTATATTCCATTAATGAACTAGTTGACAATTGAAGACAACCATAATCACACTGCAATGGAAAAACATTAGTTGATAACATAAAGTAAACTTTTAAATAACCAAAATAACCTCTTAGGAAGATCATAGTTATCACCTGGATAACCGGAGAATCAGGTTCCAGTTCTGTCATAAAAGCATTGATAAGGGCAGAATTTAGTTGAAGCATTTCATCGAGCAGGTTGTGTGCTAGTAAAATAAAAATGAATTTTAAAGCAAACAAAATTTAAAGCTTTCAACAAAACAATACACCACATAGTAAGATATAAAGCATGAGATTTCATATTAAGAATCAATGAAAATTGAAAATTACAAGCAACATTAGAACTTAGAAGTACCAAATTATATCAAATCAAATGAAAATAAAAGAAAAAGGACATAATCATTATCAGAAGTGAACTGTTGAATAGTAAAACAAAACATTTATAATTTAAGAATGGAAACAAATCAATAATCACGGATTCACTTTTTTTTTTCTTTTTTTGGAAGAATTAAAACAAATTTGAGATGGATAGACAAGAATATTCACAGTTAGTGTTGCCATAAATGAACCAAGAAATAACAAATTAAGATGAAAATTGATGCTTCACTCACCAGGACTTTCTCCCATAATTTTTCTGCCAACTTTATGAACAAATAGAACAAATTATCAAGAATTTAAAGAATGTACTTTACAATTTACATCTGAAAAGAATTCGATTGTTAACCTACTTTTTCGGGACTATGATGCATTTGCTTCAGCATAGGATGCCATATCATTGATTGTTCCATTCCCCTCCTCTAGTAAAATAATGAAAAGGGAAAGGAATTTAAAACCTACTGGATTGCTCCAAGGGATTTTCATTTTTAAGATTGATTCTTCCTTTAAGTAGATATATAAAGTAAAGTGATTCGAATACTTGCAAGAGAGTAGATTTTATCATCAAAATTTTCACTCAATTTTACATATTCAAATATCTATACTCATGAATCATGATTAATTTATTCCTATATTTAAAGTAAACTCCTTTATTGAGTCTTTTCATAAATAAAATCTTTAATTTATTTCATTCCAATTTTTAAATTATATCAAACAATTAATTATTCTTTTAAATTGATTAGTGTGAAAGAATTGATTAATATTTTTTTTATTATCAAAATACTATATGTCCTCAAGTTTTTCGCCAAACTCTATCTCTTCAGATGTATATATCTATTATTGATTTTTATTGTATATCATTTACATCTTTAGTTCCTTTTTTTTTTTTTTGTCAAAGATAGTAGGTTATATTTCATTAATTATTGAAAAATGAAATATAAAGATGTCCAAAAGCAGGACAGCATAATAAAAGGTGAGGATTTTCTAAAAACACTATACTGAAGGTATTCATCCAACGGTGCGTGGTCAAAAAACGAAGAAAAATCTTAAAGAAGAAAGAATGATAAATCAAATTGGATGCAACTAAAAGCTTGCTTCATAGAGATGACGGCCTAAACTGGGTAGGGGTGTTCATGGATCGGATCCGATCTGCATATCTGCGGTATTTATCCGAATCCGATCCGAAAATTGCGGATATGGATCCGATCCGCAAGGCTTTCGGATCGGATCCGCAAACTAATCGGATCGGATTGTGGATTTTGTGTTGGTATCCGCATATCCGCGTATCCGCAAAAATAAATAAATAAATAAATAAATATTCTTTTTATGTTTTATTTCAACTAATAATTATCATATATGTTGTATTATTTTAATTTATTATTTAAAAAAAGTATGTTTAATATTATTTTAAGAGTAAACATATTTAAAAGAATAGAAAAAATGAATTTCATTGATATTTTTGAATAAAAATAAACTTTTAAAAATATTTTTGTATTTTGCAGATATATTTGATATCCGATCCGATCCGATTCGCAAATGTGCGGATCGGATCAGATCGGATCCAACCTTAAAAACTGCTGATATTGGATCCGATCCGATCCGATGATTTTAGTGCGGATCGGATCGAAATTTTGGCCATATCCGATCCGATCCGATCCGCATGCAGCCCTAAAACTAGAAGTTCTTTGGATTTCACTTGCTAGAATGGCAGACGACATTAAAATAGAACCTTCAAAAATTAATTAGTTGCGAACTTTTCATCAGTTCCAGCAAATAATGGCAAGCAATTGAGAATTGAGCTTCTTTCTTTAAAAAAAAAAAAAGCACATTGATTGCATCCAATATATACTGTAATTGATTCTTTCTTTAAATTGATTTATACAATTATACAAACAACTGATTCTAATATTCACACTAAATTGTGTTATATATTATTAAGTTTCCTTTTCAATTTTAGCTATAAAAATCTTTATATCCAATACTTATACCCGTTATATCTTAGTTACTTCCGTAATTAATTTCTTTTATAAATAAAATCTCTAATTTATTATATTATATTTTTAATTTATATCATGTGATTGATTTTTATCTTAATAGAATAATATATTGAATCTCATTATAGATAATTGATTCTTTTCTTATTAATGTCATTATATTTAAATTATATCACATAATTATTCTTTTTTATTTAAATATTAACAAATTTAATTATTTAATATATGATTTTTCTAAAAGTAATGTTTATATTAAAATTATTAATTCATAAAAATATAAAAAATATGATAATTACTAAAATATCTAATTTAGTCATGATTTAATTATTAAAAGTATATATTTTATTTGTGTGAAATTATTTAATCATTTATGGAAATAGATATTTAAAGAAGAACAGGTTGGGAGTGATAGAAAAAAAAAACTGTAACAACTTTGCAGAAAATCCAGTCACCAACAGCTTTTGAGCCGGACTAATTCAATCTCACTCTTAGGTGACCTTATTCATTTTGGCGGATTTCCGACGAGTCCCATCCAAATCGAAAGGGAATGAAGTAGGTTCTACATGCCATAACTTCGAGAACAAAATTTTAAATACATATTTTTTGGGTCTTGAGCCGAGCTCTTGTCCTTCCTCTTTGATTCAAGACAAAGCAAAGAATAGAGGCTAGAGTTATTTTCCCGAGTGAAAAATGTATAGGTGGAATCTCCGAACGAAGATTTTGAATCTGTATGCGAGTGCTTTTCGGGAAGGCAGGTCCGGCACTCCGCGGTGATAGACCGAAGGTCACATCGTATGGAGCCATCCAGGGTGCTCTCCACACAAGACTCTGATCACACATGTGGCTGAGGATTTCAATCCACTCCTGATTGTTGTATGTAAAGTCCCGGCTACTGACTTGAGAAAAAGTCTTTGATTTGAATTCTATTTTCTGGAAAGTAGGGTCTCATCATTAAATCATGTGTTAATATAAGAAAGATATGAATTAGGCTTATTAGAAGAATTATTGACAATTATTAGTGTAACGATCCAATTTTCAGTATGACATATACCAAAACATCTAGTGTTACCAACTTGAATTATACTGACACTGTTATTAATAATATCAAGCCTGCAAACGGATTAACGAAACTTGATTTTTAGAAAAAAAAAAAACAAAAACTTCCTTAAAGATAATTCGTGAATAAAGAGAAATGTGAGATTATGCAAACTAAAAAGATAAACAAATATATACATAAACAGGATAATAGCACCCAATAATGTAACACCCTAATGCAACACCCTTCCACACAGAGTCTTATGCTTAAGTCATAAAACAGAGGTGGTGAGGTATTACAACCTCTAAAGGTAAAATTATTTATATATAATATAGTTGAAAATGCTTATAACTAGGAGCCTTTGAAGAAAGGTAAAAACAAAAGCGCTAAAACAAAAAGCACAACACTCGCGAAGCGACAACGTAATAAAGTAGGATAAGAGAGTTACAAGATACAGATAACAAGGCTCTTGATCTGGCTCGCGAAGCTAGAACCGGACAGGGCATATAAACATATTTACATATATAAATGAGAATCCCAAATAACTAAAAGCAGAAAAAAAACGACAACCTGTTTCTCCGAGTCAACCTCTAATAGGGACAAACATAAAAATACAAGGTGGAGAATCTACATACATATATAAATATAAACAAAATACGTCCTTGAGCCCCAAGAGTTCTTCGCTTCATCCGAGTCTCCAGAATACAAAGTGGTGCTTCTCAACCTACATCTGAAAAATAACAATATTGTATAGGATGAGAACCGGGGGTTCTCAGTATGGTTAAGGTGCCCACATATATAATAAATAAGGTCCCGGAAAAGGCGAAGGCGATCCTAGAACCCTGACACTAAGATATGATATAATCTTAAAGGAAATAACTAAACCATAAATTCGGTTATAACTCTCTAAAGTATCCAAGTCACAATATAACTCTAACTCTGCAGTTTACTTTCTATCTCATTAAACTCTACCCCTTGCATTTACTTTCTCATAACATAATATTCTATATATTTTACCACTTACTAGTAAATCATTGTTAACTAACACTTATCGCTGATCCAACCAATTACGACCTCAGGCCCAAATTCAAACCAACTCGGCCTCTGACCCAATTCAGAACAAAACACCATTATCCTCAATCCACAATCAAAGTACTCAAAACAGAAGGACAATTACAAACACAAGCAAATATAAGGCAAGCACATTCAAAAAACAGTTACAACAAGTATCACAGTTACTAATTAGACAGAGTTTATCAGATAGACAAGGCAAAACAATTAAGCACACCCAAGCAAAGCAAACAAATGCAACATGATGCATGTCTATCCTATGACTGTTGATATCAACTTTCGGTTACGTAGTCATCCCGATATGTCCTCAAACTCAAAACTCACCATGGGGAGAATCCCCAAGCTGACATAGGGGAGACAACATCCCAAGCTCAATAACATCTATGGAAAAAGTCCCAAGCTGACATGGGGAAAACAATAACCCAAGCTCAATGATATCCATGGGAAGAATCCCATGCTGACATGGGGAGACGACACCCCAAGCTGACATGGGGGAGACAACACCCCAAACTCAATATTATCCACGAAAAAAATTTTTCGGCTGACATGGGAAAGACAGTACCCCAAGCTCAAAATACTCAACCTTTAGCTCACATATGCATCTCCGGCGTACTCACAACACTACCATACTTCCTCAATAAATCATAGCCACTTAATCATTTATTATATGTTTATTATTCCCAATTAATTAACTTCATCAATTCTCTCATACATCGTTCTCAATTACATATTCCTCTCTTAATTGCCTCATGCACCACTTTCATCATATTTATCATATCAAGTAGCTTCTCCTCCCACCACATATTACCTTTTAAAAAAAAATTTTCATCTCTAAGCTAACACCTTTTCCCTAGTTTCATCCTATTGTTAGGCTTACTACTAATATCTAGGGTTAAAAGAGTGAAAACAGAGGTTTAGAGATTTAAAATCATGTTTAAAACACAAAATTTATTTGCTGAAAACAAGGGTCACGCGTACGCGTGGGCATACAATTTTCAATGCTTGCGTACGCAAGTGATGCGTGAGAATCTTCTCTATCTTTTTCTTGTGAATTTGCACTTGAATTGCTAAGTTTAATCAAAATTTAATATATTTCAGCCACTATGAATGCTACTTTGAGTTATATGCAATTCTGTTTATTTCAGGTAATATTATGGACGAATTTCACGGAGTTCAAGCCAAGGCTAGAGAATGGAGAGAGTGAAGAATGGATGCTGTCCAATCCACGCTAAACTTGAAATTATTCAAGTTCAGAGCCAACATCAACGCACAAAAGAAGTTCAATGCGGCCTCCTCTATGCTGAACTTGGAAATTTCCAAGTTCAACGTGGAGTCTAATCACAAAGGGGGAAGCACGCATGTCACCACGCTGAACTTGGGTTAATCCAAGTTCAGCGTGGACTCAAGGAACGCCACAAGATACCACTGCCTCCTCCATGCTGAACTTGAGAATTTCCAAGTTCAGCGTGGACCATAATACCCCAAGTGGTCCCCAGGCACTCATACAAGGCTCCGCACCAAGCTTAATTAATTTTGATTTAATTTTATTTTATGTATAATTAGGAAAAGATATTATTTTAGTTTTAGAAAATATATTTTACATTTATTAGGATTAGATATAAAAGGAAAAAGAATCAGCCCTTCAGGCTTCTCTCTTCTCTTCTACCTCATTCCGCAATTAACAGTTTTACGAATCCTAGTTTTTCTCTCGGAACCATGAGCAACTAAACCTCCATTGTTAAGGTTAGGAGCTCTGTCTATTGTATGGATTGATACTATTATTTTTCTATTTTAATTCATGTACTGATTTATATTTCAAGAATTATTTTCGCTCTTTATATTATGAATTTGGGTCGAATGGAAGTATAACCCTAGTTCTAATTGAGTTCTTGTATAACTTGGAAAAACTCTTTACTTGAACAACAGTTTGAAAATAATTTCTCCTAAATTTCTAATTATCTGGACTTAACGGCATACGTGACATATAATCCTCTTATATTTGGGTAATTAGGGATTTTGTGGCATATAAACTAGAATTGAACTTCACCCTCTAATTGGAATTCAGTGATCAAGGAATTGGAGGTTGATGAATTTTAGAGAAGACTGAAAAGGTCTAAGGAATTAGGGTTTAGTCACATACAGTTTGCCATGAAATAAATCTTGCATGATTAAAATAGTTAGTAAGAAAAGTCAATCCAGAAGATAGATATCTCTGAAGTCTTAACTGTTTTCTCCATATATATTTCACAAACCATTTACTGCTTGCTTTCTGATTTACTGAAGTTACTGTTTCATGCTTTTGAACTCTTAAACATCATTTTCTGTTTGCCTAACTAAGTAAATCACTTAACCATTGTTGCTTAGTCCATCAATCCTCGTGGGATCGACCCTCACTCACCTGAGATATTACTTGGTACGACCCGGTGCACTTGCCAGTTAGTTTGTGGGTTAAAATCCGCACCAGCAAGCACTCTGCTCGCGTACGCAAGATACCCAACCCAAATAGGTTGGTCGCGTCACGTACAGTGGTCGCGTACGCAAGTTATGCAGAACAGCAAAATGTTGAATATTGCAGAATTTCCAGCTTTGCACTTCAAACTTCCGACGCACATAATGTTTTCGTTTAAAAACATTCCTCCGTTCTTCGAACAACGTAAACTTCATGAACCCAATTTTCATTTGAAATAAGTTTGAAATAATTTGGGGGTCCGGAAGCCAAGTTATGACTTGTCGAAGTTTGGCTAAAAATCATATTTTCACAAAAATACTCTAACCTCCATTTTCAACCATTCACCATTCAAAACTAACTTCCTAGGCTCATAATCAACACCAAAACACACCATATCACAGAAACACATCCCCACATCCTACCTCAACCAATCATACCTCAATTTCAAACACACTTATACATGAGCTTCTCAATCCAACAAGATCATCATGTATCAATACATTCTCACTACAACATCAATTGCCAAAATTCATATTCAACCCAAATCAATAATTTAATTCAACAACCAACAATCAATTCAACTTATTCTATGGGTCAACTAGCCTAAGTTTTTACGACACATTACATATTATATACGAGAAATCAAAACCATACCTTGGCCGATTTCTCGTAATCCGAAACACCTCAAGCATTTCCAAACCACAAGCTCCACAACTCCAGCCCCCTCACCAATGATACCCAGCCTCCAAAACTAATCCTCTAGCTTCCAATTTCTCAAATTAACTCCAACCGATAACCAATTTCAATCTAACATCACAATTATCACTATAATCAATATAGAGTTCACTAAATCAACATCTCACAAAAGGTTGGAGGATTCTTACTTGACTCACAGCTCAAACAAGCTAAATCCGACAATATCCGCAGGTTAACTCGAACCTAAACACCAAAATCATGCAAAATTCAACATAATTTTACATTGGGTTTCGAAATTGGGGAAGAGAAAATTAAAAAAAAAAACGTGAATTCCTTACCAAATTGACCATTGGGATTTGTAGAGGTTGACGCTGCGGTCGCGAGACCGCAAACGGTGCGACAATCGGAATTTCGGATCAAAAGTTATTGAAATTTGAAACAAGAACAAGGATTTACACCCGTCTCCTCCCCCATGGCTATGTTCTTCGGCGTTTGCACGAAGAAAAAAGCGGAATGAGCTAAAGCTCATTTATATCAAGGAATTGGGTTGGGCTTTGGGCCTAATATGGGCCCAGTTCGTCCGGTTTGGTCCATTTGGCCTAATTTTGGGCCAATTTTTTTAAAATTAATGTCAAAATTCTTGTTTTAATTAGTTCTATCTCACTAAATCATAAAATTTCATTTTCTAATTTATTTGATTAATAATTAATTTATTATCTAATTATTCAATAATTACTCAGGGTTTACACATAAATATACAAATTGGACTAAAATACATAAATATACTTAAACTTTGAAAATTGGAATATTTTGCAAGTTACTTTAATTAAATTGACGTACTTTAAAATTACTCTGAACTTTTATAAGAGAGACCCAATCTTCACTGGTTACTTTATAAATTTTTCAAAATGTTGTACAAATTTTCAAATACCCAAAACTTCATTAAAATAGTAAATTGGGCATGATTCTTCCATTTTCAAAATAAAACCTTTTTGGTCAATTAGAACCATATTTTTTCCAAAATCGTCTTCCACTTTAAACCTTTTTTTTTTTGCAAACGAATTATTTTTCTTCAAAAATAAAACTCAATTAATTTTAGTAAAATTCATATGTTTACAAATAAATAATTTTTATTCATTAAATATTTTTCAAAAGCCAAATATCTCCTCTTTTTACTCGAAACCACCATTCAAAATATTCGATTTAGTTATATTTAATCCCAAATCAACATCCAACTGACATAACTCAATTTCATACTATTGTATAACTCAGATTTCAGCTAATTATTCAACAACAACATCTCAGTTCTAAATTCCTCAACACGGCTGAATCACAACAACAATTTCAGCAGCAATTCAGCTAAAATTTCAACAGCCAACACTCACAGATTTGAACACGAGACATCAACAGACAACATTCTAACCACATATATCAATTAATTCATAATTTTAACCAATTAAAGAGTCAAAACCTACTACCTCTGTAAAGCATAGAACACACACGCATAAGATATCGGAGGAGATTTCTAATCAGTCAAATGGAGTGAAAACGTCGAAAATTCGGTGGCTCTTCCCCTTCTTTGGGTTTGGCCGAACTGGTTCCTGGTAGGGGCAGCTCTACTTTGCGATTCCACCGAACAAAATGTACGTCACTGCGTATAGGAGGAAGATACAGTCACTTCTATATAGGATTAGATTTTTTTTGTGGAGGTCACTGATCTTAAGAAATCAAGCTCGAAAAGTCAGAAATCAACCAAAATCCTCCAGTTTCTCTCCATGCATGCCTCAGCTGTTCCTTGAGGAAAGAGAGAGAATTTTATGCTTTTATATGGCTTGATTAGTGACTAAGTGTCACTTAATTAAGGGGAAGGAGGCACGTGTCATGACACGTGGCGCATTAAGTGCTGCGTGTCGCGATTTTAAACTGTTGAGTCAGCGAGGTTAATTTTTAAATATCTTGAAAGGTAATTAAGGTAATTGGACATGATAAAATCTAATTAATTATCTCAAGTGGTGGTACTTAATTAAAATAAGAATTGAGTAAATTACTAATGTAAATAATATTAGTAAAGCCGAATTTTTACAATCTTTTAGGTCTAATATTAAGTGACTGTTCTTCGTCAAATAAAATTAAATAATAATATAATATTAATATTATATTATTATTTATTTTATTTAAAGATCACAAAAAAATTTATCATAGACGTTATACAAATAAAATGTAAAATTTGCTCGCAAAAACTAAGATGTTACCAGTAGCATTTTAATCATTAAATATTAATTTTTTTATAATTGAATAGAAGATATTTTTTTAAAAAATGATTGAAAAGAAAGATATACATATTAGTACCAAAATATAATACGTCATCATACTTAATACCAAAATACTACCCGTTATAAGATAATATAATAATGATTAGCTAAGTCGAGACGTGCATATAATTTACAGTAAAAAAATAAAACTAATGGATATAAAAAAGTTAGCATCTAAATCAGTATAATGTGTTTGTATTGTTTAAATTTATTTTCAATATATATTCTATATTTCAATATATATTTTATATATAATTAATTCATGACATAATTTTTAGTGTATCTATTTCTCTTTTTATTTTTTCAACATTGCCGTACCTTTGAAAATGGAAAGAGTGAATACCCAATTCAGCTTTGGATAATTTTTTTGAAAGATTACGATGGTTTGGAACAAAAAAAATACCATTTTCAATTTTTAATATTTAATTTTGTGAGACTGGTTAATCCTTTTGTCAATAATCTCTCTTTAAAACATACTTATGTGGTAGGTTAATTACCGATATATATTCTATTTAATTTTTATAAGTAAAAACAATCTAACAATCACTAATATTTTTTAGTTTTACATAATAAATTTAACTAATGTATTTGAAAAAAGTAATAAAAAATAAAAATAAAAATTAAACGGCCTTAATAATTATGGCCTTAATAATTATTGTTAAAAGACAACGAAATTCTTAACAAAAAAATTGTTAATTTTAATTGATTTTTAATAGATAAATCAACAATTTAACATGTCATGTAGCTTTATTCGGTTAATACAAAGAGAAAATATTGACAGAGAGACTAATCAGTCTCATAAAAATAAAGATAAGGAGCCGAAAAAATATTTTGTTTTATTGAGAACCTCGTCGAGATAATTGTCAGGACTCATTTAGAATTTTTTTTGTCAGAACTCATTTAGAATTTTTTTTTCTCCAAAATTAACGGTAGTTGCATCCGGGATCATAACATGAAATGGTTGGCTGAGGTTTTTGGTTTTTTGGTACTTTATTAACTTGTCAAGTCCTAGTTGTCTATTTATAAGAGAAATTGTGATGCAGCGCGACTTCAACAAACTAATAAATTATAGGACTTTAGTACTTGGCTCACCAAGAAATAGAAAAATCATGGGACCACAGGGCGACAATAACATAACATTGAAGTTGCACAGTTCCGCCACCTTCATGAAAGTAACGCAATTGGAGGAACAGAAGGGGATGGTAACACCTCATAGGTACGCCACTGAATTTTGTTCTTTGAGAATAACGGCATTTTTTTAAAACCACCAGGGAAGTAAAATTTTCTTTATAATCAAAATTGCCAGAGACAAACATTTGCTTCTTTTATACTTAGACAATAATACCACTTCTACCACAAAGAAAAAAAGGGACACCACACCAAAAACATAGCGTTTCTAATTACTACAGCTCCTAAACTGCTTAAACCCTTAACCAGTTAACCATTTAACAACTGTTTCCCCTTGCAAATGACATTATATAGAGTAAGAAAACCCCAAAAAAAAAAAAAAAGGAAATGACAAACTGAAAACTTTCTTCACTATTCAACACTTTCTCAGAATAGGATATTGCATAATGATGCATAATGATTCATATCATGATCCTCCTCCATTTGATTTGTTTAGAGTTGCACTTCCCTATCGTAAATCCAACTGAATTTAAGTCTTGGGGATTCCTTGGCTCTTCCTTGAGCTCTCTCCTCCAGCCTTCGGATTCTTGGCGGCAGCCCACAAACATAATCCTGAGCTTTCCTTCCCTCACCAGAGAGTCCGGTTAGGTCTGCCACCTTCCACCTCCCCACAAGAAATTCAAGGATATCAGCATAGTCCTTGGCAGTGTAGACTCCGATGCGCTGAGCGACGGCAGAATAGTTTTCGAACAGGTTGTCATCACGGCCATCATACATCAAGTGTGCCGGCATAGCTATTTTCTTCCTCATCATGTCAGCAAAAGCCATTACAGTTCCATCAGGATCGATCTCAAACAGCTTCTCCACTATCTTTGTGTACGCAGTCTCATGGCGTTTCTCATCTGAGGCAATCATACCACATATTTGTGCCAACTTCATATCCCCATGTTCCTTTGCCAGCCTAGCTGTGTTCCCATGGGATATAAAGGTGGCCCTCTCTTGAAATGAAGTATAAATGAAACCAAGGTATGGGCTGTTCTCGGTCCGAGGATCCTATTCATCAATACCAATTAAAAGTTTCCAAATAAAGAGAAATGCACCTATTGCATCGGCTAATAAAACTTGTCCATTGTAATTGTCATGATTTATATATGCAACTTAGTACCAGGGGTCCTATATGATGGATTCAGAAACATTTCTATTTGTTCTACCCATTCATTTTAAGATCTCAAAATCAATGTACTCCCTTTTCTTTTAAATAAAGGTCAAATTGGATAAAGTGGTATACATTAGAAAATTAATGTATCTGGATAATAGGTATCTAGACACAATAATTCTCCAATATAGTTATTTTGGAACACAGTATTATTTAACTCTGTGTGCCTTCAATAGTTTAGAGATGTCTATGTATTTGTGTATTTGAAGAATCCAGAATGTGACATATTAATGTGTCTGAATGGCTTTTCAGCAGGTGCATGATTATGCAAATTCATAAAGAAATCTACTATACTACCTTAAGATAACCATACTACTAGATTCAATAAGATCTTACCATTCCAGAACCAATCAAGTACTGAATTGTCTTCTCAATTTGCCTCAAGTCAACGCGGCCAGACAAGTAAAGATACTTGTTAAGAAGGTCACCGTGTCTATTTTCCTCCGCAGTCCATGCCCTTGTCCAAACTGCCCAGGAAGTAAGGCTGGCCCCTGTTTCATCTCGAACCCCGTCCAGAGTATTAAGCATTGTCTGGTAAGTAGGAAGGGCTTCTTCAGTGATCATGTCTCCGACCAGAACAACAAAGTAATCATCAGGAAGCTCTTTTGCCCTTGCTCTCAGTTCCCTCACTTGCTCCTCAAATCCATCCTCTGAAGGTTCTGGTAAATAGTCCTGTGGCTGCCAGCACTTCTCTACGGGTTTGAGGAGAGTCAAAATGTTCTCCTCAGCCCAACCCTCTAACGATTTGAAAATCTCAATCTTCTGGGGCGGCATGGAGTGGGTTACTTGAACATGTACCTCTCGGGGAGGCGTGAAAGGCTTCTTGAGATTTTCAACCTCTCTACAAAAGAAAAGCACATGAATGTCAGATTAATAATTCTACAATGATCCTACCATGCTAGTACAATAAATCAATTGTCGAAGATCATATCATTGACGGCAACAAAAATAAGAAAGAAAAAAAAAGGCCATATCCACTATTATGTTAAGAGATTTACAAAGCATAATCATAGCAGGAACAGGTTTGCAGAGCATGCAACCAACACATGCCTAGGTTACTCAAATCACCACAACAAGAGCCAGCAAAATACCTTTGACACAGAAAAGACCCAAAAGCAGTTTCATACAACATAATCAACATAGTTACCAAAACTTAAAAAAGTCCCAAGTCACCTATGCATGATAATTCACACTCATCGGTTCACAGCATTGATCAAAATCATACAAAATTACGCAGAAAGTATCAAGAGATCCAAACTCAATAGCCAAACAAGGAGAAAAAAACAGAGTACCAAATCAGGAGGAGAAATAGATAACATACGGAAGTAAAAGATACACATGCATGATTGTTAAGTTCCTATGCATGACTGAGAAAGCCTAACAAATGCCCTTTAGTGACATCAGAAGTAGAAAAAGTTTGAATAGAAAATGTAAATTAAAATTTTTCAAGTTTTCTATGCATGAAAGAACCAAAACTTTCAACTTTCATTAGGATACTCTTTAGCTAAATCCACATATAAATATAAATAAAAGTTTAGTTGTATGTTGAAAAAGGGCAGAAGAATTGAAAAGACTGCATCTCAATAAAAAAATTCAACAGAAGAGTAAATGAGTTCCAAACTATGGGGACCAAAAACATAGGCTAACAAAACCAACAAACTTGTTCAAGAATATTGAAAACCGGTGGTGGGAAAAACAAGTGCAACAAAAAATAGTTAAACTAATGAATCAAATTTAATTTGTTAAACACTTCGACTACAAGTTTTCCTTTTTCTTGAAACTTTGTTTTAGTCGCATGTTCATTGTTCACCCACCAAACAAACAATGAAGTGTGCGGACAAGTAACAAAAACGGAAAAAGGGGGGTTGTGACTTATGTGAGAGAGATAAGAGTTGTTGAGATTATTAATAGTGATGATGGATTTCTTTCTTAATAAGTGTATATAAGACTCAACAACCCAAAAGAAAAGACATGCAGCTACATCACTCTAACCCAAAATAATAATAAAAAAATAAAACAAAAATGACAATAACAGAAAGAAAGAGGAGAGGAATCAATGAACGCGATCGAACCTCTCCCAATCCCAATCCCCTAAACCAAACAGCACCGATTCAAAGAAGGTACCACAAAATTGAATCAGCATCTTCAACAGTAGCTGAAACCTTTTTTGGACGGTGACACACATAACACAGTATTCAACAGAAGTAATTAAATGAATAAACAGCATTAAAGAACAAAAATTGAAAAAGTGAATGAAAAATCAGGCGTGGTTTTCAGCGTGCTTGGCATTGATTTCAGGAAATTAAAAATCGGGAAAAAGCAGATCGAGGAGGAACGGAACGGAGAAAGAGAGAAAGGAAAAAGGAACAGACTTGGAACCAGTGCGGAGGGTGGAGGCCATGCGGAACCTTGGAGATCTGAGGCTAGCCATTTGAGGAAGCGAGAACGATGAAGAAGAAGAAGATGATGAAGAAGGAGAGAGAAAGAGCTTCTGTGAAGGGTTAGGGTTCAGCCTCAGAGCCATTTTTCGTGTTGCGTCTTCGAAATTGACGAGAGAGAGAAGCTCGAATCCGTGTAAGTAAGCAGTGAAGGATTCTGAATGGAGAGAGAGAGAGAGAGAGGTTCCGCTTGGGTTTTGTTTTAGTGAAGAGAAGAAGCAGGCAATGATTTAGAACCACTTAATGGGTTTAGAAGGCCTTAGGGGAGAGGGAGTATATGCCTTCTCTTTCCATCTACTTGAGTACCACTGCCTGGGGGTAGTTTTGTCTTTATCTCCAGCTGTGTTGCTTCATTTACATTTTTACCCTTCTATAATCCCCCCGAATGGAAAACAACTTTCATTTCCTTATTTCCAAAATGGGTAAAAAAAAAAGGTGGCTACTCCAATGAAGATTTAATGATTATCATCATGTGAAGATACATCATTTTGACCATTGGATGATAGATTGTAGGGCTTGATTTGATTTGAAGTAAAAGTGTTACTTTTATTTAAAATGTTGCTAAATAAATAAGTTACACTTTTTGAACAAGGATCATCATGAGAAGATGTTTTTGCCATCTTCATGGGAGTAGTTGCCAAAAAAAAAAATATCTCTCAGATTTTTTGGGTGAATGTATTTAAGACTATTCTTAAATTTTTTTTAAGGTGAAAAAAATTTCACATAAAAAAGTTGTAACTTCATTGCTATTTTTGCCATCTGCTACCGTGTTTACATCTCTCATAATCAAATGAAAGTCAACATGCTAATTCTAATGTATGATATCCCTTATTTTGAGCACCAATAGATCAATAAACCCAAAACCATATTAATGATTAGTAACAAGATTAAATACTTCTGCACAATCTGTCTCACAAATAACATCTCATTAACCCACATCCCAAACTAAGAGATATCCTCTCCAAATAGCAAACAATTTCCTTCAAAAAATACTATTACTAAAATGATACTCAAAATTTAAATTCACAAACAATTTAAGAAAAATAAAAAAATAAATTTTTAAAAAATTTAAAAATACGATATAAATAACTATATCTTAAATATGTATATTATAAAAAATTTTAAAGATTAAATTTTGTTGTAATTTTTTTTGTAAATTTTATTAAAAAAATAAAAAAAAGTTATCTTTAAAATTTAATAATTTTATATCAAAAAATTTTTTAAAAAAATATTTTATTTTAAATGACCAAATATTTTTTAAACCTACAAAATACTCTAGAGATCAAATCATTCAAGAATTTATTAATTTGTGGTTCATATTTTTAACGGTTATTTTTGTTAGTGGCATAAACTTTCAGGTACTACTATTTTAATAAGAAAAATATTAAAAAAATCATCAAAATTTATTATTTATAACTATTATTTTTAGTTATCAATCAAATTCCTTTAATCTAATAATTTAACAACATATTTTAACCCATATTTTAAATATTAATAATTAACTAATAATAAAAAATAATAAAATCTTATAACCCTACCTCTAAAATTCTTTTTACCTTATATAAAAAATTTTAAAAGCTATTTTAATATTTGCATATGATATGAATCAATTTTATTCTAATATTTAAAGTCACAAGTCTAAGAAAGATTATTAGAACAGGCTTTATATAAAAGATATTAATTAAAATATAGTTAAATAATGAAACAAATGTTTAAAATACTCATAAAATCTAACTAAGAAAAAAACGAAACAAATATTCTATCCATGAAATATAAATTCTAATAAATAAAACTACTCAAATCCTTTAAAACTTTTTAAATTATTCTTTCCTAATATAACCTAACCTAAGTTTGAACTTATTACTCTAATTCTATCTCACCTCCAATGTCTAACCGTTTACTACTATCACCACCCTAATTTCTAGCTCTAATGAGTGACAATGACGCTAAGTACTATCCTCCAAGTTTACTAATTCAATGAACCACCTGCTTCATTCTCTCCTTCTTCCACGAAATCTTATTATCGTCCCTGCTGTCCTCATCATCGGTGCCACCCGCCTCATCATCGACATCGCCAAAAATGGGAATTAAAATTATAGTGATAAAAGGTTGGAGATCGCGGAAGACAACACTCCATATGCACGTAATTAATCTCACCATGTTCCCATCTTAGTGAATTTCATCACTAACGGGTCCATTTTAAAATTAATTTGTAGCGGTGCGGCAAACCATATTTAAAGATTAATTTTGCAACATTTATTTTATCCTTTATAGTTAAGGGAGAAGGAATATGCGGTTTATCTATCTCTAACTGCAAAAGTAGTCCAATATAGGGGTCATCAATATTCCTAAGCATAGCCATATAGTAATGGCCAATGTATGCTACCATATATATCTCAGCAACCTGCATGGTAATCAACGTGTATCTTAAACTTGTGACACAACGTCGTAACATGTATTTGAAGTATTTGAAACGTGTAGCAAACCACATATGACATATATCAGGCATGGACGTACGAAGTGATGAGTAAAATACGGTACTAGATCGATTAGTAACCAAAAAATACGGTGAGCGCTGAAGCGCTCCAAAAAGATTAAATTTTAGGGCAATTTACGCATCTAAATTGTTTGACTCTCAATATTACGCAAATACATTGTTTCCAAATTTGATACGCAAATGCATTGTTTCATATTTTATGTAAACCGCTACTGTCAGTAGCGGTTTACAGGTGTGCATAAACCGCTACAACCAGCAGCGGTTTACGTGCGTGTGTGTGAGTGTAAACCGCTACTGGCAGTAGCGGTTTACGTGTGTAAACCGCTACTGCCAGTAGCGGTTTACGTGTATGTGTGTGTATACTATTTAAATAATATTATAAATAAAAAATTTAATTTATCATTTCACAATATAATTTAAAAATATAAATATGCATGTAATAAATTTTTTATTTGTATTTATTATTAAAATGAGATTAAATAGCAAATCAAAGAGTGAGTACTCACAGAGTACTAAAATATATAAACTAAGACTAAATTTTTTTTTATCTTCATCCCTTCTAAAACTCATGAATGATAAAATAATTTATTTTTAGTAAAAAATCCACTAAAGCATACACTTTTTCTTTAAAAATTACTTCATTTTTTATCCATATAAATCATATAATTGCAAAAAATATATACTCTGTTTTCTTTTTCTCAATTTTTTTGTAACTTAATTTAGCGGTTTCTGTGTTCTTCTAGCGGTTTACGTTGATTAGAAAAATGTTTGTTTATGCTAAATTAAGTTACAAAAAAATTGAGAGAAAGAAAATGGAGTATATATTTTTTGCAATCATATGATTTATATGGATAAAAAATGAAGTAATTTTTAAAGAAAAAGTGTATGATTTAGTGAATTTTTTACTAAAAATAAATTATTTTATCATTCATGAGTTTTAGAAAGGATGAAGATAAAAAAAAAATTAGTCTTAGTTTATATATTTTAGTACTCCGTGAGTACTCACTCTTTGATTTGCTATTTAATCTCATTTTAATAATAAATACAAATAAAAAATTATTACATGCATATTTATATTTTTTATTTTATTCATCAAAATTATGATGCTATCACTATTATTTATCTAATTAATCAACTGTAAAATACAAATAATTTTTATTTTTTGGTATAAGACAACAAAGTTGTACAAATAAAAAAAATTATTTAGCTAGAACCTCAAATGCAAATCAGCAGCAAAGAACACAACCCATTTTTCAAACTCTCCCATCTCCTTTGTATGGTTGATATAAATAAAAGAGAATGAAGTGATTTTTAAAGAGTAAAATATATAATTTAGTAAACTTTTGGTTAAAAATAAATTATTTTATTATTTATAAATTTTAAAAGAGATGAGAATAAAAAAAATTAGTCTTGCTTTATATAATTCAATACTTTGAAGACTGTATTTTTATTTGTAATTTGGTCTCACTTCTAATAATAAATACAAATAAAAAATTTATTACATGCATATTTATATTTTTTAAATTATATTGTGAAATGATAAATTAAATTTTTATTTATAATATTATTTAAATAGTATACACACATACACGTAAACCGCTACTGGCAGTAGCGGTTTACACTCACACACACGCACGTAAACCGCTACTGCCAGTAGCGGTTTACACTCACATACACACGCACGTAAACCGCTGCTGGCAGCAGCGGTTTACACTCACACACTCACACACATAAACCGCGGCTGGTTGTAGCGGTTTATGCACATCTGTAAACCGCTACTGCCAGTAGCGGTTTACATAAAATAGTGAAACAATGCATTTGCGTATTAAATTTGGAAACAATGTATTTGCGTAATATTGGGGGTCAAACAATTTAGATGCGTAAATTGCCCTAAATTTTAAATTTGACTTATTGATATAAAATATAATAAAAAATTAATCAAATTTTCTTTAATTAATTAGGAATACAAAACTTTTTACTTAATAAAAAGCCTTTAAAGATAAATCGTAGGTAGATTGATAAAATAGATCAATTGCATTTCAACTAGTTCGTGCGATGCACGAATTTATATTTAAATTTGATATGTTAAATTAAAAATAATATTTTATAATTATAAATTTTTTGAGTTTAGTATAACACGATCATCGTCATTATATAATAAACGTATTGAATATGCTGTTTTATCTTTATTCAAAGCAAAAAGCAAATAGAAAAGTTTAAAGTAATAGCATGTCAATTTTACACTAAATTTTATATCAAAAGGCTAATAAAAATTTATCGACAACCTAGTATCTTACTAACTTCATTAGAAAAGCAATTGGCATATGATATTGTGCTCCTTGTTACACATTTCATCTCAAATCTGAAAATAGAGTTATAGATAAATTTGTTATATCTATAGTAAATATTTGTACAAAAGTGTAAATCATAACATGCTATTAAAATGAAAATAATATTATTCTTACCTAAATATTATTAAAAACTTCTTTGAACACGACATTTGTTGTTGATGACTTTGAATTGCCGTCTTCGTCTAGAATTATAATCCTGAGGCCACTGTGACTCTTAACTCTTGACAAAGCAACATAAAGTTGTCCATAGATAAACACTGATTTTGGCAAGTAAAGTCCTACATGTGATAATGATTGACCCTGACTCTTATTAATGGTCATTGCAAAGCATACTGTTAATGGAAATTGTCTCCGTTGAAACTTAAATGGCAACCTTGAATTTGAAGGGATCAAGTTCATTCTTGGAATATACACTTTATCTCCAATATTTCTACCGGTCACTACCGTCGCTCCAATTACGTTGCTGCCAAGTTCGTTAACTATTAATCTTGTCCCGTTGCATAAACCTGAAGTCTGGTCTATGTTTCGCAGTAGCATTACAGCGACTCCTGCCTTCAAAGTCAACTTGTGATTGGGTAGTCCCGAATATTTGATGTCATTTAGGAACTCTGGTGTGAACCACTCTTGTTGTACATCTTCATTCTCATCAGCTTGACATGTTGTGTCAGAACTCAAATACTCCTTTTCCATCCCTGAAAAGATTGTCAAGACAAAATCATTTACCTTCTCGACACTCTCAAGCGTGGGTGCAAGAATTTTTCTACTCTAAAAATACTTGTAATTTGACATGTTTTGCAACAAATTTGGATATGCAAAGTCTACCAAATGAAAGAGAGGGTCATCAGTAGTTGTAATCAATAGATCATCTGAAATTTCAATTTCTGATTCATCACCAACAACAGAACCAATATTTCCATTTCCAACATCAAGTATCCAATTAGCAAATCTCTTCATTTCACCTTCATCTTGATATGAAGAAGACATTAGAAGCCTCATGTTCGTATGCAGTTTCAGAACCTTACAAAACGACCACAGATGGGATGAGTTAATAGCTGATGTCAATGTATCGTGTCTACTCCCTTTCGGAATCACCGGAAGTATCTGTCTGAAATCACCTCCTAAAACAACAACCTTACCACCAAATGGTTGATGTGTCTTATGTTGATCGGTAACTGACATAAGATCCCTGAGCATCTGATCAAGTGTTTCAAAGCACATTTTATTGAGTATTGGAGCTTCATCCCAAATTATTAAGCTACTTTAGATGAGCAGCTCAGCCTTCAAACTGCCATGCTTGATATTACAAGTAGATTCATCAGTAATTGTAATGGGTATTGAAAATCTAGAATGAGCCGTTCTGCCACCAGGTAGGAGTAAAGGCGCAATTTCACTGGATGCGACATTTAAAACAATCTTTCCTCTAGATCGAATAGTAGAAAAAAGTCCATTCCAAATAAATGTCTTACCACACCCACCATGCCCATAAAGGAAGTAAAAACCACAAAAGTCTGTAATAACAGCATTGAGTATCTTATCGAATACTAACCTTTGCTCATGAGTCATCTTTTGTTCCGTATATAAGTTTGTATGAGTCAACTCATTTGTGTTATATGCTAACTCCTCCTCTATCAGCTTATTCTGAAAAAGGCGAACATCAGACATCTCAGGATATGGCATTGATTGATAGTCTCTTAAAGATCTCACATTGCTGTTGAGTATCTTCTCAATCTCAATAAAGCAGAGGTTTATTAATTCATCATCAGTCATGTTTAGTCCTAGCAAAAGCACATGGTGGTTTTATGAAATATTTAATGTAAACCCCGGTTAAATTAGTAGATAATTAGTCAATAAATTAGTTTTTAATAAGGAGAATTAGAAATGTGAATATTATATTAAATTAGGATAGAGCTCATCGAAATGAGAATTTTGACACTAATTTCGAAGAAAACGGTCCAAAATTGGACCGAACGGGCCGAACCGGTTGAACCAGACCCGAACCGGGCCGTCGGTCCAACCGGACCAACTCATTAAATGAAGCCGAACCCCTTTCTCTCCCTCATTTGGATGCAGCAGCGTGAAACACTTCCAGGGAGGGGAGAAAGCTTCCGTAACTTTACGGTAAATTTCCGATCCCCGTAACTTCTCCGTCCGAGGTCCAATCGCCGCACCGTTTATGGCCACGCGTCCACCGCGTTGAGCTCTACATTTCTACCAGAACAATTTCACTGGTAACTTGTTTAATCACTCTCAGCCCTCTTTTCCCCTAATTTTTGGATTTTTGAATGGGAAGGTTGAGTTTCTTTAATTTTTGATGTTTTAGGATCCAATTAGCTTGAAGAAAACGTTCACTCTTGCTTATGTGAAGCCTAGGTAAGGTGAGGATACGATAAGTCTATTTTATCTTCATTGAATTTGAGCTTTGAGTATTAAATTGGATATATATGTGTTATGAATGTGTATTAGGTTGTGAATAAATAATTGGAGCTTGAAATTGTGAATACTAAAACTTGGAGGAAGCGGATTAGTTGAGTTTTGAGGGGCTGCCTTGGTTTTGAATAAATAGCTTTGGTCGTTACGTGGAAATCGGCCAAGGTATGGTTTAGGTTTCTTGCTTTTAATATATAATGTTCTGTGAAAAATTAGGCTAGATGACCATAGGATAAGTTGGAATGCAGGTGTATGTTTAATGTTTAGTAATTTGTCGATGAATATATTTGGTTGAAGTTTATTGGATAATTAGTTATTAATTTTGGATGGTGAATGTTGTTATGTTAATTTGGAGAGAATTATGGTTGAATGTTATTGTTGATGAACATGGTTGGTTTGGTGCTTATTGATTAACTAATGATTTGGTGAATTATTGATTTGAGGTATAACTATTGTGGAGGTTACTGTGATAATGAGGTATTTTGTGTTAAAGGCCTAGGATTTGTGAACTATGATTCTTAGTTGAATTTTGGTTGTTGGACTTGAATATTGTATGAGTTTAATTGTTGATCTGAGGTAGATTTATTGTGGTGATTGTTATGATGATGAGGAAGAGTATGTTGAATTGAAAAGAATGCAGGTTTGGACCCGAAAAGGGTGGTAAAGTCCGAGTTTTAGAGGAGATGCTGCCGAAATTTTATAAAAATTAGAGATTCTGTTTATATGATTATTTAAAAAGATTTAGATTCAAAGGTTATATGGTTTGATTTTGAGTTATTAAGAAAATGAGCATGTTTTAAGTTTGATTCATTTATAAAAGAATGAATTATGTTTTGAATTGGAACTATTGATGGACGGAATAGGAGGTGTGATAATGAAGGATAAGGATTGAATATGATTGATGTATGATGATGAATGAAATGCGATTGAGAATGATGTGGATGTTGATGAATTATAATTGAATTATTTAAATGGCTTATGAATTTGAATAATCTGAGATACGAGATTCCCTGGATTAAGTGCCGTGGCTTGCCACCACGTGTACCAGGTTGAAAACTCGATACTCTGTTGACCCTACGACGTAAGTGTGACCGGGCACTATATAAATTCCCAGGAATGTTACCCCTATTGAGCAATATTGACTATATGAAAAAAAAAGCTATGCATAGACTCTTGGGGATGCACGTCGGGGGACCGTCTAAGGACAATTCAGACTTGTCGGGTTGGCTGGATAACCGACAGATGAGCCTCATCAGCCATAGGACAGGCATGCATCATATGCATATTACTTGAATTATTTGCTTGTGCTCTAATTGGGTGTGCCTATCTGTATTTGCCATGCTAAATGTGTATTTGTTACCTGCAGTAGTTGTAACCTTCTTGTGTTTGCCTTTATCTATCTATTTGTCTGCGAAAATACATGATGGAGTTGGAGGTATGGAGGAATGGCAGTATAGGACTTAGATTTAAGGTTAAGTTAAGTTAGGATTAAATATTTTTAGGAAACCACCTTTTATGGCTTCTGTTTAATACTTTAAGCTCTATAATCTGAGTGTCGGCGTTCTAGGATTGCCTCTGGCATTCCCAGGACCTTATATATTATGTGTGTGGCACCTTTACCATACTGAGAACCTCCAGTTCTCATTCCATACTATGTTGTTATTTTTCAGATGCAGGTCGAGAGGCATCTCGTTAGGCGTCTGGACTCTTGAAGCGGAGTGGTTACAGGGTTATTTTGTTATGCTATGATATATATATATATATATATATATATCTGTATATATATCTGTGTGTGTGTGTGTGTGTGTGTGTGTGTACTTGGTTTTCTCTCCGCATAACTTGTTATTTTGATCCTCTTAGAGGTTTATGGAGAGGTAGGATTGTGTATATGTACTTTTGGGTTTCGGATATGTATGTATATATGTGTAAATATTCTCCGGCCAGTCTTGACTTCGCAGGCTGAGTTAGGAGCTTGTTATTTTGTATCTTTGGCACTCTATTCCTACTTCTGTTATCTTATGTTTGACAGTTACGGTTTTCTTAGCACGCAAGTTAACTCGTTCCTTGAGCGTTGCGCTTTTATCTCGCGATTTTTTTATTTCCCCTATTCTTCAAGGCTCCTAGCATATTATAATTCTTCTGCTATTATATATACTCATTTTATGTTAGAGGTCGTAATACCACACCACCTTCGTTTTACGACTTAAGCGTAAAGCTTAGTGTGGTAGGGTGTTACATTATGGTATCAGAGCAGTTCGTTCCTATAGAGCCTGAAAGACGGACTGATTGTGCTTCTGTGCATTCTCTGTATATGTGTTTACGTGCTATTAGGATATCTGACTGATATATATGGCATAAACGTTTGTGAGCATTGATGAGCGGATAATTTATACGCTTTTTGACATTGTTTTTAGTATATTTTTAGTAGGATCTAGTTACTTTTAGGGATGTTTTCATTAGTTTTTATGTTAAATTCACATTTCTGGACTTTACTATGATTTTCTGTGTTTTTCTGTGATTTCAGGTATTTTCTGACTGAAATTGAGGGACTTGAGCAAAAATCAGATTCAGAGGTTGAAGAAGGACTGCTGATGCTGTTAGATTCTGACCTCCCTGCACTCAAAGTAGATTTTCTGAAGCTACAGAACTCGAAATGGCGCGCTTCTAATTGCGTTGGAAAGTAGACATCAAGGGCTTTCCAGCAATATATAATAGTCCATACTTTGGCCAAGAATAGACGACGCAAACTGGTGTTCAACGCCAGCTCTCTGCCCAATTCTGGCGTCCAGCGCCAGAAAAGGATCCAAAACCAGAGTTGAACGCCCAAACTGGCACAAATGCTGGTGTTCAACTCCAAGAAGGACCTCTACACGTGCAACACTCAAGCTCAGCCCAAGCACACACCAAGTGGGCCCCGAAAGTGGATTTATGCATCAATTACTTATTTCTGTAAACCCTAGTGACTAGTTTATTATAAATAGGACCTTTTACTATTGTATTAGACATCCTGGATTGTAATTTGATCTTGTGATCACAGTCTTGGTTACTCCGGTTCCCCTCTGGGGCCGAGACCAATGAACTCCATTATCACTTATGTATTTTCAACGGTAGAGTTTCTGCACTCCATAGATTAAGGTGTGGAGCTCTGCTGTTCCTCAAAGATCAATGCAAAGTACTACTGTTTTCTATTCAATTCATCTTATTTCGCTTCTAAGATATTCATTCGCACTTCAACCTGAATGTGATGAACGTGACAATCATCATCATTCCCTATGAACGCGTGCCTGACAACCACTTCCGTTCTACATTAGATTGAATGAGTATCTCTTAGATCTCTTAATCGGAATCTTCGTGGTGTAAGCTAGAATGATGGCGGCATTCAAGAGAATCCGGAAAGTCTAAACCTTGTCTGTGGTATTCCGAGTAGGATTCAATGATTGAATGACTGTGACGAGCTTCAAACTCGCGATTGCTGGGCGTAGTGACAGACGCAAAAGGATAGTAAATCCTATTCCAGCATGATCGAGAACCGACAGATGAATAGCCGTGCCGTGACAGGGTGTGTTGACCATTTTCACTGAGAGGATAGGATGTAACCATTGACAAGGGTGATGCCTCCAGACGATTAGCCGTGCCGTGACAGGGTATTTGGATCATTTTCCCGAGAGAAGACCGAAAGTAGCCATTGACAATGGTGATGCATTATATAAAGCCAGCCATGGAAAGGAGTAAGACTGATTGGATGAAGATAGCAGGAAAGCAGAGGTTTAGAGAAACGAAAGCATCTCTATTCGCTTATCTGAAATTCTCACCAATGGTTTACATAAGTATTTTTATCCCTATTTTATTAATTATTTTCGAAAACTCCATTACTATTTTATATCCGCCTGACTGAGATTTACAAGGTGACCATAGCTTGCTTCATACCAACAATCTCCGTGGGATTCGACCCTTACTTACGTAAGGTATTACTTGGACGACCCAGTGCACTTGCTGGTTAGTTGTGCGAAGTTGTGAACCATGGTATTGGCATCATGTTTTTGGCGCCATTACCAGGGAAAGAAAGAGTAATGAATTTTACATAATTAAAGTGTAATCACAATTTCTGCGCACCAAGTTTTTGGCGCCGTTGTCGGGGATTGTTCGAGTTTGGACAACTGACGGTTCATCTTGTTGCTCAGATTAGGTAATTTTATTTTTGTTTTATTTTCAAAAAAATAAAATAAAAATATTTTCAAAAAAAAAAAATATTTTTCTTCAGAATTTTTAAGAATGAATTCTAGTGTTTCATGAAGCATGTTGAAGCCTATCTGGCTGTAAAGCCATACCCAAACTGCTTTGGGATTGGTCTTCAACTAATCACTTCAATGGAGCCATACCCAATTCTTCTAGATAAGGGTATGTCAGGCGTGTCATGTCTAAGTTACATACTAAAGCTTGGCTGGCTATTAAGCCATGCCTGACCCTTTGATTGGAGCTTTAGACTAAAGAGCATAAGATTCCTGGAATTCATATTAAAAATTTTGGAATCCTTATTTTTCTTTTTCAAAATGAATTTTGAAAAAATTAAAAGAAAATACAAAAAAAAAAAAATCATAAAATCATAAAAATAAAAAATATTTTTATGTTCTTGTTTGAGTCTTGAGTCATGTTATAAGTTTGGTGTCAATTGCATGTGCATCTTGCATTTTTCGAAAACTATCATGCATTCATAGTGTTCTTCATGATCTTCAAGTTGTTCTTGGTAAGTCTTCTTGTTTGATCTTTGCATTTGCATGTTTTGTGTCTTTTCTTGTTTTTCATATGCATTCTTGAATTCTTAGTGTCTAAGCATTAAAGAATTCTAAGTTTGGTGTCTTGCATGTTTTCTTTGCATTAAAAAATTTTTCAAAAATAAGTCTTGATGTTCATCATGACATTCAAAGTGTTCTTGGTGTTCATCTTGACATTCATAGCATTCTTGCATGCATTCATTTTTTTGATCTAAAAATTTCATGCATTGCATCATTTTCATGTTTTTCCTCTCATCATAAAAATTCAAAAATAAAAAAAATATCTTTCCCTCTTTCTCTCTTAAAATTTCGAAAATTAGATTTGACTTTTTCAAAAAAAATTTTTAAAATCTAGTTGTTTTTATGAGTCAAATCAAATTTTCAATTTAAAAATCTTATCTTTTTCAAAAATCAAATCTTTTCCATTTTTCTTAGTTATTTTCGAAAATTCTAAAAATATTTTTCAAAAATATTTTTCTTATTTTTACACCATATTTTCGAAAATAACAATAACAATTAATGTTTTGATTCAAAAATTTCAAGTTTGTTACTTGCTTGTTAAGAAAGATTCAAACTTTAAGTTCTAGAATCATATCTTGTGATTTCTTGTGAATCAAGTCATTAATTGTGATTTTAAAAATCAAATCTTTTTTAAAAACTAATTTCTATCCCATCTTTTCAAAAATATCTTCTTATCTTACCTTTTTCAAAAATTTGATTTCAAAATATCTTTTCTAACTTCCTAACTTCTTATCTTTTCAAAATTTGTTTTAACTAACTAACTAACTTTTTGTTTGTTTCTTATCCTTTTCAAAACTACCTAACTAACTCTCTCTCCCTCTAATTTTCGAAAATATCTCCCTCTTTTTCAAAATTTCTTTTTAATTAAACTAATTATTTTATTTTTTATTTGAATTTTCGAAAAACTATTAACCCTTTTCAAAATTAATTTTCGAAAATTACTAACCTTTTTCAAAAACTATTTTCAAAAATCACTAACTCTTTTTCAAAAATTATTTTCGAAAATTCCCCTTCTCTCTCATCTCCCTCTATTTATTTATTCATCTACTAACACTTCATCTCACCCAAATTCGAACCCTCTCTTCCATCTGTGTTCGAATTTCTTCTTCTTCTTTTCTTCTAACTCACACTAGGACCTCTATACTGTGGTAAAAAGGACCCCCTATTATTATTATTTTTCTGTTCTCTCTTTTTTATATGAGCAGGAGCAAGGACAAGAACATTCTTGTTGAAGCAGATCCAAAACCTGAAAGGACTTTGAAGATAAAATTAAGAGAAACTAAATTACAACAATCCAGAGAGAACCTTTCAGAAATTTTCGAACAGGAAGAGGAGATGGCAGCCGAAAATAATAATAATGCAAGGAGAATGCTTGGTGACTTTACTGCACCTAATTCCAATTTACATGAAAGAAGCATCTCCATTCCTGCCATTGGAGCAAACAACTTTGAGCTGAAACCTCAGCTAGTTTCTCTGATGCAGCAGAACTGCAAGTTTCATGGACTTCCATCTGAAGATCCTTTTCAGTTCTTAACTGAATTCTTGCAGATCTGTGATACTGTTAAGACTAATGGAGTAGATCCTAAAGTCTACAGGCTCATGCTTTTCCCATTTGCTGTAAGAGACAGAGCTAGAATCTGGTTGGACTCTCAACCCAGAGACAGCCTGAACTCTTGGGATAAGCTGGTCACGGCTTTCTTAGCCAAGTTCTTTCCTCCTCAAAAGCTGAGCAAGCTTAGAGTGGATGTTCAAACCTTCAGACAGAAAGAAGGTGAATCCCTCTATGAAGCTTAGGAAAGATATAAGCAGCTGACCAAAAAGTGTCCTTCTGACATGCTTTCAGAATGGACCATCCTGGATATATTCTATGATGGTTTATCTGAGCTATCAAAGATGTCATTGGATACCTCTGCAGGTGGATCTATTCACCTAAAGAAAACGCCTGCAGAAGCTCAAGAACTCATTGACATGGTTGCTAATAACCAGTTCATGTACACTTCTGAGAGGAATCCTGTGAGTAATGGGACGCCTATGAAGAAGGGAGTTCTTGAAGTTGATACTCTGAATGCCATGTTGGCTCAGAACAAAATATTGACTCAGCAAGTCAATATGATTTCTCAGAGTCTGAATGGAATGCAAGCTGCATCCAACAGTACTCAAGAGGCTTCTTATGAAGAAGAAGCTTATGATCTTGAAAATCCTGCAATAGCAGAGGTGAATTACATGGGTGAACCTTATGGAAACACCTATAATCCATCATGGAGAAATCATCCAAATTTCTCATGGAAGGATCAAAAGCCTCAACAAGGCTTTAATAATGGTGGAAGAAACAGGTTTAGCAATAGCAAGCTTTTTCCATCATCCACTCAGCAACAGATAGAGAATTCTGAGCAGAATCCATCTAGCTTAGCAAATTTAGTCTCTGAGCTATCTAAGGCCACTATGAGTTTCATGAATAAAACAACGTCTTCCATCAGAAATTTGGAAGCACAAGTAGGCCAGCTGAGTAAAAGAATCACTGAAATCCCTCCTAGTACTCTCCCAAGCAATACAGAAGAGAATCCAAAAGGAGAGTGCAAGGCCATTGACATAACCAAAATGGCCGAACCCAAAGAGGGAGAGGAGGACGTGAATCCTAAGGAGGAAGACCTCCTGGGACGTCCAGTGATCAATAAGGAGCTTCTCTCTGAGGAACCAAAGGAATTTGAGGCTCAACTAGAGACCATAGAGATTCCATTAAACCTCCTTATGCTCTTCATGAGCTCTGATGAGTATTCCTCTTCTGAAGAGAATGAGGATGTTACTGAAGAGCAAACTGCCAAGTTCCTTGGTGCAATCATGAAGCTAAATGCCAAATTGTTTGGTATTAAAACTTGGGAAGATGAACCTCCCTTGTTCACCAATAAACTAAGTGATCTGGATCAACCGACATTGCCTCAGAAGAGACAGGATCCTAGAAAGTTCATAATACCTTGTACCATAGGCACCATGATCTTTAAGGCTCTGTGTGACCTTGGTTCAGGAATAAACATCATGCCCCTCTTTGTAATAGAGAAACTGGGAATCTATGGGGTGCAAGCTGCTAAAATCTCATTAGAGATGGCAGACAATTCAAGAAAACAGGCTTATGGACAAGTAGAGGACGTGTTAGTAAAGGTTGAAGGCCTTTACATCCCTGCTGATTTCATAGTCTTAGATACTGGAAAGGAAGAGGATGAATCCATCATCCTAGGAAGACCTTTCCTAGCCACATCAAGAGCTGTGATTGATGTGGACAGAGGAGAATTGATCCTTCAATTGAATAAGGACAACCTTGTGTTTACAACTCAAGGATCTCTCTCTGCATCCATGGAGAGGAAGCATAAAAAGCTTCTCTCAAAGCAGAGTCAAACAAAGCCCCCATAGTCAAACTCTAAGTTTGGTGCTGGGAGGCCACAACCAAACTCTAAGTTTGGTGTCAAACCCCCATATCCAAACTCTAAGTTTGGTGTTGGGAGGTCTCAACAAAGCTCTGCACATCTGTGAGGCTCCATGAGAGCCCACTGTCAAGCTATTGACATTAAAGAAGCGCTTGTTGGGAGGCAACCCAATGTTTATTTATCTAATTTTCATTGTCTTTCATGTTTTCTTAGGTCCATGATCATGTGGAGTCACAAAATAAATATAAAAATTGAAAACGGAATTAAAAACAGCAGAAGAAAAATCACACCCTGGAGGAAGCATCTGTCTGGCGTTCAACGCCAGAACAGAGCATGGTTCTGGCGCTGAGCGCCCAAAATGGGCAGCATCTGGGCGATGAACGCCAAAATTGCACCCTGGAGAAGAGCTGGCACTGAACGCCCAGAACAAGCATGGTTCTGGCGTTCAACGCCAGAAAGGGGCAACAAATGGGCATTGAACGCCCAAAATGGGCACCAACCTGGCGCTGAACGCCCAGAGTTGTGTGCAAGGGCATTTTGCATGCCTAAATTGGTGTAGGGATGTAAATGCCTTGACACCTCAAGATCTGTGGACCTCACAGGATCATCTTAGGATCTGTGGACCCCACAGGATTCCCACCTTCCTTCCTCATAATCCTAGTTTTTTTTTCCACATATTCTTCTTCATCTATCCCTTATTCTTTTGCTCGAGGGCGAGCAACATTCTAAGTTTGGTGTGGTAAAATAATTATGTAAAGGATCTATAGCTCAGTGGTAGAACATGTGGCTACAAATCAAGAGATCCTTGAGATACCTCAGGGGATGCACTTCCCTCCACATAGTTATTGGAAGCAACTGAGGATAGAAATACCAAAAATCACTAGGAATCAAGCCACAAAGGCAAGGAAGAGACATAGAAGAGCTCAAGAACATCATTGGTTCCTCAAGAAGGAAACGCCATCATCACTAAGGTGGACTCATTCCTTGTTCTTACTTTCTCTGTTTTTCGTTTTCTATGTTAAGTGCTTATCCATGTTTGTGTCTTCATTACATGATCATTAGTAGTTAGTAACCATATCTTAAAAGTTATGAATGTCCTATGAATCCATCACCTCTCTTAAATGAAAAATGTTTTAATTCAAAAGAACAAGAAGTACATGAGTTTTGAATTTATCTTTGAACTTAGTTTAATTATATTGATGTGGTGACAATGCTTCTTGTTTTCTGAATGAATGCTTGAACAGTGCATATGTCTTTTGAAGTTGTTGTTTAAGAATGTTAAATATGTTGGCTCTTGAAAGAATGATGACTAGGAGACATGTTATTTGATAATCTGAAAAATCATAAAAATGATTCTTGAAGCAAGAAAAAGCAGCAAAGAACAAAGCTTGCAGAAAAAAAAAGAAAAGAAAATAGGCGAAAAAAATAGAAAGAAAAAGAAAAAGCAAGCAGAAAAAGCCAAAAGCTCTTAAAACCAAGAGGCAAGAGCAAAAAGCCAATAACCCTTAAAACCAAAAGGCAAGGGCAAATAAAAAGGATCCCAAGGCTTTGAGCATCAGTGGATAGGAGGGCCTAAAGGAATAAAATCCTGGTCTAAGCGGCTAAACCAAGCTGTCCCTAACCATGTGCTTGTGGCGTGTAGGTATCAAGTAAAAACTTGAGACTGAGCGGTTAAAGTCAAGGTCCAAAGCAAAAAAAGGGAGTGTGCTTAAGAACCCTGAACACCTCTAATTGAGGACTTTAGCAAAGCTGAGTCACAATCTGAAAAGGTTCACCCAATTATGTGTCTGTGGCATTTATGTATCCGGTGGTAATACTGGAAAACAAAGTGCTTAAGGCCACGGCCAAGACTCATAAAGAAGCTGTGTTCAAGAATCATCATACTGAACTAGGAGAGTCAATAATACTATCTGAACTCTGAGTTCCTATAGATGCCAATCATTCTGAACCTCAATGGATAAAGTGAGATGCCAAAACTATTCAAAAGGCAAAAAGCTATAAGTCTCGCTCATTTGATTGGAGCTATGTTTCATTGATAGTTTGGAATTTATAGTATATTCTCTTCTTTTTATCCTATTTGATTTTCAGTTGCTTGGGGACAAGCAACAATTTAAGTTTGGTGTTGTGATGAGCGGATAATTTATACGCTTTTTGACATTGTTTTTAGTATATTTTTAGTAGGATCTAGTTACTTTTAGGGATGTTTTCATTAGTTTTTATGTTAAATTCACATTTCTGGACTTTACTATGAGTTTCTGTGTTTTTCTGTGATTTCAGGTATTTTCTGACTGAAATTGAGGGACTTGAGCAAAAATCAGATTCAGAGGTTGAAGAAGGACTGCTGATGCTGTTGGATTCTGACCTCCCTACACTCAAAGTAGATTTTCTGGAGCTAAAGAACTCGAAATGGCGCGCTTCCAATTGCGTTGGAAAGTAGACATCCAGGGCTTTCCAGCAATATATAATAGTCCATACTTTGGCCAAGAATAGATGACGCAAACTGGCGTTCAACGCCAGCTCTCTGCCCAATTCTGGCGTCCAGCGCCAGAAAAGGATCCAAAACCAGAGTTGAACGCCCAAACTGGCACAAATGCTGGCGTTCAACTCCAAGAAGGACCTCTACATGTGCAACACTCAAGCTCAGCCCAAGCACACACCAAGTGGGCCCCGGAAGTGGATTTATGCATCAATTACTTATTTCTGTAAACCTTAGTGACTAGTTTATTATAAATAGGACCTTTTACTATTGTATTAGACATCCTGGATTGTAATTTGATCTTGTGATCACAGTCTTGGTTACTCCGGTTCCCCTCTGGGGCCGAGACCAATGAACTCCATTATCACTTATGTATTTTCAACGGTAGAGTTTCTGCACTCCATAGATTAAGGTGTAGAGCTCTGCTGTTCCTCAAAGATCAATGCAAAGTACTACTGTTTTCTATTCAATTCATCTTATTTCGCTTCTAAGATATTCATTCGCACTTCAACCTGAATGTGATGAACGTGACAATCATCATCATTCCCTATGAACGCGTGCCTGACAACCACTTCCGTTCTACATTAGATTGAATGAGTATCTCTTAGATCTCTTAATCGGAATCTTCGTGGTGTAAGCTAGAATGATGGCGGCATTCAAGAGAATCCGGAAAGTCTAAACCTTGTCTGTGGTATTCCGAGTAGGATTCAATGATTGAATGACTGTGACGAGCTTTAAACTCGCGATTGCTGGGCGTAGTGACAGACACAAAAGGATAGTAAATCCTATTCTAGCATGATCGAGAACCGACAGATGAATAGCCGTGCCGTGACAGGGTGCGTTGACCATTTTCACTGAGAGGATAGGATGTAACCATTGACAAGGGTGATGCCTCCAGACGATTAGCCGTGCCGTGACAGGGTATTTGGATCATTTTCCCGAGAGAAGACCGAAAGTAGCCATTGACAATGGTGATGCATTACATAAAGCCAGCCATGGAAAGGAGTAAGACTGATTGGATGAAGATAGCAGGAAAGCAGAGGTTCAGAGGAACGAAAGCATCTCTATTCGCTTATCTGAAATTCTCACCAATGATTTACATAAGTATTTCTATCCCTATTTTATTAATTATTTTCGAAAACTCCATTACTATTTTATATCCGCCTGACTGAGATTTACAAGGTGACCATAGCTTGCTTCATACCAACAATCTCTGTGGGATTCGACCCTTACTCACGTAAGGTATTACTTGGATGACCCAGTGCACTTGCTGGTTAGTTGTGCGAAGTTGTGAACCATGGTATTGGCATCATGTTTTTGGCGCCATTACCAGGGAAAGAAAGAGCAATGAATTTTACATAATTAAAGTGTAATCACAATTTCTGCGCGTCAAGCATGCATTTGGACCTTAAAGCATTAGACCTGCGATATTGAGACTGATCAACTTAATATCACTTGTTTGGTGTGTATAGGGACCAGATGTCGACTCGCGGACGCGGTCGTGGGCGAGGTAGAGGTAGGACAGGCTCCGTTACTCCTGCCCCCATAGAGACTGAGTAGCTATGCAGGTAACAGCTGAGGCACTGGGTAACCAGATGAACCAGGGTAATCATGGGAACAATAATGACGAGGACGGTCCTATGACGCTTGCTAAATTTTTGAAAGTTCACCCTCCAACCTTTAGGGGAACCTCAAATTCCACTGATGCAGATAATTGGATTCAGGCTATGGAAAGGGCGTTACAAGCACAACAGGTTTCTGAAGAGCAATGGGTTGAATTTGGAACTTATCAGTTGCAAGGTGAAGCTCAATATTGGTGGCAGGGAACACGATGTATCTTGCAGCCTGATGGTGCTGCGATTCCTTGGGAGGTTTTCTGGACAGAGTTCTATAAGAAGTAATTTCCTAATTCAGCCAGAAATGCCAAGGAACTTGAACTGATGTAGTTAAAGCAGGGACAGATGACTGTTGCTGAGTATACTAGCAAATTTGAGGAGTTATGTCGCTTTTCTCATATCTGTCAAGGTGCGCCTGAAGATTTTGCTGAATGGAAGTGTATTAAATATGAGGGAGGTCTTCGGAGCGATATTCTAAGCTTCGTTGCCCCAATGGAGATCAGGGTATTTTCTGAATTGGTGAATAAGAGTAGGGTGGCTGAGGATTGTGTGAGGAAGGCGGCAGCAGAGAAAGAAAGTTTGAGGGTGCCTTTTCAGAGGCCTTTAGGGAGGAACTTTGCTCCGAGAGGTAGGAATTTCAAATGTGGAGGCTTTATTCTACAATAGACTCAGGGCCAGAGTAATTACAGAAGGCCGAATACTAATGTCAGTCAAGGAAAAAGGTTTCGGAAGCAGCCACAGCAAGATCTAAATTGTTAGAAGTGCGAAAAGTATCATCTTGGAGTTCCGTGCAGACTAGGACTTGGAGTGTGCTATTCCTGTGGACAGTCCGGGCATATAGCCAGTAATTGCCCGGAGAAGAAGAAGTATGAGACTGGTAGGGTGCAGCAGCCGGGGAGAGTATACACCACTTCTACCATAGGTGCTGAGGGATCTGAGACACTGATTAGAGGTAATTGTGAAATGGCTGGTAAAATCTTAAATGCTTTATTTGATTCAGGAGCAAGTCATTCATTTATTGCATTTAAAAAGGCCCATGAATTAGGATTGAGAATGGTGGTTTTAGGTTATGATTTGAAAGTATATAATGCTACTCATGAAGCTATGGTGACTAGGATAGGATGTCCACAAGTTCCCTTTTAAGTACAACAGCATGAATTTGTGCATGATTTGATTTGTTTGCCTATGACTGGTCTTGATCTCATTTTGGGATTGGATTGGTTATCCAAGAATCATGTTTTACTTGATTGTTCTGAAAAGTCAGTACAGTTTATGCCGGAAGGGTCAGAAGCACCGGTTGTGGTGAATAGTTACTATTTGAATTCTATGATAGTAAATTGTTCTGGAACCGAATGTCAGGATATTATGTTATTAACTGCGGGAGTATCAGGTGATGATCAGAGTTTAGAGAAGATTTCCGTTGTATGTGAATTTCCAGATGTGTTTCCAGATGATATTAATGAATTTCTACCTAACCGGGAAGTGAAATTCGCAATTGAGTTGGTGCCTGGAGGCGGTCTGATTTCAATTACTGAAAGCTCAGCTGGAAGATCTGTTGAGTAAGCATTTTATCTGACCAAGTGTTTCTCCGTGGGGAGCGCTAGTGCTACTGGTAAAGAAGAAGGACGGAAGTATGCGGTTGTGTGTCGATTATCGGCAATTGAATAAGATCACTGTGAAGAATAAATATTCGTTGCCTAGAATCGATGATCTAATGGATCAGTTACAGGGTGCCGGTGTGTTTTCTAAGATTGACCTGCGATCCGGGTATCATCAGATAAGGGTTAGAGACGAGGATATTCCGAAAACTGCTTTCAGGACGCGTTATGGTCATTATGAGTATACAGTGATGTCTTTTGGGTTAACTAATGCCCCGGCAGTATTTATGGTTTATATGAACAGGATTTTCTGACCGTATCTGGACAACTTTGTTATTGTCTTCATTGATGATATTCTTGTTTATTCTAAGTCTGAAGAGGAACATGCTGATCACTTGCGAACTGTGCTGCAAATTCTGAGTGACAGGAAGTTATATTCTAAGTTATCTAAATGTGAGTTCTGGAAGAGTGAAGTGAAGTTTCTCGGCCACGTGGTGAGTAAGCAGGGGATAGCTGTGGATCCTGCTAAGGTGGAAGCAGTGATAAATTGGGAGCGACCAACTTCAGTGACAGAGATCAGGAGTTTCCTAGGTTTGGCGGGGTATTATCGCAGATTCATTAAAGAATTTTCACAGCTCGCCTTACCTTTAACTAAGTTGACTAGGAAGGACACGCCTTTTATCTGGACTCCGGAATGTGAAGAGAGTTTCCAAGCATTGAAGCACAGATTAACTACTGCACCTGTGTTGGTATTGCCTGAACCAAGTGAACCGTTTGAAGTGTATTGTGATGCATCTCTGAAAGGGTTGGGGTGTGTTCTGATGCAGCACCAGAATGTTGTAGCATACGCCTCACGGCAGTTAAGGCCGCATGAGATGAACTACCCAACACATGATTTGGAGCTTGCTGTCGTTGTGTTTGCTTTAAAGATTTGGAGGCACTACCTCTATGGCGTTAGGTTTCATGTTTTCTCAGACCATAAGAGTTTGAAGTATCTTTTTGAGCAGAAAGAGTTGAATATGCGTCAGAGGAGGTGGATGGAGCTCCTGAAATATTATGATTTTGAATTGAATTATCATCCAGGAAAAGCGAATGTTGTGGCAGACGCCTTGAGTCGAAAATCTTTATATGCAGCTTAGATGATGCTACGGGAAGAAGAATTACTAAGAGCATTTCAAGGTTTGAATTTGGGAATTAGAAAAGAATCTGGAATTTTGTGTTTGAGTCAGTTGCTGATTTCAAGTGATTTTAAATCAGAACTTCTGAAGGCTTATCGAGACAGTGAAGCATTACGTAAGGTATTACCAGCAGTTGAACAAGGAAAACAGTGAAGAGTGTCAGAAGGACAGGATGGTTTGTGGAGGTTCAAGAACTGGATTATTGTGCCAGATATTGGAGACCTGAGACAGAGAATCTTGAAGGAAGCTCATAAGAGCGGGTTTTCAATTCACCCAGGGAGCACTAAAATGTATCAAGATCTGAAAGCGATGTTCTGGTGGCCAGGTATGAAGAATGATGTGGCATTGCATGTATCTAAATGTTTAACATGTCAGAAGGTTAAGATTGAGCATCAGAGACCATCAGGGACCCTTCAGCCTTTAGAGATTCCACAATGGAAATGGGAGAGTATTGGAATGGACTTTGTGATAGGTTTGCCTAGGACCCGGTCTAGTTGTGACGCTATTTGGGTGGTTGTGGATCGACTGACAAAATCAGCTCACTTTCTTCCTATTCGAATAAGTTGTACAATGGAAGAATTAGCTCGAATGTATATTAAAGAGATTGTCAGGTTGCATGGCGTGCCTTCTACCATTATATCTGATAGGGATCCTCGCTTCACATCAAGATTCTGGGGAGCTTTTCAGCGTGCATTTGGGACTCAGTTAAGCTTGAGTACTGCGTATCACCCTCAGACAGATGGTCAGTCAGAGAGAACTATTCAGACCTTGGAGGATATGCTAAGGGCTTGTGTTTTAGACCAGCCGGTGAGCTAGGATCGGTATATTCCATTAGTGAAATTTGCTATTAATAATAGCTATCATGCGAGCATCGGAATGGCTCCATATGAAGCTCTGTATGGCAGAAAATGTCAATCTCTACTATGTTGGTATGAAACTGGAGAAAGAAGTTTATTAGGGCCTGAGATGATAGCTGAAACGACTGAGCAGATAAAGAAGATTCGTAGTCGAATGCTTATAGCCCAAAGCCACCAAAAGAGCTATGCTGACCAGAGGCAAAAGCCTTTGGAATTCGAAGAAGGAGAACATGTCTTTTTGAAAGTTACACCAACCACTGGAGTGGAAAGAGCTATTAAGACTAAGAAATTAAATCCCCGTTATATTGGACCATTTGAGATCCTTAAGAGAATTGGGCCAGTGGCTTATAGAATTGCCTTACCGCCGTATCTTTCGAATTTGCACGATGTGTTCCATGTGTCACAGCTTCGGAAGTACACTCCTGATGCAAGTCATGTTCTGGAACCAGAACCAATTCAAGTAAGAGAAGATCTAACACTCCTAGTAATTCCGGTGAGAATTGATGACACCAGTATTAAACGATTACGCGGAAGGGAAGTATTATTGGTAAAAGTAGCTTGGAGTCGAGCTGGTATCGAGGAACATACCTGGGAGCTCGAATCAAATATGCGAAAAGACTATCCACATCTCTTTTCAGGTAACTAGATTTGAATTTTGAGGGCAAAATTCTTTATTAGGTGGGTAAGATGTAAACCCCGATTAAATTAGTAGATAATTAGTCAATAAATTAGTTTTTAATAAGGAGGATTAGAAATGTGAATATTATATTAAATTAGAATAGAGCTCATCGAAACGAGAATTTTGACACCAATTTCGAAGAAAACGGTCCAAAATTGGACCAAACGGGCCGAACCGGTTGAACCGGACCTGAACCGGGCCGTCGGTCCAACCGGACCAACTCATTAAATGAAGCCGAAATCCTTTCTCTCCCTCATTTGGATGCAGCAGCGTGAAACACTTCCAGGGAGGGGAGAAAGCTTCCGTAACTTTACGGTAAATTTCCGATCCCCGTAACTTCTCCGTCCGAGCTCCAATCGCCGCACCGTTTGCGGCCACGCGTCCACCGCGTCGAGCTCTACATTTCTACCAGAATAATTTCACTGGTAACTTGTTTAATCACTCTCAGCCCTCTTTTCTCCCAATTTTTGGATTTTTGAATGGGAAGGTTGAGTTTCTTTGATTTTTGATGTTTTAGGATCCAATTAACTTGAAGAAAACGTTCACTCTTGCTTATGTGAAGCCTAGGTAAGGTGAGGATATGATAATTCTATTTTATCTTCATTGAATTTGAGCTTTGAGTATTAAATTGGATATATATGTGTTATGAATGTGTATTAGGTTGTGAATAAATAATTGGAGCTTGAAATTGTGAATACTGGAACTTGGAGGAAGCAGATTAGTTGAGTTTTGAGGGGCTGCCTTGGTTTTGAATAAATAGCTTTGGTCGTTACGTGGAAATCAGCCAAGGTATGGTTTAGGTTTCTTGCATTTAATATATAATGTTCTGTGAAAACTTAGGCTAGATGACCATAGGATAAGTTGGAATGCAGGTGTATGTTTAATGTTTAGTAATTTGTCGATGAATATATTTGGTTGAAGTTTATTGGATAATTAGTTATTAATTTTGGATGGTGAATGTTGTTATCTTAATTTGGAGAGAATTATGGTTGAATGTTATTGTTGATGAACATGGTTGGTTTGGTGCTTGTTGATTAACTAATGATTTGGTAAATTATTGATTTGAGGTATAACTATTGTGGAGGTTACTGTGATAATGAGGTATTTTGTGTTAAAGGCCCAGGATTTGTGAACTATGATTCTTAGTTGAATTTTGGTTGTTGGACTTGAATATTGTATGAGTTTAATTGTTGATCTGAGGTAGATTTATTGTGGTGATTGTTATGATGATGAGGAAAGGTATGTTGAATTGAAAAGAATGCAGGTTTGGACCCGAAAAGGGTGGTAAAGTCCGAGTTTTAGAGGAGATGCTGCCGAAATTTTATAAAAATTAGAGATTTTGTTTATATGATTATTTAAAAAGATTTAGATTTAAAGGTTATATGGTTTGATTTTGAGTTATTAAGAAAATGAGCATGTTTTAAGTTTGATTCATTTATAAAAGAATGAATTGTGTTTTGAATTAGAACTATTGATGGACGGAATGGGAGGTGTGATAATGAAGGATAAGGATTGAATATGATTGATGTATGATGATGAATGAAATGCGATTGAGAATGATGTGGATGTTGATGAATTATAATTGAATTATTTAAATGGCTTATGAATTTGAATAATCTGAGATACGAGATTCCCTAGATTAAGTGCCGTGGCTTGCCACCACGTGTATCAAGTTGAAAACTTGATACTCTGTTGACCCTACGACGTAAGTGTGACCGGGCACTATATAAATTCCCGGGAATGTTACCCCCATTGAGCAATATTGACTATATGAAAAAAAAAGCTATGCATAGACTCTTGGGGATGCACGTCGGGGGGACCGTCTAAGGACAATTCAGACTTGTCGGGTTGGCTGGATAACCGACAGATGAGCCTCATCAGCCATAGGACATGCATGCATCATATGCATATTACTTGAATTACTTGCTTGTGCTCTAATTGGGTGTGCCTATCTGTATTTGCCATGCTAAATGTGTATTTGTTACCTGCAGTAGTTGTAACCTTCTTGTGTTTGCCTTTATCTATCTATTTGCCTGTAAAAATGCATGATGGAGTTAGAGGTATGGAGGAATGGCAGTATAGGACTTAGATTTAAGGTTAAGTTAAGTTAGGATTAAATATTTTTAGGAAACCACCTTTTATGACTTCTGTTTAATACTTTAAGCTCTATAATCTGAGTGTCGGCGTTCTAGGATTGCCTCTGGCATTTCCAGGACCTTATATATTTTGTGTGTGGCACCTTTACCATACTGAGAACCTCCGGTTCTCATTCCATACTATGTTATTTTTTTTCAGATGCAGGTCGAGAGGCATCTCGTTAGGCGTCTGGACTCTTGAAGCGGAGTGGTTACAGGGTTATTTTGTTATGCTATATATATATATATATATATATATATATATATTTGCATATCCACCATTTGAGTCTCCAACAATTATTCCAATAATAACATATCCGATTTGACCTATGGACAAATACGCAAGCATACGTTTCATGCTTGTTTGGGTAATAGCAATGAGATTTCCCAATATCATGCTAAGAATAGCTAGAATTTCCAGAAGAAGATGCCATTCGTTTGATGAGAAATAAAAAGGAATATCGAAAATTCGAGTGGCTGAAGCTGAAAATATCTCGCTCCGTATACGGGAGCAGCTCTGGCTGAATTTTTTATGTACCGCGAACGCCACACTTTAATTATTTATGACGATCCCTCCAAACAAGCCCAGGCTTATCGCCAAATGTCTCTTCTATTAAGACGACCGCCAGGTCGCGTATATATATATATATATATATATATATATATATATATATATATATATATATATATATATATATATATATATATATATATATATATATATATATATATGTATATGTGTGTGTGTACTTGGTTTTCTCTCCGTATAACTTGTTATTTTGATCCTCTTAAAGGTTTATGGAGAGGTAGGATTGTGTATATGTACTTTTGGATTTTGGATATGTATGCATATATGTGTAAATATTCTCCGGCCAGTCTTGACTTCGCAGGCTGAGTTAGGAGCTTGTTATTTTGTATCTTTGGCACTCTATTCCTACTTCTGTTATCTTATGTTTGACAGTTACGGTTTTCTTAGCACGCAAGTTGACTCGTTCCTTGAGCGTTGCGCTTTTATCTCGCGATTTTTTTTATTTCCCCTATCCTTCAAGGCTCCTAGCATATTATAATTTTTCTGCTATTATTTGTACTCATTTTATGTTAGAGGTCGTAATACCACACTAACTTCGTTTTACGACTTAAGCGTAAAGCTTAGTGTGGTAGGGTGTTACATTTAATAAGTAATTTCAAAATAAAACTATTAATATTATTAATAAAAATAAAAATAATAAGAGAATACAATCTTGATATAAAAAAAAGACATAGTAAAATATCTTGATTTTTCAAAATTTTTTTCCTCTCATATAATATTCCATCAACTAATAATGTCCAAGTTGCATTCCAAACACGCTCTGGGTTGCTAATGCTATTAGATATCAGTAGCATCGCAAATAATTTCCTCAATTGATGACCTGATGCAAGTTCAGCTACCTCATTAATAGCTGTAATGAATTTCTTATCATCGCACAGTAATCCCATGGAATAGCAAGCATCTTAGAAGTTAGAATATGTAATTCCATTAACTGTCCTAATAGACTCATATGTTGTGCAACCTCTCTGAACAGCTAACAAAATTCTCATATAATAAATATCACCTATACCCGATGGAACATAGTTTAACCTCTCGATATAATACCCTCTTTTGCATGGATGTCATTCCCTTGCTTCTCTATCATAAACAAATTGATTTGGAAACTCAGCATATGTCAAAATTTGACCTGATTCAAATTTTTTATTGGCCTCCATCCATGCTAAGAATATCGTACATTTTTCTTCCTCTTCTTCCACGATTTTCTCAAGATCATTATCGTCTTTAAAGATGATATTTTGCTCTCCAGGCAAATGAAAGGTTAATCTCATCACTGAAGGACAATCTAATTCGATTTGTGTACTCCAATGAATCTATAATAACTATATAGCATATATCAAAGATTATTTTTAATAAACCAATTGAAAAATTAAATGTTTGGTCTTTAAGTAATAAAAGCATATTAACATATGCTGGCTTTGTAACTGGTCGATATTGTTTGATGTTTGTTGAAGCTGTTGTTGACTTGTCTGATGACATAGGCTATCATATGCTCTATGTGTGATACCCGAATTACTAATACTATTAATATTGGCATATTGTTCTTTTTCATCTAGAGAGTGTGGATTAGTAATTGGAGACTTTGGTCGATATGGTGTTGGGTTATTACCTAATAAGATAATTTGAGACATTAGTTTTGAACAAATTTTCTGTTAAAGTTTATAATTGAATAAATGGTAGGAAAATCAAAATACATAAAGTGAATGCATATTCACATAAGCAATTTTCAAAAAAATTCATCCAAAAATCAACCTGTATTGATGCTACTATTTGTAATGTCCGGCAACACCGATTTAAAATGCAGACCATTGAAACTATCACTCGGATTTTCTGTAATTTTTTATAAATAAATTTAGTAAAATATTATGAAGACAATATAAACTAATAATTTATTACTTGTCAAGCTAAATAATGTATAGAAAATATTGTATTTTATTGAATTTTATTTGGCCAAAATACTCATGACCCACCACGCACTTTTGCTCATTCTTCTCTGTTCCTATTCCATAAAAAATTCTAAATCAATCATTATGTTTTGTTATATATTTATATCCATGTAGTTCTCATTTTCTCTCTATTTTTTTCCAACCATTTCACCAACTATCCTATTTAAATTCAACCTCCTCACTCCTCTGTTCTGCATCTCTACTCAATAAATAAATAACTAATTGGTCATTTTAACTTTAATGGCGGCTTTAATTTTCTTTTCATTCTTATTTATTTAGATACGTAAATATACTTTACGAAAAATAATATATATTTTTTTACAAAATTTTCTTTTTTCAAATAAATATAAGTTTAATTTCACAGTCAATAAATTCAACTAATAGTTAAAATTTTTTTTCCATTTCTTTAAATAAAAAAATTGAAAATGAATAGCTTATAATTAAAAAAAAAAGAAAAAAATGAAAGTATATCTATTATTGTATAGAGACAATCTAAAAAATAACAATATAAATGGAGTAAAGAGAAAATTTATAAATGTGACTTTAAATTTAAAAATCGAAATGGTTAAGAAGTCACATAATTAGGAACTAGCATTACAATTTCAAATTTCAAATTTTTAAATAGAGTTTACTAATCAGCTAGTGCAAATTTTAAATTTTTAAATAAAATTTTCTAATTAAACGTTCGTTGTTCATCAGGAATATAGGAACTTGTTAATTTAAAAATAATTTTATTAGTTTCATCATAAATAGTGTCAATCTTATTTATTTGTCGATAAAAATAAATAAAATTAAATACAATCTAAAAATTAATAACCTTATAAATTACGTAAATTTAGAAAAAATATTTAAAAAAAGTAAAAAATAAAAGTACTTCTATTGTGCAGAAATAATGTAAAAGATAACAATGTAAATTGAGTAAAGAGAAAATTTATAAATGTGGCAAGTAAAAAAAATTAAATTTAAAAATTGAAATGGTTAAGAACTCACTTAATTAGGAATTAGTATTAGAATTTCAAATTTTAAATTTTTAAATAGAATTTTCTAATTAGTTAGTACAAATTTTAAATTTTTTAAATAAAATTTCCTAAATTAATTCAAGTTTGTCGGAACAACATTAGAAACATAATTAAATATAGAAAAATGTCAAATTAAAATTTTCTTTTGAATAGTATAAATAACCTCACATTTTAATAAGACTGGTAATTCTATTTAATTTAATATAATCTTTTGTAATTAGCATAGTAGCTTATAAATTATATAAAATTTTAAAAAAATTCTCAAACCCAATTGCTTACTTAAAAATTCAAAAAAAAATTTATTTGAATTTAAATTTAAAATTTTAAACATAATACTTTAATTAAAAATTATAATTAGATTTTCTTTTTAAAATAAGTACACATTAAAAATCAATAACTAACTTAATTGTATTAACAATAATTCATATGAGAAATTTATAATTTTATGACATTAAATACTAAATTAGAAATTAACAGAATATTAACAGTGTGAATCGAATTAAAAATAAAACCAAAAGTAATAACCAAATAACTTCAATTTATATTTAAAAAAAATTCTAAATTTTAAACATAAAAATCCAAAAGAACCAAAAGAAAAATAACAACTCAAAAAAAGACAATCTTTCCACCAAAACAAACATATGTTTGGCATTATTTTATTAGATGTACTCTAAAAGGGATTCTAAAACATATGCATTCAAATTCTCAAGTTTCATTCTCAATCTTGATCTTCTTGCAAGTTGAGGTATCTTCTTGCACCTTCGAATCTTCCGACTTCGAGGATAGTTTCTTGGTTGGTGTAATAGCATTTTTCAACACTCCGGATTCATCATTGTCTGCAACTTCATTGGAGAATTCAAGCAACAAATTCTGTACAAAATACTACGTTAAATTAAAGACTTTCTTCTCACCTTTAATTTTATCTCAATAATATTTTTTTAATAAAATAAAGATCTAACTTTGAGAAAATAAACAAACAAAAAATTTATTTTTTGAACAAATACCTTAGCACCTTCTACTTTCTCCCCTTCAATGATTGAGGAAGCCTTTGAAGTTGGAAGTAAACCACCGGTGTAGTCAATATCCTAAAATTATAATTAGTTATTAATTATTATTTATAAATTAGATACTACTAATGACTAAAAAAGAGAAAAATAAACTACTTTTTAATATAAAGTACACTTATAACTGTACTCACAATCTGAATAGGGTGAGCTTTTTTGAATTTATTTATGAGGTCCACATTATCAGTCATCTTCTTAACTTTATAAAAAGGTAAAAAATGTGGAATATCAGATATTTAAACTTCAACGGTGAAGAGGAAGGTCTTATCAATTAGGTTGAAAAAAAGTGTAGGTATATCCGATAGATCTCCTTTCTTCAGGGTATTACATAATATATTAATAATAAATAATATAAAAATTAACATTTAAAATATCTTCACTAATGTTTTTAGAAATAAATATTGGTTAGAACTTACCAATAAAAGTGGATCAAGTATCTCTACACAGCTCTTTCCCAAAACTTATTTTGTCTCCTTGTCACGAATCGAGACACAAGAAACCTCTTAATCGAGGTGTGTATTTTTCCTCCCTAGAATTGATAAACAAAAATCAAAGAACAATTAGATGTGGATAAACAAACAAATTTAAAATATAAATTAAATAATATAAATTTAAAATAAAATAAAAAATATTAGTAGAAAATTCACGTCTTCATCGAGTCAAACCATCTCAATTGAGTATGGCAATAAAGAATTACGTAACTTGGTAGTGTCCATAACCATATCACTCGTATACATACACACAAATTGTCGATTGTAGCTTTGATTTCTGCGATTTTGTGAATACCATCTATTGGAATAAGTAGAGAAATTTTAGATTTTGCATGTATGTAAATAAAGGGTTTGATGTACTTTGAATTGTGGTGCTACACATATCTCATAACTTATACTTTTATAGTTGACTCATAGCTAAAATTTTTTAAATTTGATTGACTTTAATTTAAATTTGAATTAAATTTACAGATAAAGTAAATAAATATATTAACAACTTTTAAAATTCTAAATTAACATAAATATTTAAAAAAAATCAACAAATTTTTAAAAATTAGTGTTAAAATTTAAAAAATAACAACCTAAGTAAAATAATTTAAAATTTAAAAGATAACAACCTAAGTACGACAATCAAAGATTTAAAAAATAACAACCTAAATAAAAAAATTTAAAATATAAAAAATTACAACCAAAATATAACAATTCAAATAAATAATTTAAAATTTGAAAATAACAACCTAAGAAAATAATAATTTATAATTTATAAATATAAATTTAAAAATTTCTAGTGACGACACCTAAGCAAATAAACTCCCAGACTTAACGTATGAGCGCCATGTCAGCATATGAGCTCTCCATTTGTATTACTATAAAGATTTTTTAAAATCTCAGACTGGTTAAATTTTAATAATAAAATAAAAAGCAGATGATTTCTTAATTTTTTAAGAAAGTTACAAATTAATAGCTGACTTTCTAAACAATAGTTTGGAAAAAAATTAAATTGCCAAAAATTTTAAAAGATAAAAAACTAATTTGTGCTTTTATTTTACCGAGAGCTAAATTGTTTAATATTTTTACAAATCAAGGACAAAATTATCAATTTCCATTAATTAAAAATTAATTTATCTGAAAGAAATATTAATAGGAATGGATGAATTTAACTGTTCACTCAATAAAATTCGAAAAACTTATATGTTATTTGATTTACAAGAGATGCTAGTATAATGATTTATTAGAAAATATCTAGAAAATCTAGCAACTATTATTAAAAAGAATTAATTGAGTAATCGTGTTAACATTATTAATTTTTAGCCTATGATGATGGACACTAACATGAACACGAAACACGATATAATACGAAATACATAGATACGTAAATTTAAAGTTTATATAAGATACGGAGATACGGCATATATATAGATAAACTATAATGATATTTTAGTACTTTATTAATATTAAAATATAAATTAATTTTTTAATTATTTTTAATATTTTTTAATTATATAAAGGATTTAAAATATATTTTGTTTTAATAATTAATAATATATATTATTTCTAAACTCATTTTAAAAATACATATTAAGAATAAAAATGGACATGTTGACACGTGATGGTATTTAGGTGTGTTCAAGCATGTCTGGAGAAGAATTTTTTATTTTATATTAACGCACGGTTGGACAGAGAAGACACGCACGTCGGATGATTGTCGATGTGTGTCGTGTCCGACATGGAGACATGACAAATCAAGAAAGTATCTGATGCATGAGCATCTTATATACTTTTTTTTTAGTGTTTCTTAGGTGAAATTGATGAATTTTTGCTTGATAACTACGTCCTTTAATATATTATTCTATTAGTACTTTGAGTGCTTGGATTTCTTGATAATTGTAGGTTAATGATAGTAAAAGAAGAGCAAAGCATAAGTAAAAGAACACAACTAGAAAAGCACTCCGCAGGGAAGCAGAGGAGAGGGTGTGCAACACGCCAAAAGAGAGGGCGTGCCATACGCCCAGGCAGCCAAAACAGAGACTTGGGTGTGCCACACGTCAACATAAGGGCGTGGCACGTTGGGCCAAAAGTCCAGGGGGTAATTTTGTGCACAAAGTGGGAGTGCAACCCTAACCTCTTCATATCCAGCAAGGATAACTTGAGTTATAGAGGTCCAAATAAAGCGCTTTTGAGGGTGTTAGAAAGCTGAAATCCAAAACTTTCCAACGATATATAATAGTCTATGGTGTATGTGCACAAAAGTGGGTATATAACACGCCAAGAAAAGGGCATGTCACACGCCCAAAAACACACTCCCAGGACCACTTGGTTGTGGCGTGCTGTTTTGGCACACTTTCGAGGGTTATTCCCATGCACACAGTTGGCGTGCAACACGCCATACATAGAGCGTGCCACACGTCCAAACCACACTTTCCAGGATCATTTCAAGAATCCGGCGTGCTGCACACCTAAACCAAGGCGTGGCACGCTGGGCTAACTCTCCAGAGGCTCAAGCCCAAGGCAAATCAAGCAAGAAGTGGACGTGCAACACGCCAAGGAAGTGGATATGCAACACGCCTAGAAAAATAGCTCCTAGGAGGCCAAAGTTCTTGGCGTGCAACACGCTAAGGTAAAGGGGCATGTCGTTTTGACATGCCTTCGAAAGGGCAATCGTGCGTACACATCCTCCATGTGTACGCAGAAATGCGGAATTTGTCCGATCATGCATACGCAGCCCCATGCGTATGTATGAACCCATTTCAAGAAGGGGTGTGCAACACGCCGGGCTTGACACGTCTTCGAAGGAGATTCCAAGAGAAATTTGGGCATGCAACAGGCCTAAGAAATAGCATGCCACGCGCTAGAGGGCTTGCTCCTAGGGCCTTAAAACAAAATGGCGTGCAACATGCCGGTAAGTGGGCATGCCACACACCCCAAGGGCCCAAGTTAATATGCTGAGAAAGAGCTTTCCTGAAGCCCATATTGAAGCACCAAGTCAAGGATTGAATCATCACATCATGGACCTGAACAACTAGAGAATTGAAAATCAATTGTGAAAGATTTGATTAGGCTTTGTTTTAATAAAGTTTGCATTTAATGTTTAAGTTTTGTTTTAGGTTTAGTATATAAAGTATCCTGAAAACTTTCTTCAGGAGGAAGGACATTTTGCCATTTTTCATACTCTGTTTTGTGTCTTTGAAGTTTAGCATGAGTGATTAATCTCCTCGATTAAGGTTAGGAGCTCTATTGATTCTAATGAACTAATGTTCTAGCTTTTTTACCTTTGATTAATGTATTGATGTTTTCTTAAAAAAGAGTTTTCATTCTCACAATTCTTAAGTTTGAAAACTAGACTTGATAAGTGATATCGAATCAACTAGGAATAATTCTTGTGATTTATATGGTCTTTAAATCGGTGAACGTACTTAACCTTTTATCACAATCAATTAATCAAGAAATTGATAATTTATTAGGATTAGAGAAATTGAATTGCTAAAGAATTGGAGTTTGATTAATTAAGATTTGCCATAGATACATCATTACTTGATCAAGGTGAAAAGTGAAAAACGTTTTTCTGAAAGTTTCAACATCTATAAAACCTTAACTCTCTTAATCATATTGCTCTCTCAACCAATTTTAGTTTGTTCTTGTTTAATTATCTGTTTTCATGCTATTTGCTATTGAAACCCTAAGTTTGTGCTTGTCTGACTAAAATAATTAATTGACTATTACTTGTGTAATCTGTTAATTCTCGTGGGAACGATAATCTACTCCTTTGATATTACTTAGTACAACTCTTTGCACTTACTGATAGTTTGTGATTTGCAAAATTTCATTTGTTCATACTTTCATAACTTTTAACCTTTTTTTTCTAATGATAATTAAATAATTCTAGTAACAAAATGTTAAATTTCTTATTCTGTTTCCTAAACTTTCAACATCCTCTCATACATTTTCAACAAGCGTTTTATTAGAGAATCTGTATAGGTCAAGCCACCGTTTTAATATAAATAATGTATATATTTATATAATATAAAACATAAAATCAATACTAGTTAAAAATTATCAATAAACAACTTTCATAACTTAAAAATTTATATTTATTTTTTTACAATAGATTATTAAAATTATTTTATACACACATACGTTTCTCTCACGCATAACCATAGTAGATTAGTAGTTGTCTCTTAAATTTCAACAATTTTTTTGATAAAGCTCTACAACTAAATAAAATAATTAACCAAATTCAACTAAGTTTCTATAATTATTTTTCACATCACGCGCTTTTTTTTATTCTTTTTCTTCTCCTTCACGTTCCTCCTCATTCTCTTTTGCGTTCTTCTTCCTCCCTCTCCCACTGATGTTGCTACTTCTTCTTTTTTTTTCTTCCCCTCTTCCTCTTTTTTCATCATCTTTCTTTTTTGTTGTTGTCGTTGTTACCAGCACTATAACACAACCTCCATCTCCTCCTCCTCTATCTCCTCTTTCTTTTCTCATTTGAATTTCTCTAATCTCCTCCTTCTTTTTTCTCCTCCTCCTCCTCCTCCTCCATCATGATTATTATCATTATCATTATCATATTGTTATCATTGTCCTTTTTTATGTATAACAGTTCAAATTCAGAACATACTGAAATTACTTAATGATGATGATGCACAAAAAAACTCAGTTCAAAATAAGTTCAGGCCAAAAGTATACCTTATTTAAATCCAGAATACACTGAAATTAAATCTAAAATGCACCGAAATTAAATCTAGATTTTATCGAAATTACTTAATGATGACAACACACAAACTCAGTTCAAAACAACAAGAATTTACTTAATGATAACTCAAATCTCCTCTTCCTCTTCCTCCTCCTCCTCTTCCTCCTTCTTCTTTATCATTATCATCATCTTCGTTTTTTGTTCATCTTCTCCTTCTTGTATTACCTTCTCACGGTTCTTCTTGTTTTACTCTCTTAACATGAATAAAAATAAGAAAAAATCACAAAAAAATAAGAAAAAACACATAAGATTACAAAATCAGTAGGAAGAGGAGGAACCTACATTCATTCAACTAAATAAGATTGCAATACAATACAAACATATTCATTCAAGTCTAATGCGAGAAGTAATGCTCCTAAAAGAAGAAATAAGAGCAACAGAAGAAAGAAAAAAAAGAAGGAAAAAATACAAGATTAAAGAAGACATGTGTCTTTTTAGAAAAATTGTGGTGTCAAAACTTAAAAATTTATGTGTTATTATTAAAAAATTTTGGTTTTTTTTATTTTGATAAATTCTGCATATTCAAAACTCTTTCTCTTCCTCCTCACTACAAGAGACATGTTGAATAGCAGCAGTTCTGTGGGGAATTGTGGCAGTTTTTAACTAAACAGAATATCAGCAATTCGATAATCGTTGCGGTTTAGGGTGTGGGTATTTGATTTTGCGGTGATTTTTCAGAACCGCTGGTATAACCACCGCTAATTAGGTTGATGATTTTGCGACGGTCTATAACTGCTGCTATTTTAGTAAGCATATTTTAAAAAAATTGCGACAATTACACAACCGCTGCAAATTTATGTGCGTTTTTTTAAAAATATTGCGATGGTTTTGAACCGCTGCAATTTCATGCATGAGTTTAAAAAAAAAACTGACCAACTCCAATAGTTTATACCATTTTTCTTTACTATAACCTATTTTTTTTTACATCATATTTATTAAACTTAAGATATTAACATAAAAATATTAAATAAACAACATTAAAAACTCGTAGATATTTCCAAAATATTAACTAAAAAAGCACTTATTTGTAAATTATTCACTCAAAAAATATTGAACAACACAAAACTACTATATTTAAAGAGGTTGTGAAGTCAACAAGGCACTTACTTAAAGTACTAAAGTAAGTGAAGATGAACATATCAAACTAAACAACAATACTCCACATTTTAAAATATTAATTTATAAAACATAAAATAAAATGTTCATTACTCATTCAGTACTGCAGCATGAACCTGAAATCTTGAATCAAAGCCAAGAAGTTAATTTTCACTCAAGATAAGCTCAATTGCAAAATAAAATGGTAAAGCAAAAAGAGAAAAATAAAATCAAAATTAACTACTATTCTTCTCTACTCACAAGAAATCTAATTAAAACATAAGGAATTATAGCATATAGTTCAACTTTAAGAATCAAGTATAATTATTACCATTAAACTTGGTGTGTATAGAAAAATTATTTATACATGTAATCTTTTCATATATTTGAAAAATTCTCGGTCTAGTGAACAATTTAATTTTTTCCCTGTAACTGAAGCAGAAAAAAAATATTTGTAAGAATTTATTCCAAAAAGCTAACACTATCTTCAAAACGTTCCACGTAAACTTAAAAAACCTGTAATTTTATGTAAGATGATAAACAATATACCTAGAATAGTTGACAAGCATGATTCTTCTGTTCTGTGAATAACCTTGCAGAGATGTTACTAACCTTCCATAAAAAACAAAAATGAGGAAAATGATGATTCAAATTTTCATACAAGACCATTGAAGAAATCAATAATATAATCTACTGTACTGCTAACTTGAGGCATAGGAGAGCCATTATCTATATTGAGAAGCATTCTAGTCTCAGGCACAACCCCAAATAGGTTGGCATGATTTTTCTCATGAAAAAGTCCTGGCTTTGCACTGAGGGGACACTAAGGGGAGGTCTGAGGCAAATTTTCCAAAGGCATTACACTTCAAATGAATATACGTCAAAGCAATCAAAACGGTTTTCATCGTGTCGCTATAAAAATAGAAATATCATAACTAAGAATGCATAATTTATTTTCTTATGATCTCATCTATCTTTAAGCAGTAACTACAAGTTATAAAAGAAGATAAGAGTAGATACAGATTATTCTAGCTATTAGCCAACATCTAAGAAGTGAGCAAAGTAAAAGTATAATCAAGTTAAGATTGAAAAAATATTAGGAAATGAAATGAGAGAAAAGTTAATAACAAGAAGCAACAATGCAAAATAGTACGGGAAACTTTCAAATGAGACATCAACTTCCATGATGTCAGCAAAGTATCAGTCAATCAATCCAAACAAATTAAAATTCAAACTCAAGAAGCTCTTAATAGCATGTTTAACTATGTATAAACTAACACTAATTATAATAAAAAAATCCTAATTCTAACCTAAACTCAACTAATAGCATCAAATAATCCTAACCAAATCAAATTAACACTAGAATCAACATATAAATAATCCTAAATTAACTAAAATAGAGAAGAAAAGGTGATATGAGAACCTAAGTCGAAGAACAGAGCAAGAACACGGGAGAGAGGGATACAGTGGCAGTGACCAACCGCTGCTGCATTTGAACTCGCTGTTAATAGAGTGGCTCTGTTCTGATTCTGCGACTAGGAATGAGGGAGGCAGGGGCGAGCTAGAGAACCACAATGCAAGGTTGTAAGGAGGGGAAGAAGATGGTCATGGCGGCGCTGGATGGTAGCGGGTAGCGAGACAGAGAAAGCAGGAGACAGGGAAAGAGAAAGAGAGAAAGGGTTTTCATGGTGGTTGTTCGGAGAAGGTGGAAGAAGAAGAAGAGGAAAGAAGGAAAGAAGAAGAAGAAGATGACAGTGGTGGTTCTGTGGTTCTAACAGAAACGCTTAGGTTGATGAATATAAAATCCGGTCAAATCGTAATTAATTAAATAATAAATTGAATATGAGCGAATATGGTTAGAAAATTTAGCAATTGGAATTTGATGATTTAAATATGATATTTGGACTCAGTGGATGTTTCTGAGTCGAAAAACATAGTTTTCTGCATAAAAACGTGCACTGGAAATTTAACCGGTAGTACCGGCTGAGATATGTCCAGTACTGCAACTAAGAAAATTAATTATGAGTGAGAAAGGTTAAAATGTTAAATAATTGTTGTTGAGGTGGTAAAAATAATTAAAGCGCATATTAAAACGCTAATCTTAAAGGTTTTGGCCCAAAATCGGGCCAACGGGCTAAATCAAGTGAACTGGACCCAAGTGGATCCAAGACCCAACATATATATAGCCTTATTAAGACCATTCAGTAGCCACAACCCCCCTTCCCACCCCCTATTTTGTGTGATTCACGTTGAAGAGAAGAGAGGGAAGAAGAGAGAAACCCTGACCCTCCTTGAAACTTTAAATCACCATAACTTTCTCTTCGGAGCTACGATTGACGAGCCGTTTGCGGCCACGCATCACCCTTGATGAGCTTTTCAAGTTTATCTAAGTATTATGGTGAGTATTTTGCTCTCCTCTGTTCAGTTTTCATTTTCACTTTAAATTCGAATTTGGTTATGGGTTTTGAGGAAATCTTATGATTTTGGTTATTTAGGAGTACTCTAGTATGAGCCATTAGTGAGTTTCATCAACTAATTTCATGAGTTAAGGTAAGAAACTCTCTAACCCTTGTAATTTATGAGATTTTGTGAGCCCTAAGTTGATGTATGTATGTATGTAATGTGCGTATTAGAGTATTGGGTACACTTTTGGAGCTTGAATCTTACTTGTGAAAGTGTTTGGTGGAGATTGGAGTTGAGTTTTGGTAGAGACTCCCAAGTGAGAGCTTGAATTTGACTTCCAAGAGGTACGGTTTAAGTTTCATTTAAGTACCATGTGGTGTGATGAGAATTCCTAGGTTAAATGCTCCTAGGATTAAGTTTGAATTATGTGTTTGGTTGGAATTGATGTGTATAAATGACATGTTGTAGAGAATAATGATTTAGGTATGTATTATGTGATTTTTCATATTTGAGTGTTGTGAAATTGAGGATTTGGATGATGATAGTATGTGTTGAATTATATATATATATATATATATATATATATATATATATATATATATATATATATATATATATATATATATATATATTGAATTGATGAATTGGGCCAGAGGCCGTGAATCTTGGGTCGGAGGTCAGAAAGAGGTAAGGAAGGTAAGTGGTGTTTGTATGGTGTGATGATATATGAGATTGAATGGATTTTAGATATTGAATGTGTGAATAATTGTTATGATTATTGAATAATGAGAATTGAGGAAGTGAGGCATGGAATTTGATGGTCTTGGGTGAAATTATGTAGATGAGATGGGTTTGAATTTGGTTGAGTGTAAATTGGTGAATTTGGTTAGTTTGGGGTCAATTTGATAGATGAAAATGAATTTGACTTGTGAACCTTGGAAAAATTGGTGATTTATATTTTTAGGTAAAAGCAATTTTCGACCAACTTTGGTGGTCCGTAACTCGATCCTCGGAGTTGGGAATTTTCCGAAACTAAATTTTTATAAAAATTCATTTAACAATCTTTCCAACGGTTCAAGAATGGTTGAAAAAGGAATTTTTGATAAAAAGTTATGAGCCTGAGGGATGGACTGCTTATGCAGACCTTTGCATGCGTATGCGGATCCCAAGTTTTCAACCTGTGAATATGCATACTGCATGTATGCAAACGCACACCTCCCAGAATATGAAAAAATGTGTTTTTATGGCTTTTAACCTTTCTTTTGCTCTTTTAAAACTTTATGAATGTTGATAAGAGTTTAGAGCCGGTGAAATTAAGTATAGAGGAGCTAAGAACAAGACATAAAGAGTGAGTTAATGAATTGAAGTAAAAAGAATCTAAGTGTGGCTTGAACTTATGATGAACGCATTAAGTGTGAGTTAAAATTATGATGAGACTTACATACGTGGGGATCCTGATGAGATGAAGTTTGAGAAGTGTGACGGACACTATATCCCAGGATGAATAGATGAGTCAAGATTGAGGATTTCTCCTAGTTATTGTGGTTATAAATAAAGAGATACAGGTTTAAAGCCTGTGAGGTGTACAGGGCACGTACCCTGCGAGAGATACAGGATGTGCTGCCTGCGAGATAAGAAAAGTGATAATGGAATTGTGAATGGTAGGACGATGATATGACACGGTATTAACCCTGCGAGGGATACAGGCTTGCGTGCCTGCGAGGTGTACAGAGCACTTAACTTTGCAAGGTGTACAGAGCACTTAACTCTGCGAGGTTCCTCTGTCTGCGAGGTGTACAGGACACTCTTCCTATGAGATATATACAAAGTATTAACTCTGTGAGGTATACAGGGCACTCACCCTGCGAGGCTATGCTATATAGCGAGTAAACTGCAGAGAGGACAATGTCCGAGTTAGATACCGGATGTGTCAGGTTCTAGCAAGTAATCGACACTTGAGCTCATGGCCAGTAGGACAGGCATACATCATATGCGTATGTTTGAGTTGTTTGGGTTTGCCTATTTTTTTTGGATTGCTAAATCATATATGCTATGTTACTTGTTTATATGCTACTTGTTCTACTTGTATCTTAATTGTGTATTACTTGTCTGTATTTACTTGTGTTTGTACAACTGAGACGCCCCTCATGCCGGTGTCGGTTGACGCTGAGGGCTGTTCTTGTTGAAATGAAATAATGAGATGATTAATTTAAAATGATGATTATTGAATAAGGTAACTTGAGCTCCCTGGGTAGACGCAATGAAGAGATTTTACTTGCTCCAGATAGAGAATGAGATAATTGATATTTAAATGTTGAGTTCAAATTTACTGGCTATGGTTTAGTTTGGAATTGAGAGTTGAGAGGTTTCAAAAGAAGGGAAAGATGAGGAGTTTGCTAGACTTAGTATCCCTTAGAACAGTTACCTAATTCATGGATTAGCGAAAACTTAAGATGAATAAATGAATAAATGAATTTTAGGATACTTAGTGAGTTTTTATTATAGTGCATTGTATTTATTTGGCACTTTTACCATACTGGGAACCCACGGATCAGGGGTTCTCATTCCATATATATATATATATATATATATATATATATATATATATATATATATATATATCTTGTTTTTCAGATACAGGTCTAGGTGCTTAGCAGTGAGCTATGGTTCATCTGAGAGATGGCGAAGACCTTTGTATTCTCAACTTTATATTTTGCTTAGGACCTCTGCACCTTTATTTTGAAAAACCAAAATTTTGTGTTGATCTCTTTTGGGATTTGCCTATAGAGGCCTTTATGTATTATTTAGGAGAGATTAGGAGATATTGTTGTCAACTACTTCTATACTGTACCCTAGCCAGCCTAAACTTCGCGGGTCGCGACTAGTGACTATTTACTTATGTTATATATCTATACTTTGTCTTATTCTTACTCCTTTTTATGGCTTTATCTTCGCATCGTTTTCGATTCACGCTTTGTCTTCTAATTGTCAATACGTGAGTGTTACGACTTTGCAATTTTATTTTTACTCTTTTCAGGCTTCTCGTTTTATACTTCCTTTCAATTATATATATGTATGTATTATAATCCACCTGAGAGTCGTACCAATATAATATCATTGACTTATGACTCGAATATTAGGATTTGAATATTAGGGTGTTACATTATGGTATCAGAGCAGTTTGTCCTTGTGAGCCTGAGGGATGGACTGATTATGCTTCAATGCATACTCTGAGTGTGTGCCTGTGCTAGTTAGGGTATCTAACTGATACGTCTAGCATGAAGTTCATGAGTGTACCTTTGGTAATTTGAAGCACTTAACTTGAGATATTGTAGCTGATCACCTTGATATCACTTGTTTGGTGTGAATAGGGCCCAAATGGCGTCTCATGGACATGAGCGAGTGATAAACCCCAATTTTGTAGTTTATTTTATGTTGAATTTAGGGGATTTTATCAACTTATCTCACATGCCTTAGGGTAGTTCTAGAGAGAGAAGCTCCCTCTTCTCTCTAGAAATTAGGGTTCTTAGTTTAATTTTCTTCTAGATTTAGGTTTTGATTCTTGTTTTAATCTAGTTTTCCTTGCTTTTTATTATTCTAGCACTTTGATTCTCTTAGTTTCTCTTGTTATTTCCTTTATTTTACCACTTTTATGTTATATGAACTCTTATTAATTTCACTTTTTTTTAATGCAATTTTATGTTTTATATTCTTTTCTAGCTTGTTTGAGTTGTTATTGTTAATTTCTTGCATTTGGTAGTAGTAGATTTTATTATTATTGCAATTTTACCATGCTTTCCTTTTATGCCTTCCAAGTGTTTGACAAAATGCTTGGTTGGATGTTAGAGTAGATTTTGTGCATTCTTGGCTTGGAAAGAGAAATTAGGTGCTCTTGAGTCATTAATACCAAGCTTATGTTGGTGATCTAGAGTGATTAGTTAATCTTGTTTATTGGGGTTAACTAGTCTTATTTGACTTTCTCTCAATGTGAAGATAACAATTTCTTCCGATGTTGGAGATAACAAAATATGATTAGCTCTAGCTTATTATTACGTTATGATTAATTAGGATAGAATTCCTAGATTCTCAATCCTTTCCATGAATGGTTCTTTTTAGTATTTGTTATTGTAACACCCTAACCATCAAAATGTCACGCTTCCGGCTGCGCCACTCTGATAGCTCGAGTATTACCACGACTTTTATAATATTTAAGACTAAAATATGAGCCTGTTTAAAACTTAAAACTGCATAACACTTCGATAACCCTTCTTCGTGAAAACCTAAACATACATGCACATACAATTCAGATATAACCTTAAGATATATATATATACATATACATAACACTAGTTTACAATTATACATATCATAATTTCCTATCCCTCTTACAAGCTTCATAAAGATAAAGGTGAGGGAAAAATAATAGCTACGGTAATACAAAAAGACCGAATAAACAGAAAATAAACATAACTCTCCTGAAGCTTCGTCTTCCAAATCCTGAAAAGGAATAACCTGTAGGGGAGTGAGAACGTCGTCCTCGCTTGTTCTCACTATAGGATTACAGAATTTGCTATAACAAGATACGTAAAGATAAGATCATTCTTAGAGTTCAGTGATCATTGCTCGTCTTATGAGTCTTTCCAAAAACCATAGGTTCACATTCGAAATCCAGAAAATTCCTTTTTGAAGACTTGCTAAATTTCTCAAATATTCTAAAACAAAACCTTTTTCCTAAAAAAAATGTCTGAAAAGTTTTTCCTAGACCGCAATCATGAAAGCAGTTACCTACGCGGTATAAATGATCATCCCGTTCCAAGCATAGGTTCATTAAGTCTATGCTGAACCGATCAGATACTTTATACAGAACTAGGACTCAATATACCAATCACGGCCTCAAGCCCATCCAATCCAACACGGCCCCCGGCCCAAACAGCTAGATCAGCAACCAACTCTTCACAAACCAATCAATTCAAACACAATCACAATTAATGTGGTTCAAGCACAATCAAGAGCAATTACAACAAGTATAACAGTTAGCAGTTAACATAAGTATTCACATAGGCAAACTAAATACAATATGCACACCGAAACAATATCACATAGATGCAAATGATGAATTCCTGTCCTACTGGCTGTGATATCACATTGTCGGTTCAATTGCCAACCCGACACATTCCCATGGGAATGTTGCCTTTCGATCACGTATAAATGGGAACCCTCTGGGATAACGTGCCCGCCACACGGTCCAGGATGTCAGTGCCTGCACACTCCTGTGATCCGAAAGGATGTGAGCGGGATACTTTGCCTCCGACCTCACATCTACACGTAAGCGGGATTAACCACCGTCCTTACGCGGGCACCGCAACCTCGACAAGCGGGATTAACCACCGTCCTTGCCAGGTGCAAACGACTTATCAACAATTTCGTCAATTATCAAATCTCTCAGCATAAGCGGGACGAACCCGGCCCTTACGCCTACCAAGTAATAACTCATCAATCTTGATGATATCCACAATCAATCAGGCTCAACAACTTATTTTAAACTCATTCTTGGCCAATTTACTTTTAATTAACAAACATATTCAATTCACATCTTGCCAAGAATCACTTTTCAAAACGGAGCCACTTTCCACATCTTTCCAGAACTCCCAAACAATCTCAAAACCAGGCCAAATTCAAAATCTCTTTTCAAAGACTCAAAATCCTTCATTTCTAAATCAAGGTTTGGTCATAAAAATTCCTCAGCGGAGTCTCAAGACTTCAGGGGAGAATAAACCAACTCATTCCCTTAAGTTCATCAAAAACCTCTAAAACTTTAGCTTCTTAATTTGAGTAAATAAAGTGGAAGTTAAACCCAAAATCAAGTCGCTTGTATCCAAAAACAAATTTTAGTTTCATTCCAAAATCTGAAGTGTTTCCAAAGGGTTCGAAAATTGTTTTCCTTTTTCTAATTCAAGAATTCAAAGAGTACTTCATACTTTTCTCAAAACGTTGTAAAGTGAAATCAGTCAATCGAAATCCAGTTTCTTTTAAATCCACTAAAACTCCTCCAATTTGTTTACTTGAATCAAATTCCAAAACAGAAGAACTTTCATATTTAAATTGACTTTAAAACATAATTCCTTTCTTAAATAACTTGCATCCAAAACATATAATTTTCTTAATAAAGTAAATTCAAACATAATTTATTTACCAAACATTTAATTCAAACATAGTTCATTATTTTTAAAATAACGTTTCATTCCAAATATCAGATTTTATAGAAATTTCAGCAGCATCTCCCCTAAAACTTGGACTTTGCCACCCTTTTCGGGTCCCAACCAAACCAATCAACTTTTTTCCAAGGGATTCAAGACCAAATCAGTTTCCAGTAAGAAAACTCAGACTTTAATTACTGAAATCCTTTCAATTAAAAACAACCAAAAACCTCCATTTTGGACAAAATCAAACATTATTTCAATCAAACAAGCAATCATATTCATCCAATACAAATCAGAAATTCATAAGACTCACTTAATCACCAGAAATGCAATTCGCACATCATATCTATTTATAACAATTTCCAATTTAAAATAAATTAGTTTGTATCAAAAGCCCCTACCTCGATTCGTCGAACCATAACCCAAAACGCACTAACGAAACCTTTAAGCTCAACCCGAAATCAACAGCAAACACAAACACAGCCCCTGATCACTTTCTCAGCACTCATAGCAACTTAGAAATGGTATTCGACATACAGAACTCGAACCTACGTTACCAAACCTCAGAGTTTATAACCAAACATGATAGAATACTAACGTAGGGGTTTTCTGAAACATGAATACTTACCGAACTAAGAAAATGAAACTGTAGCGTTCCCTGAACCGGCTTGGCGGTAGCCCCGGCAACCACCTCGAGTGGCGGCGGCAACCAGATCTCCGGTGACGATACTAAAACTAACATACAACTACAATGAAGCTTCCGGAAACCCAAAGAAAATGAAGACCAACTTAAGCCCTTACTGGCAGTGGCGTTGCCGGCGGCAGCAGTGACGGTTCTCAGCGGCAGAAGTTTGGTCACGGCGGTGCAGCTCCCAGCAGTGGCGGCGGCGACAGCAGGGCACTGACGGTGGTGACAGAAACGGCGAGGAACAACGGATCTGATGGCGGACCTGACGGCAACGCGAACTCCCTCTATTCTTCGCGAATGGAGACTGGCAGCAGGGAGGGTGGATGGCGGCGGCGCAGGCAACGGGACGCGACGGCGAACCCCTTCCCGCGGTGACACCCTTGCGAGTCCTCTCTCTCTCTGCCCAATCTCTCTCTCTATCTCTTCGTGCTGGCTAGCAGAGGCAAGATGGCGGTGACAGAACCCAGTAGCGGCAGCTTTCCGGCGTGGATCTTGGCTCACGCTCGCCTCCTCTCTCTCTGCCATGGTTGGCGAAGACGGCGACGACTAATGGTGACGCGACGAGGCATGAACGGCGACCCCAAGGCTGGCGGGGGTGAGGCGCGACGCTCTTCTTCCTCCCTGCCGCAGCTCAGTCTCCCTCTCCCTCTCTGTGTCTCAGCCTCGACACGGCGGCGGCAGCAGTGGCTCCTTGCCGGCACCGTTCCTCCCATCTCCCCTCTCCTTCTTCCCGTTTCCCCTTAATCCCTTTCTTTTGTTTCATTTTGTTTGCAGCTGCTGCTGCCGTTAGTTTGGGGGGAGGGGTTTTCGGCTGAGGCAAAAAGGGAAATTAGGGTTTCATTTGGAGTAAAGGAAAAATGTGTGTTAATTAGTGTTAGGGACATTTTGGCAATTTTAACAAAATTAGGGTAATAGGTTAGTTTTGTAATTTCAAATAAAAGTAGGGATAGTATAGTAATTAGAAATGACTTTTAACCCAACAATAATAATGTATAAAAATACTATTTGCTCATCAATTTCACAAATTATTTTCAATTAAATGTCCAAGTCAAATAATTAGAATTAATATATTTAATTTCTTCATTTTCCAAAATAGTAGTATTAATATTTAATATTTTACTTATTTAATCCAAATCATATAAAATCTTTATTATTTCACAACTACCAACTTTACAATTTAAATATATAAAATAACTCAATAAATGTAAAATTAGATAAAATCTTTATTTAAATAGCCCAAACTCATTATTTTTGGATTTCTAGAACTTTAAGTTGTAAATTGAAATTAATCTAAAAATGATAGAGTTTGGATGATAACCTTAATTTTATTTCAAATCCAATTAATCAAAACTACCTTTAAACCTTCAATAAGATAATTTATGAAATTAAAACTGTAAATAGATATATGGTTTGAGATTAGTTCAAAATAGAACTTTTCCAAAAGTCTTGGGTCTTACATTCCACCCACCTTATAAAAATTTTCGTCCTCGAAAATTAAAGTAAGACATAAGATAATACATAGACTTAGCACTCTTCTTTTTAAATACTTTTTAAGATAGAAATCATAACACATATATAAAACTTCAAATACCGGATAACCCTAAGATTTAAATATAAGAGTAAGGTATAGTGTAAGGTGAAAGATACAAGATAGGCTCAATGCAAGAAGCTTATATGGTCTCAAAATTCTACAAAAGCTTGGAGGAACCAAATAGGGTGCAAGTCAAGATGGGTGTTCACAAGGCAAACCTATAGTTAATGTGGCAAAAAGGCTACAAGACAAGTTGGTATTAAAACAACGGATATAGCGTTCCCTCACAGATCTCTTTCCCATTCGAAACTTCAACTTTCCAACTCCATCAATCACTTCATAACTCCATAACCGGTCACAAACCTAACATCCGCAGTCTCCTCCACGAGAAACAAAACTCCAACAACTTCTCATAACGTTGCACTCTTACCGCTTCACCTTCCGTATCCACAAACAGGTCTTAAAGAACTAACGCATCGCATTACTATACCCAAAGATCGCACGTGACAGCAAAACAATTCTCGAGTTTACTCAGAAAGAAAAAAGACATTGAAAAAGAAGGACAAACAACGAGGATAAACTCCGCAAGAGTTTTGAATGAACTGCTGAATCTACTAATAAACAAGGATGTACAATCGATGAAGAGTATTGAAAAGAAATTCAGTTTAACAACCTCAAGGATGACTCCTGAATCAGAGATAACTGATAGGAACACAAAAAGGATAAGCAAGACAGTAGTTTGGAACTAAATCAAGCTGAGTTAACAAGTATAAAATCATAGAAGAAGGTCAACTAAAGCTAGTGATGACACTCTCAAGGTGTAAAATTTTTGATCAAGTTCACTTAATACATTTGAATATAAAGAATGAAAAACTGAAGGAAGATCACTTCATGTGCTAAAAGAAAAGTATGTAACTCGCATTTCACAAAAGGGTGACAGGAACGTATGTCAAAACTGCAATGTGGTTAGAAGAAAACTAAATTGCATTTTGTCTAAGTAGTTTCCAAGTAAAAGATGGAATAGGTGATGTTTGAAAAAATGAAAGTCAATTGGGTTAAGGCCAAAACAATTTTTCGAAATCTTGAAAGACATTTAGGTACTTAATTCAAATAAAGGTATACACTGAAATTGTGGCAAGGTCGTAAGAAAATCAAATGTTCGTTCAAGAATCCTCAAAGTTTATATTTAGGCAAGCATGTATAAAATTTATAGCAAATATGGAACATGTTAAACTCTATTTAGAAAAAGAAACTCCGAGATAAAAATTTGCTTATCAGTCGGTTTCAATACTTTATTTAAAATAGTGCATGCCAACTTCAAAACAACTTTGTCAATTTAAAGAATAACTATGGATGCAATTTTAAGTGAGAAGAATTGATTTAAATTTCTTAAGAGAATCCAAAACTTGTTTCAAAAGTTCACATCAAAACTCTAAGAATACACTTGAAATTACCATCACATAAGAACATTCAAGAATATTAAGAGGTACTTAGAAAGAAGTCAGACCAAACAAGAAAGAATCTTAAATCAAGGGAGTTCGAACAAGAGTCACGAGGCATGGGACATCAAACGAACTTTTCATTGATCCAAAAGAATACAAAACTAGTAAGAAAAGACAACTCAATCAACAGTGAATTTTCAAGAAAGAACCTTTGAATAAAGAAGGACAATTAAGGGGACAAACAATGCACTAGATAGAAACAATTTCAAGTTAACTCGGATGAGTATAAGATTTATAAGAGAAGGGAAAACTAAGACTAGTATTGATGTTCATAAAAGTAAAATAATAATTAAGAATAGAATCAAGTATGACATCGATAAACATGAAGAGTTTAAAAAGGAATTAGCCTAATAATTGCAAAAGGACGAGTGCATAAATAATGCGTTATGCAAAATCAATTCCAACTTAAATTAATTTAGGCAAAGTTTGTCAAACGAAGATCAACCAGAATAAGGGCAAAAATCTTTTCTTTCAAAAGTTTAAAAAAATACTTAAGTACATAATCAAATAAACATAGGCATAAGAATTATAATAAAACTATTAGAAAATCAAGTTGTACTTAGAGTAGGTATGATTAGATAAACTAGTAAAAGAACATGTGGGGGATTAAATAAATAATTTTTAAGTTGTATCAGAAATTTTCAAAGTTTTATATAGATAGGTGTATATCAAATCAAAAGCGATTCTATAAAAGTTTGAAAATTGATTATAATCATAGTCAATTAAGTAAAAAACCGAATCACCATTTCTTTTTAAAAAGGACTCGGAATAAGGACATAAAAAGGTACACTGCACAAAGACAAGTTCAAAGTCATGTTGGAAAATAACACGGATCAAGAAAAGAGTTCGAACAGAGAAAGACAGATACACCAAGAAACTCAAACCGGCATATGCAATTTAGGATCAAATAAGAATGCATATGAATAGAAAAATAGGATCGGAAACACCAAACTGTTTTCCAAAAGAAAAGGCAACAAGAACATAGAGATAGGTCAAGAAACAATAAGTCACATGACTCCAACAGAATCCAAAGCACACAACTGAGTAGCCTCGAGAAATAGTTTCTAGCGTTCCCAAAACCCGCGATTTACTTTACTCAAAACTCGTATATCATCTATGATAACCCATCAGTGCTCTCATATACATAATTCATTAGTATTAAGCTGGCCAAACTTAATATCAGGAATTACACAATACAAGATTAAAGGCATTAATCAATAGACCGTCATGTGCATAAAGCTCTAATTCTCGTCATTCGACAAGACCTAATACATGACAAACGCTCAAAGTATGCAATTGAAGCATAGTCAATCCATTCCTCAGGCTCTACAGGAAAGACTGCTCTGATACCACAAATGTAACACCCTAACTATCAAAATGTCACGCTTCCGGCTGCGCCACTCTGATAGCTCGAGTATTACCACGACTTTTATAATATTTAAGACTAAAATATGAGCCTGTTTAAAACTTAAAACCGCATAACACTTCGATAACTCTTCTTCGTGAAAACCTAAACATACATGCACATACAATTCAGATATAACCTTAAGATATATATATACATATACATAACACTAGTTTACAATTATACATATCATAATTTCCTATCCCTCTTACAAGTTTCATAAAGATAAAGGTGAGGGAAAAATAATAGCTACGGTAATACAAAAAGACCGAATAAACAGAAAATAAACATAACTCTCCTGAAGCTTCGTCTTCCATATCCTGAAAAGGAATAACCTATAGGGGAGTGAGAACGTCATCCTCGCTTGTTCTCACTATAGGATTACAGAATTTGCTATAACAAGATACGTAAAGATAAGATCATTCTTAGAGTTCAGTGATCATTGCTCGTCTTATGAGTCTTTCCAAAAACCATAGGGTCACATTCGAAATCCAGAAAATTCCTTTTTGAAGACTTGCTAAATTTCTCAAATATTCTAAAACAAAACCTTTTTCCTAAAAAAAATGTCTGAAAAGTTTTTCCTAGACCGCAATCATGAAAGCAGTTACCTACGCGGTATAAATGATCATCCCGTTCCAAGCATAGGTTCATTAAGTCTATGCTGAACCGATCAGATACTTTATATAGAACTAGGACTCAATATACCAATCACGGCCTCAAGCCCATCCAATCCAACACGGCCCCCGGCCCAAACAGCTAGATCAGCAACCAACTCTTCACAAACCAATCAATTCAAACATAATCACAATTAATGTGGTTCAAGCACAATCAAGAGCAATTACAACAAGTATAACAGTTAGCAGTTAACATAAGTATTCACATAGGCAAACCAAATACAATATGCACACCCAAACAATATCACATAGATGCAAATGATGAATGCCTGTCCTACTGGCTGTGATATCACATTGTCGGTTCAATTGCCAACCCGACACATTCCCATAGGAATGTTGCCTTTCGATCACGTATAAATGGGAACCCTCTGGGATAACGTGCCTGCCACACGGTCCAGGATGTCAGTGCCTGCACACTCCTGTGATCTGAAAGGATGTGAGCGGGATACTTTGCCTCCGACCTCACATCTACACGTAAGCGGGATTAACCACCGTCCTTACGCGGGCGCCGCAACCTCGACAAGCGGGATTAACCACCGTCCTTGCCAGGCGCAAACGACTTATCAACAATTTCATCAATTATCAAATCTCTCAGCATAAGCGGGACAAACCCGGCCCTTACGCCTACCAAGTAATAACTCATCAATCTTGATGATATCCACAATCAATCAGGCTCAACAACTTATTTCAAACTCATTCTTGGCCAATTTACTTTTAATTAACAAACATATTCAATTCACATCTTTCCAGAACTCCCAAACAATCTCAAAACCAGGCAAAATTCAAAATCTCTTTTCAAAGACTCAAAATCCTTCATTTCTAAATCAAGGTTTGGTCATAAAAATTCCTCAGCGGAGTCTCAAGACTTCAGGGGAGAATAAACCAACTCATTCCCTTAAGTTCATCAAAAACCTCTAAAACTTTAGCTTCTTAATTTGAGTAAATAAAGTGGAAGTTAAACCCAAAATCAAGTCGCTTGGATCCAAAAACAAATTTCAGTTTCATTCCAAAATCTGAAGTGTTTCCAAAGGGTTCGAAAATTGTTTTCCGTTTTATAATTCTAGAATTCAAAGAGTACTTCATACTTTTCTCAAAACGTTGTAAAGTGAAATCAGTCAATCGAAATCCAGTTTCTTTTAAATCCACTAAAACTCCTCCAATTTGTTTACTTAAATCAAATTCCAAAACAGGAGAACTTTCATATTTAAATTAACTTTAAAACATAATTCCTTTCTTAAATAAATTGCATCTAAAACATATAATTTTTTTAATAAAGTAAATTCAAACATAATTTATTTACCAAACATTTAATTCAAACATAGTTCATTATTTTCAAAATAACGTTTCATTCCAAATATCAGATTTTATAGAAATTTCAGCAGCATCTCCCCTAAAACTTGGACTTTGCCACCCTTTTCGGGTCCCAACCAAACTAATCAACTTTTTTCCAAGGGATTCAAGACCAAATAAGTTTCTAGTAAGAAAACTCAGACTTTAATTACTGAAATCCTTTCAATTCAAAATAACCGAAAACCTCCATTTTGGACAAAATCAAACATTATTTCAATCAAACAAGCAATCATATTCATCCAATACAAATCAGACAGTTCATAAGACTCACTTAATCACCAGAAATGCAATTCGCACATCATATCTATTTATAACAATTTTCAATTTAAAATAAATTAGTTTGTATGAAAAGCCCCTACCACGATTCGTCGAACCATAACCCAAAACGCACTAACGAAACCTTTAAGCTCAACCCGAAATCAACAGCAAACACAAACTCAGCCCCTGATCACTTTCCCAGCATTCACAGCAACTTAGAAATGGTATTCGACATACAGAACTCGAACCTACGTTACCAAACCTCAGAGTTTATAACCAAACATGATAGAATACTAATGTAGGGGTTTTTTGAAACATGAATACTTACCGAACTAAGAAAATGAAACTGCAGCGTTCCTTGAACCGGCTTGGCGGCAGCCCCGGCAACCACCTCGAGTGGCGGCGGCAACCAGATCTCCGGCGACGATACTGAAACTAACATACAACTACAATGAAGCTTCCGGAACCCAAAGGAAACGAAGACCAAGTTAAGCCTTTACCGGCAGTGGCGTTGCCGGCGGCAGCAGTGACGGTTCTCAGCGGCAGAAGTTCGGTCACGGCGGTGCAGCTCCCAGCAGCGGCGGCGGCGACAGCAGGGCACTGACGGCGGTGACAGAAACGGCGAGGAACAGCGGATCTGATGGTGGACCTGACGGCAACGCGAACTCCCTCTATTCTTTGCGAACGGAGACTGGCAGCAGGGAGGGTGGATGGTGGCGGCGTAGGCAACGGGACGCGACGGCGAACCCCTTCCCGCGGTGACACCCTTGCGAGTCTTCTCTCTCTCTGCCCAATCTCTCTCTCTCTCTCTCTTCGTGCTGGCTAGCAGAGGCAAGATGGCGGCGACAGAACCCAGTAGCGGCAGCTCTCTGGCGTGGATCTTGGCTCGTGCTCGCCTCCTCTCTCTCCGCCATGGTTGGCGAAGACGGCGACGACTAATGGTGACGCGACGAGGCATGAACGGCGACCCCAAGGCTGGCGGGGGTGAGGCGCGACGCTCTTCTTCCTCCCTGCCGCAGCTCAGTCTCCCTCTCCCTCTCTGTGTCTCAGCCTCGACGCGGCGGCGGCAGCAGTGGCTCCTTGCCGGCGCCGTTCCTCCCATCTCCCCTCTCATTCTTCCCGTTTCCCCTTAATCCCTTTCTTTTGTTTCATTTTGTTTGCAGCTGCTGCTGCCGTTAGTTTGGGGGGAGGGGTTTTCGGCTGAGGCAAAAAGGGAAATTAGGGTTTCATTTGGAGTAAAGGAAAAATGTGTGTTAATTAGGGTTAGGGACATTTCGGTAATTTTAACAAAATTAGGGTAATAGGTTAGTTTTGTAATTTCAAATAAAAGTAGGGATAGTATAGTAATTAGAAATGACTTTTAACCCAACAATAATAATGTATAAAAATACTATTTGCTCATCAATTTCACAAATTATTTTTCAATTAAATGTCCAAGTCAAATAATTAGAATTAATATATTTAATTTTTTCATTTTCCAAAATAGTAGTATTAATATTTAATATTTTACTTATTTAATCCAAATCATATAAAATCTTTATTATTTCACAACTACCAACTTTACAATTTAAATATATAAAATAACTCAATAAATGTAAAATTAGATAAAATCTTTATTTAAATAGCCCAAACTCATTATTTTTGGATTTCTAGAACTTTAAGTTGTAAATCAAAATTAATCTAAAAATGATAGAGTTTGGATGATAACCTTAATTTTATTTCAAATCCAATTAATCAAAACTACCTTTAAACCTTCAATAAGATAATTTATGAAATTAAAACTGTAAATAGATATATGGTTTGAGATTAGTTCAAAATAGAACTTTTCCAAAAGTCTTGGGTCTTACAGTTATCTTTAATTGTTTTCTTTACTTTATTGTCATTTAAATTCTTGCATTTTTAATTTCTTGTCTTATCATCAACCCAACCCCGTGAAACTCATAACCAATAATTGAGTACTCGATTGTAATTCCTAGGGAGAATGACCCAAGAGCAATACTCTTGGTTATTTTTATTGGGTTGAACTTGTGACAACCAAAATTAAACTCTGATTGAGGGTTGTTTGTTGGTTGGGAACTATACTTCGACGAGATTATTTGTGTGAAATTCCTAACTGACGATAATCTTACGTCAAGTTTTTGGTGCCGTTGCTGGGGAATTGCAATGTGTGCTTGTTATTGGTTATTGTATATATGTTGATAGTGTGAATATGTTTGCTCTTTGTTTGTTTGCTTGTTTGAGTCACTAGTTAGGTTTTTGTTTCTTTATCTTTTAATAGTTTTGTTTATGTTTTTCCTTGTCACTATGAATTCTCATCCCTTTTGCTATGAGTTTAGTTCAAACTATGTTGTAGGAAATAGAAACTTCAATGGAGGTTTGCATCAAGGATTTGGAAATCAAAGATGGGAGGAGCCTCAAGCATATAGACAACCTTCTTGGTAACAACCTCCTCTAGTTTCTTATAGGTATAATCCGACTCCTAATGTATATCAACCTAATGGATGTGGTGGCCCTCATTGTCCTCAACATAGCCCTCAACAACCCTACTCACAAGCCCCATACTACCATTAACCTCCATATGATCCTAACCCATACCCATCATACCAATAACCATATGAACCATATCTAGAACCACCACCATTCTAATACCAATACTCCCAAGAACCACCAATTCCATATACACCACCTCAAGACTTTCACCAATATGAACCACCTTCCAACTACAATATCTTTCTCCCAAATAGTGAACCCTCTCTTCCACCACCTCCTTCAATGAATGAAGCTCTCCATACTTTCTTGAAAGAACAACAAATAGAAATCTAATCTTATATCCAAAAGCAAGAAGAGGAGCAAAATGAGCTAAAGAAGCTAGAAATCATGGCTGCTACCATGATTGAAGCCGCTAACCACATGGCCTCCCACCTAATCTCATGGTATCTAGACACTCCCAATGTTGAATGTGGAAGACTAGTTGAGGAGTGTAATGAGGGAGTGAACTTGGAGCTTCAAGGTGAAGAAAAGGAGTTGAAGCAAGAATTGCAAGAAGAGGGAGAAGTTGAGATAATTGAAATGGAAGAAGTGGTTGAAGATTTAGGAAATGTTGAATGCAAAGAGGAATCTCAAGTTGTAGAGCCTTCTTCCATGGAGTTTGAAATTGATGTTGAGGAGGCTAGAGCACAACCTTCAAGACATATTGTGAATGACACTACAATATTTTGGGTCTATGGGCACGGTTTTTTTTGTCACAGTAAAAAACCGTGACCATAGACCCTCTATGGTCACAATTTTTTAGGGTGACAAAAAAAAAAGCTATGGTTACGATTTTTTTGGAAAGGGTGACCATAGAATACCTATGGTCACGATTTTTTAAAAAAGGGTGGCCTAAAAGGGTTTATGGTCACGGTTTTGAGGGATGACCTAAAGGGGTCTATGGTCACGGTTTTTTACAGTGACCAAAAAGGGTCTACGGTCACGAATTTTCAAAAAAGGGTGACTTAAAAAGGTCTATGGTCACGGTTTTGGGGGGTGGCCTAAAGGGGTCTAAGGTCACGATTTTGGGGGTGGCCTAAAGGGGTCTATGGTCACGGTTTTGGGGGTGACCTAAAGGGGTCTATGGTCACGGTTTTTTACAATGACCAAAATGGGAATATGGTCACGATTTTTCAAAAAAGGGTGACCTAAAAGGGTCTATGGTCACGGTTTTGGGGGGGGGGGTGACCTAAAGGGGTCTATGGTCACGGTTTTGAGGGTGGCCTAAAAGGGTCTATGATCACGGTTTTTGGGGGTGGCCTAAAGGTGTCTATGGTCACGGTTTTTTACAGTGACCAAAAAGGGGCTATAGTCACGGTTTTTCAAAACAGGGTGACCTAAAAGGGTCTATGGTCACGGTTTTGGGGGGTGACCTAAAGGGGCCTATGGTCACAGTTTTGGGGGTGGCCTAAAAGGGTCTATGGTCACGGTTTTGAGGGGTGACTTAAAGGGGCTTTTGGTCGCGGTTTTGGGTGTGGCCTAAAAGCGTCTATTGTCACGGTTTTGGGGGTGACCTAAAAGTGTCTATGGTCACGGTTTTTTACAGTGACCAAAAAGGGTCTATGGTCACGATTTTTCAGAAGGGTGGCCTAAAAGGGTCTATGGTCATAGTTTTGGGGGTGACCTAAAGGCGTCTATGGTCACAGTTTTTTGGAAGGGTGGCCTAAAAGGGTTTATGGTCACGGTTTTGGGGGTGACCTAAAGGGGTCTATGGTCACAGTTTTAATAGTTTGAGTTTTAATTAATTAAGATTTTTATGTATTTTTTTATTATTTTAAATATTTTTCTTTTTAAAATAAAAAAACTAATAATTAAAAACTAATAATAATTTTATATAATTTACTTTAAATATTAAAATTTTAAATGTAATTTTATAAATATAAAATTAGGTTGAATACTATTAATAATTTTAAATTAAAAAATGATTTAAAACTTATTAAAATGATTGTAGAATATTAAAATTAAAGATTCATCATACCGTAATTAATTTAAATTATTTGAGTGGTTAATTTTGTTTGTTTATTTAAATGCGTAGGAAAATTAATTCTTGGTATGTTGGATAAAATAATACTGTAAAAAATAAAAATAAAAGGCTCATTATTACAAAATTTGTAATTTATATAATATATCAATTTTATTATCTTAATTTAAAAAAAATAAACACTCATTTTCTTATTAGTTTACTATTTTTTTTTATTTTTAGGTGAATCGATCTGATATATATATATAGTGTAACATCCTGCATTTTTAAAATTTTTAATAGAGTGTATTTGGTTTTAAAATTACTCTACCCTTAAATTTTATCAAAATATCTATTTATATTTATCCTTATTCCTTTATAAAAATCTTAATTTTACCTTAATTTTCAAATTGAGAAAACCTAACCCTAATTTATCCCTTTCCTCAGCCTTTGAAACACGCAGTCCCACCCCCTTTCTTCCTAAACCTACACAGAAATGGAAAGGAAAATCATACAAGGAAAGAAAGGAAATCAGATTGTGATCCAAGGAAGGAGCAGAAGGAGACGCCGTGGCCACGTAGCCGCCGTCCCGTCGCAAGGGAAGACCAGAGCTGAGGCAGAGAGTAGCGCCCAGAGGGAGAGAGGCCGACATCATCATTGTTCGTACTCACCGGAGGAAGCTGTCGTAAGCCTCTTCGCCGTCATCGTTGTCGTCATCCTCATGAGCTGTAGCGCCGCGCAGCCCAGCCACCGGGACCTTCGCGGAGCCCGCGTCATTACCGCCTTTGAGATCTTCATCGTCACTGTCACTGGAGGTCTGTGAAGAGAGGGAAGATTCCACAGCCATGGCACTGTCACGCCGTCACCGCCGTTACCCTGGAGCTTGCCGTCGTCATCGAGCAGGACGCAGATGAGAACGACGCGAGGGAGAGATTGTGCGGGCCTGAGGAGCTGCCACGGTCCTTACCGTTGCTGCCATGGTCACCAGTGAGTCGTGCACCGCCATCAGAGTCCAAAACAGCACTAGCCTTCTTGTTCTGATTCTGATTCTCCTATTCTTGAACCTGTAAGCTTTAATCCTTACTCTGCTTCCATTTTATTTCTTAGTCTTTTTCTGTTATGAGTAAGAAAAACCTATGTCTCTGTTTAACACTGCTGCTATGCCTTCCCTGCTTGCTGATGGAACTATCATAGGTGATAGTATTAATGATACTTAAGAAGGGTTAGAGTTGCTGCTGCTGCTGAGATTAATAAAGAGGGGATCATCACATTTAAATTCAACGGGTTCAACTAACTGAGGTAGGGGATTTATTTAAATGGTTTTAATCTAAGAATGCCTACAAAGTTTATTAAATTACTGCAAATAGGATTAATAGCTATGAGTAATTGATTGATTATATGAATGTTGGATTGTGGTTGCAATTTTGTTTGGTGTTGTGATTGAATTGATTATAACTAAGTGTGGTAGATGATTGGAGTATTGACTGTTGGCTATTGAAATGGTTGTTTGGTATATTGCTATGGCTATGAAAGTGACTCGAGACTAGTTGAGAATTGTAGTTTTGACTGATTATATATAATTAGTTGAGGCTGAGATAATCATTCGATATATTTGATATTGAATTGAGAATTGTTGAAAAATTAGGACCTAAAAGACTAAACTATTATTAAGAATCTGGTTTTCAAAATAGAATGGTAACTTTGAAGACGACCCAGTAATTTGCTAGTGATCGAAATGGTATGAGATTAAAATATGAGTAAACTTTAACAAGTGTAGTTGTTAGGATTTAAATTTGAAGGTTTTGTATTAACTGAAGAATTAGTTATGATTTTTCAAAGTTAAGCCGTGAAATCTAATTTTCTGCATTATCTTTAAATGAAAACAGTAACTTTGAAAGGCTGTAACCAATTATGTAATGATCAGAATTGTATGAGACTAAGTCTGGGTTAAACTTGGGAATATAAGAAACTAAACTGGAAAATTTGAGACCTTTTTGTTAAATATATAATTTATGACAAATTTTTAAAGTTAGATTGTTAAATCTGTCCTGCAGCAGAAAAGGTCAAACAGGGCAGCAACTTGTTTGTCTTGCTACGACTTCTACGAGCTGAGTTTTGGAGCGAAACCAATTTTGTTATAAAATTTGATTAACTTGGTTTATTGCTCTAAAGCTTTAGAATTTTAGGAGTTAAGGATTGGGAGTTGTAAATTTTTGAATGTTGGTGGTCAAAGATAAAAAGAAACAGATTTTGACTCATTTTTACTTAACATCCAGGTTATGTAACTTCTTCATTAAAAATGGTATTAATCCAGAACCAATTGATAAAGAAACCTGGATGAGTGAAGTTGAATTATATTAATTTTTAAGGTCATTGGATTTAACTTGGATTTTATATAGAATTTTGAATGTTGTACGCTACTGCTGTTTTCTGTTTTAAAGACACTTCAGAGCAGTCATGGTTTAACGAGCTTGATCAAAATGTTGTTGCAACAAGTTAATCCTGGTATTAGTGCAGAACAAGTGCAAGTAATGTTAGAAGCTGCCCAACAATCTCTGCTTGATGCAAGTAGTGCACCAAATGATGCGAGGCAAAGCATTCCTCCTTTACTGGGATCGAACCATGTGTCAAAAGATATGGAAGTAAGTACTGTAGTTAAATTAATAGTGGTTGATTGCTTAATAGTGGCTGATTGCTGTTGATATTAATTTTATTGTTGATTTTATTGGCCTTAAGCGAATCTACAATAGAATCTAGTTCATTATCAAATTAAAAATTTCAACCACTATATAAAATAATTGCACTATTTTATCAAATTAAAAAGATGTTACATGGTCATCAAATTGGACATTTGGCTAATTGGCTCCATGAGTACATATTGAATAGAAGAGTAAGAAACTAATTACGAACTAAGATGCATAACCTACCATTATTTCTTTCAGAAGGTATAGAAAAATAGATAAAGCAATAATAATACATGAAGGTGAAGGGGTAGCAATCAACATTGAATCAGTACTCAGTAATATATAGCAATCAGCATTATTATTATTTTAAATTTGACTTTGTCTATTGATTTCACACTCGATTTGGTTTTTCTGTTTCGCTGGTGTTGATTACTTGATTTGTTTGATGGATTAGAAGCTAATAATAGTATTTCGGTATTATCTTGTTTTTTAAGCTTCTATTTTTTGTGGTTGTTTCTTTGTGCTGGATTTTTTTTCAGTTTTAAGCGACTTCAACAGAGGAGTTGAAGTTTCACTCAAAGATAGATTAAAAACATATAAACATTACCAAATGACTCAAAACCTTAGCAAATGCTCCTTGTTATTTAGTGTGTACTAGATATTATATGTGTGAAGTATATATGTTTTTATGATATATTTTTTTTCCTAAGTTGAAGAAGAATAAATGTAGGTGTTTATGTCTAATGTGACTTTATTTTTCATGTTATGAAGCAGGTGCTGAGCTTTTAAATGGTAAAGTGGCTGAAACAAAAGTTCTCGAGCGTTGAGAAGAAAGAATAGCAATACCAGAAACAATCTATTCTAGCAGAGTCTAAGTTGTATTGCTCTAACGCTTGTGGAATAATTCTGTTAATAGTGTCTATTTAGTGTTAGTGTATATATCACTGTATAAAACTAAGATTGAGATAAGTGTATTCACTCAACTATATTGATATATTAGCTGGTTACTTTAATTACAACTTATCTTAATTGTTGATTATCTTTTTTTATTTTAAGATTTATTTTGTAATTATCATCATTTTGGGATGTGATTATGCTTTAAAATAATTAAATCTCATAAAACAAAATAGGCTATGGTCATGGTAAAAATCGTGACCATAGATAAGGCTATGGTTACAGTTTTGTGGGGTGACCATAGATAAGCTATGGTCACGGTGAAAAACCGTGACCATAGATAAGGCTATGGTCACGATTTTAAGGTGGGGTGACAATAGAGGCTATGGTCACGGTGAAAAACCGTGACCATAGATAGGGCTATGGTTACGGTTTTAAGGAGGGGTGACCAGAGAGGCTATGGTCACGGTGAAAACCGTGGCCATAGATAGGGCTATGGTCACAGTTTTAAGCGGGGTGACCATAGAGGCTATGGTCACGGTAAAAACCATGACCATAGATAAGGCTATGGTCACGGTTTTAAGGTGGGGTGACCATAGAGCTATGGTCACGGCAAAAATCGTGACCATAGATAAGGCTATGGTCACGGTTTTAAGGAGGGGTGACCATAGAGTCTATGGTCACGGCCAAAACCGTGACCATAGATAAGGTTATGGTCACGGTTTTAAGGAGGGGTGACCATAGAGTCTATGGTCACGGTCAAAACCGTGACCATAGATAAGGTTATGGTCACGGTTTTAAGGAAGGGTGACCATAGAGGCTATGGTCACGGTTTTTATGCGTGATCATAGATTGCCTTATGGTCACGGTTAAAAACCGTGGCCTAAAGTGTCAGAATTTGAAAATTGTAACCGTGACCGTAGAAACCGTGGCCATAGGTAAAAAATCGTGACCATAGACCTATGGCTACGGCGGAATAGGCCACGGTAAAAAACCGTGACCATAGGTCCAAAACCGTGACCATAGATCTATGGTCACCCTTTTCACTAGCTATACCGTGACCATATGCCTTTTTTTTTGTAGTGTGAAGAATTGGAAGAGATGGGGCAAGCAACCAACTCACCGATTTATGATGGTTTCGCATCAACATATGATTCTTTTGAGCTTGATGAATCCTTCCCCATTGAACTTGGATTTGATGTTGAGGTAGATTTCACTCAACCCCCAAGATATGATTTGAGTGATGGGGAAGAGCTAGAAGAATCTTGTCAAGTAGTGGAAGCCCCTAGAAGAGGATGGATGGGAGTGGAATGTGCTTTATCAAGATCATTGGAACTTCTCTACCTAAGTCACCATCTATTCATTTGAGGCGCTTTGTGGAATGAAGCATAAGAGAAGGATGTTTAGTGGTTGGCGTTGTAAATTTAGGCCCATTATGGTTGAGGCTTCAAGGATTAGATGTAAGAATTGGACTAGTGCTCAATTGGATGGGTCTAGGAGGATAGTTTGGTGCCTAATCAAGAATTCAAAGGTGAGCATGCCACCCAAAGGGAATTATCATGATCAAATCGAAGACGGGTACAAAAATAAAGTTTGGGATCCCGGATTACAAGAGGAGGATCAATTTTGGGAGCTCCGAGTTTGTGGAGAACTTCACCAAGAATTGGTGCACTTGGTTGGAAATTCTGACAATCAATGGAAGTCCAAGCATTGGTGGAAGTCCAAGGATGAATTCAAGCACAAGCCACCTTGATGAGAGCTCTCCATAAGTCCAACTTAAGGACAATAAATAAAAGTGCTAGGTGGGAGACACCCCACAATGGTAACATCCTTTCATTTTCCTCTTTTGTAATATTGGTAAAATAAGTTTAATTTCATGTTTATTTTAGTTTGTTAAGTTTATTTGGTAGTCTAGTATGTTAAATAAGGTTTGATGGCATTTTGGTGGTTGTTTGGATGTTTGGAATGCTTGGTTTGGTGCTAGGACTTGAAAAATTTAGAAAAATGCAGCACCTAGCCACACGTGCGCGTCACCCACCTGTACGCGTGACCCCAAGATTCCAACCTTCCACACGTATGTGTGACCTATGCGTACGCGTGACCCACGCGTCACCTCCGAAGTGCTGCTGCTTCAGTACAAAAACCAGAGAGTTGTGCGCGTAGGGTGTAGGAATTGTGCATTTAGCACAAATTCCTCTCACGTGTATGCGTGACCCATGTGTACACGTTACCCTCTAATTTTGCCATTCCACGCCTACGCGTACTTGACCTGTGCACGTCGCACCCACTCTCCCACCCACGCTTACGCGTCACCCACACGTACGCGTGGGATCCCCTGTCTCATCCACCTTCTTTTCTTCTCTTCTTTCCTTTTCTTTCCTTCTTCTCTCTTCTCTTCTTTTTTTTCCATCCTTCAACTATCATCTACCACCACCATTGACCAGTATATTCTTTAGTTTGTTAGTTAGTTAATTGATTAATTAGTTAGTTAGTTAGCTTAATTTTTGTTTTAGGTGGTAAGTGTTGGATTATTAATTTAATTTGCTAGTTCTTGATACTGAAATTATTCATTGTTGAATTTCTTTTATTTAGGTCATAATTTTTTACTTGGTTTTAAATTTTTTATGCTTAACATTTTTGACTACCAAGTGCATGAGAATTGCCTTCAAGCATTTTAAATATTTTGAATTGCATGTTTTGGCCAGCATGTGATTTGATTTCATTATCTATGATGAGGCAATTTGTGTATTATCAATGCATTTTTTTGTTAGGTGATGCTTGTTTATGTTTGTCTTTATTTACGTCACCTATTTCATGCATTGAGATTTTGGAATTGTGAAATTGGATCATAAGCTTGCCTAGTGACATATTTTTGAGCTTTTTAAACTTTGTGGACCATGCTTACTATGTGATTGATTTTAATTTCTATCTTCTTTTTCCTAAGTTCCATAGAACCCATGTCTTCCACTTTTATGTCAATTAGGTATTACAAATAAAATTCAAAGTGTGTCATTGATTGATGTGTAAGTCTCATATACCATTTTGTTCATTAAGTTTTCTTGCACATCAACCAATGTCCAATCATTATCCATTTCACAATTTCTTGATTATTTGCTTGAGTGCTTTCATGCTTCTTTATTGCTTGTTTGTTGATCTTAACCTACAAGTTTACTTTAAAGTATTTCAAGCACACTAAAATGAGTGAAGTACATACTCCTTTTGTGTAGTTGTAACACATTTGTTTGTATCCATGTCACACATTGATTCACTCACTTCATTTTAGTGATTCTAACCTCATTCCAACAATCTATGCTTCCTTGCTTGTGCATTTACTTGTCTTATCATATCCTGTTTCCTATTGTTCAGGATGATTTGTCATAAGCAAAAAGGGAAGCAGAGAAAGAACACGCAGCAGCCGGTTGATCCACCAGCTGAAGGTGGTAACCCGTGTGGTCGCTGTACCCCTTTGTTCATCTTTGAATGCACTGAGGACGGTGAAAAATTTTAAGTGTAGGGAGGTTGTCCGACCAATCGGCTGTTTTGGGTAAAAATTTTCTAATTCCAACACTTTCGCAATTTTTTTCTGTTATTACTAGGTCTTTTAGAATTTTTAGTTGCATTTTCTTATTTTGCATATATATATATATAATAAGCTTAGTAAAAATAATGAAAATTTTCAAGAAATTTATCTATAGGGCACCCCAATTGATTTGAGTAAAAAATTTTCATTGAACTTACTTGAATTATATATTGTGGAATATATTTTTGAGCTAAGAATACATAAGCATGTGAGTTTTTTATCCTAATTGTGTGGTTATATTATATAATCACTATTTTTATTCTTGTGTATATTATTATCTTTCTATGATTGTAATCTTTGATTTTTTTTATTCTTTATGTCCATTATTTTTTGAGGCCTTCATTTTATTAAGCTCACTTACCTAAATAGCCTTACCTTTTATCTACCATTGTTAGCCAATTTTGATCCTATGTTAAATCCCCTTTTGTTCTTTAATGTAGCACATCACTACCCATAAGTGAAAACTAATAAATATCTCTTGTTTGGATCTTTGATTAGCTTAGACTAGTGATATTGTTTATCATTCAATTATGGAAAATTTGGGAACATTGGGTGAGATAAAAGTGTGTTTTTGTATTTTTGTTGAAGATCTTGGGAATTAGATACATACTCATGCATTAAATGTTTAAACCATATGCATTGATACTCTTGTATATATTTTAGTTTGAAAAAAAAAATAAAAAATGAAATAAAATAAAATAAATAAAATAATATAAAATAAAAAAATAGAAAAAGAAAAAGAGAAAAAGAAAGCAATAAAAATGGGACAAAATGTCCCAAAGAAAAGTTCAATAATAATCAATGCATATGGGTTGTGATTGAAAAGAATGCATGTGTGCGTAAAAAAGTGAAGAATGGGTAGTTAGGTTTTCTTTGAAATTGTATAGGTTGTAGGTTAGGTGAGAGCTCAAGTTAATCAAAGATTCAAATTTCAAGCTCACTTAACCAAATACAATCCTACCTTGACCCTAGCTCTATTACAACCTATGAATAAGTCCTCATGATGCTTGTATGCATTCATTGAATAATTGTTGATTGTTATATAAAAAACAAATCTTAGAAAGTATGATTAGAGGAGAATTGAGTGAATCAACCCTATACACTTGAGCGACTAGAGCAGATACACATCTGGTGAGGGTTTGATTGCTCAATTACATGTTTTCACCTATAATCATCTCTTTTCTTGCAAGTTTGTAAATTCTTTTCAATAACTCAAATCAATTGTGGACTTGACTTGGTTGTTAATATCTTTAGCCCATGTGATCATATATGCTTTCTTAGAAATTGATTTATTTCGACCAAGTAGTTACATGCATTTAGATAGATTGCATATAGATAGTTTGCATTGAATAAATGTTGATACCCCTTGTCTCTTTCTTGAGTTTAGCATGAGGACATGCTATTGTTTAAGTGTGGGGAGGCTTGATAAATCCCAATTTTGTGGTTTATCTTGAGTTGAATTTAGGGGATTTTATCAACTTATCTCACATTTATTCAATGAAATTGCATGCTTTTGTAATTCTCCCTAATTTGTGCTTAAGAGTGAAAACATGCTTTTTAGACCTTTAAATTGCTAATTTTAATTTACTTTAATTTCATTCGATGTCTTGATATGTTTTTTGAGTAATTTCAGGCTTATAAGGAAAGGATTGGATAGAAGAAGTGAAGAGAAAAGCATGGAAAGTGGAGAAGTCATGAAGAAATGAGGATTTGCTGAACTCAAGGTCACGCACACGCGTCACCCACGCGTATGCGTGAGAAGGTTGTTTGCCAAGCGACAAGCGTGTATCACCCACGCGTATGCGTGACATTGGTCACGTGACCTCATTAAAGTGAAAACGCTGGGGGCAATTTCTGAGCCATCCAGGCCCAAATCCAACTCATTTCTGAGGCAATTAGAGGCTGAAATCAAGAAGGAGAAAGGGGGAGCAATTAGATTAGTGTAGAAAACATGCCTTATGTTAGTTCTAGAGAGAGAAGCTCCATCTTCTCTCTAGAAATTAGGGTTATTAGTTTAATTTCCTTCTAGATTTAGGTTTTGATTCTTGTTTTGATCTAGTTTTTCTTGCTTTTTATTATTCTAGCACTTTGATACTCTTAGTTTCTCTTGTTATTTCCTTTATTTTACCATTTTTTTATGTTATATGAACTCTTGTTAATTTCACCTTTTTAATGTAATTTTATGTTTTATGTTCTTTTCTTGCTTGCTTGAGTTATTATTGTTAATTTCTTGCATTTGGTAGTAGTAGATTTTATTATTATTGCAATTTTACCATGCTTTCCTTTTATGCCTTTCAAGTGTTTGACAAAATATTTGGTTAGATGTTAGAGTAGATTTTGTGCATTCTTGGCTTGGAAAGAGAAATTAGGTGCTCTTGAGTCATTAATACCCAACTTATGTTGGTGATCTAGAGTGATTAGTTAATCTTGTTTCCATTAGCATTACTTATGGATTAGGGTTAACTAGTCTTATTTGACTTTCTCTCAATATGAAGATAACATTATACTTTCTTCCAATGTTGGAGATAACGAAATAGGATTAGCTCTTGCTCATTATTGTGTTATGATTAATGACTAGGATAGAATTTCTAGATTCTCAATCCTTGCCATGAATGCCTCTTTTTAGTATTTGTTATCTTTATTTGTTTTCTTTACTTTATTGTCATTTAAATTCTTTCATTTTTAATTTTTTGTCTTATCATCAACCCAACCCCGTGAAACTCATAAATAATAATTGAGCACTCGATTGTAATTCCTAGGTAGAACGACTCAGGAGCAATACTCTCAGTTATTTTTATTGGGTTGAACTTGTGACAATCAAAATTAAACTCTGATTGAGGATTGTTTATTGGTTGGGAACTATACTTCGACGAGATTATTTGTGTGAAATTCCTAACTGACAAACACCATACATAAGTGAGGTACTCGGGGAGGAATTTCCAAGAACGAACTGATGAGGGAACGCCGATATAGGAATCTTGGCAGTGTTATATATGAGATTAGGGTGTTGGTTTTGGATTGTTGAGTGAAATACTTGGAGGCGAATAGTTGATTGGATTATTTGTTTAATTAGGCTTAAATTGATTGGATCATGATGATTTAGAGTATAGGAGGCTTGTAAATAGGCCTTGCTATAGTTTGGATTTGAATTGGAATAAGAGTTCGTGAAATTGAGCACTTGTGTAGAAATTAGAGAATGACTAATTGCTAGGCAATTGATATCATAGGTTTTGAACAATTAGGTAATGTGAGTATGGAGATCAAGTATTTTTAAGAGGTTATGCTTGAGTTTTAGGATAAGCGTAAGCATTATTTCGGTCAGGTTGAGAAAGCTTAGGAGTGGGCCTAGGTTTTGTGAATCCGATAAGGGAATATGATGTGAATGCATGATTGGATTCTTGGTGATTGAAAATCAGGGTGACACAATAGAAGCTTGCAGAAGCAATAACACAAGATAGTTATGAATAGGAGGTGTAAAGTTGACTAGAATATTTTAAGCTTGAAATACACGAAGGGTTTAGTGGGTTAATGCAAATAATGATTCCTAAATAATTTAATTTGATTGTGGCTGTGAACTTTGACTGATTCCGAAGTGGATATGGAAAAGATTGTTTGTGTGTAATTAGATTTAGGTGATAAGTGAGTACCAATTATCGTGTTTGAAAGGTAACTATTACGATATTTGATCATGATGACCTTGGATTTAGATTGAAATGTATAATGAGTGGATTTGAAAGACGAATTTAGAAAACATTAAATTGAAATATTGATATTGCACTGAGATTGGTTTGAGGGAACCCGTGAAGGGTGGTAAACCCAGATTTATAGGGAAGATTTTGCCAGAATTTTGAAAGAACTTGAAGAGTTTAGAAATATTAAATTATGATTTCAATCGGAAGTTTTATCTTAGAAAATTTTATGAAGGGTGAGATGAACTTGACATTGGTTAGTTATTAGGAGAAATCTAGAAGAAGCTAAAAGTGAAACAGATAGATATAACTTAGGCTTGAATTTGATCAAGTTCATGACCTTGTGTATGAGGGTGAAGGACGTGATTCGGTATTGAAAATGATATTGGAGAAAGGTAGAATGAATGGTATGAGGATGGTTAAACTTGAGGGAACCTATATGAAGATAGAAGAGCAAATTTTGAGGGCAAAATTTTAAATAAGGTGGGTAGGATGTAAAACCCGGTCAAACTTTAATTAATTAAATAATAAATTGAATATGAGTGAATATGGTTTGGAAATTTAACAATTAGAATTTGATGATTTAAATATGATATTCGGACTCAATGGATTTTTCTGAGTCAAAAAATATAGTTTTCTGCATAAAAACGTGCATTGAAAAATTGACCGGCAGTACCGGTTGAGATCTGCTTGGTACTGCAACTAAGAAAATTAATTATGAGCGAGAACTGTTAAAAAGTTAAATAATTGTTGTTGAGGTGGTAAAAAAAATTAAAGTGCATATTAAAACACTAATTTTAAAGGTTTTGGCCCAAAATTGGACTAACAGGTTAAATCAAGTAAACCAGGCCCAAGTGGGCCCAAGACCCAACATATATATAGCCTTATTTAGGCCATTCAGTAGCCACAACCCCCCTCCCCCTAATATATGCAACCCTCCTAAAAATTTCAAATCACCATAACTTTCTCTTCGGAGCTCCAATTGACGAGTCGTTTGCTGCCATGCATTGCCTTTGACGAGCTCTTCAAGTTTATCTAAGTATTGTAGTGAGTATTTTGCTCTCCTCTGTCCAGTTTTTGTTTTCCCTTTAAATACAAATTTGGTTATAAATTTTGAGAAAATCTTGTGATTTTGGTTGTTTAGGAGTGCTTTAGTATGAGCCACTGGTGAGTTTCATCAACTAATTTGTGGGTTAAGGTAAGGAACTCTCTAACCCTTGTAATTTATGAGATTTTGTGAGCCCTAAGTTGATGTATGTATGTAATGTGTATTAGAGTACTGGGTACACTTTTGGAATTTGAATCTTGCTTGTAAAAGTGTTTGCTGGAGCTTGGAGCTGAGTTTTGGTGGAGACTCCCAAGTGAGAGCTTGAATGTGACTTCCAAGAAGAACGATTTAAGTTTTATTTAAGTACCGTGTGGTGTGATGAGAATTCCTAGGTTAAATTCCCACAGGATTAAGTTTGAATTGTGTGTTTAGTTGGAATTGATGTGTATGGATGACATGTTATAGAGAATAATGATTTGGGTATGTATTATGTGATTTTGCATATTTGAGTGTTGTGAAATTGAGGATTTGGATGATGATAGTATGTATTGAATTATGTATATATATATATATATTGAATTGATGAATTAGGCCAGAGGCCGTGAATCTTGGGCCGGAGGCCGAAAAGAGGTAAGAAAGGTAAGTGGTGTTTGTATAGTGTGATGATATATGAGATTGAATGGATTTTAAATATTGAATGTGTGAATAATTAGTATGATTATTGTATAATGAGAATTGAGGAAGTGAGGTGTAGAATTTGATGGTCTTAGGTGAAATTATGTAGATGAGATGGGTTTGAATTTGGTTGAGTGTAAATTGGTGAATTTGGTTGGTTTGGGGTCAATTTGATAGATGAAAATGAATTTGGCTTGTGAACCTTGGAAAAATTGGTGATTTCTGTTTTTAGGTAAAAATCGATTTTTGACTAACTTCGGTGGTCTGTAACTCGGTCCTTGAAGTTGGAAGTTCTTCAAAACTAGATTTTTATGAAAATTCATTTAACGATCTTTCCCACAGTTCAAGAATGGCTGAAAAAGAAATTTTGTGGAAAAAGTTATGAAGTTTTGAAAACTGGACTGAAAAACTGATTTTCTGCAACATATCATATTTTCTGTTTTCTGATATGGATGCGTAGGCGGCCTTAACATGCGTACGCGAGCGTTGGCCTCTGCCAAGTGCTCCTGCGTACGGGGATGTCGCATGCATATGCGTCATGGTCCAAAATTGGGATCATGCATACGTAACAGTATGCATGCATATGCAACTTACTAAATTTTCAAATCATGCGTACGTGGACCTTTGCATGCGTACACAGATCCCAAGTTTTCAGCCTGTGCGTATGCACATTACATGTATGCGTACGAACACTTCCCAAAATATGGAAATATGTGTTTTTATGGCTTCTAACTATTCTTTTAGTCTTTTAAACCTTTATAAACGTCGATAAGAGTTTAGATCTGGTGAAATTAAGTATAGAGGAGATAAGAAGAAGACCTAAAGAGTGAGTTAATGAATTGAAGTAAAAATAAACTAAGTGTGGCTTGAACTTGTGATGAACGCATTAAGTGTGATTTGAAATTATGATGAGACTTAAATAAGTGGGAATCCTGATAAGATGAAGTTTGAGAAGTGTGACGGGCACTATATCCCGGGATGAATAGATGAGTCAGGATTGAGGATTTCTCCTAGTTATTGTGGTTATAAATAAAGAGATACAGGTTTAAAGCCTGCGAGGTGTACATGGCACGTACCCTGCGCGAGATACAGGATGTGCTGTCTGCAAGATAAGAAAAGTGATAATGGAATTGTGAATGGTAGGATGATGATATGATAGGGTACTAACCCTGCGAGGGATGCAGGCTTGTGTGCCTGCGAGGTGTACAAAGCACTTAACTCTGCGAGGTGTACAGAGCACTTAACTTTGCGAGGTTCCTTCTGTCTGCGAGGTGTACAGGGTACTCTCCCTGCGAGATATATACAGAGTATTAACTCTGCGAGGTGTACAAGGCACTCACCCTGTGAGGCTATGCTATATAGCGAGTAAACAGTAGAGAGGATAATGTCCGGGTTAGCTACCGGATGTGTTGGATTCTGGCAATTAACCGACACATGAGCTCATGGCCAGTAGGATAGGCATACATCATATGCATATGTTTGACTTGTTTGGGTTTGCCTATTTGTTTTGGATTGCAAAATCATATATGCTATGTTACTTGTTTATATGCTACTTATTCTACTTGTACCTTAATTGTGTATTACTTGTCTGTATTTGCTTGTGTTTGTACAACTAAAAGGCCCCTCATGCTGGTGTCGGTTGACACTGAGGGCTGTTCTTATTGAAATGAAATAATGAGATGATTAATTTAAAATGATGATTATCGAATAAGGTAACTTGAGCTCCCTGGGTAGACGCAGTGAAGAAATTTCACTTGTTCCAGGTAGAGAATGAGATAATTGATATTTAAATGCTGAGTTCAAATTTACTGGCTATGGTTTGGTTCGGAATTGAGAGTTGAGAGGTTTCAAAAGAAGGGAAAGATGAGGAGTTGGCTAGACTTAGTATCCCCTAGAACAGTTGCCTAATTCATGGTTTAGCGAGAACCTAAGATGAATAAATGAATAAAGGAAGTTTAGGATGCTTAGTAAGTTTTTATTATAGTACATTGTATTTATTTGGCACTTTTACCGTACTGGAAACCTATGGATCAGGAATTCTCATTCCGTATATATCTCTTGTTTTTCAGATGTAGGTCTAAGTGCTCAGCAGTGAGCTGTGGTTCGTTTGAGAGATGGCAAAGACCTTTGTATTCTCTACTTTATATTTTGCTTAGGACATCTCCACCTTTATTTTGAAAAACTTATATTTTGTGTTGATCTCTTTTGGGATTTGCCTATAGAGGCCTTTATGTATTACTTGGGAGAGATTAGGAGATATTGTTGTCAACTACTTCTATACTGTACCCTAGCCGGCCTAAACTTCGCGGGTCACAACTAGTGGCTATTTACTTATGTTATATATCTATACTTTGTCTTATTCTTACCCCTTTTTATGGCTTTATCTTCGTATCATTTTCGATTCACGCTTTGTGTTCTAATTGTCGATACGTGAGTGTTACGAATTCGCGATTTTATTTTCACTCTTTTCAGGCTTCTCAATTTATACTTCCTTTCAATCATATATATATATATATATATATATATATATATATATATATATATCATTGACTTATGACTCAAGCATAAAGATTTGAATATTAGAGTGCTACAATGATCGATGGTGGTGCTGTGTTGGTAGTCGAAGAGAAGCTAGGGTTGGAGAAGGAGGAGTGATTCAGACTTCAGAGCTCTGGACTTTTGGTCAAGTGAGTGACGAGGCACTTAGGGTCACTAGCTCTCTTCTTGATTTGATTTGTGGCAGTTGGGAAGCTAGCCGCTGCTATCTTGGTTCCTTTTGTAGCAGAAGCCCAAACCGCTACCATAACCGCCCCTATGTTGCCAATTTGCGGCGGTTTAATAAATAGTTGCCAATTAACCACTGCTATCCTCCACATTTGCTGTAGTGCCTGCACATCTTCTGCTGCTTATTCTTCTTCTTTCTCATCTTTTTCTTCTTCATCTTTTTTTCTTATTTTATTTTTTCATAATTCTTCTTGTTTATTCTCTTAAGATGAATAAAACAAAAAAATCAAGAAAAGAAGGCAATATCAAATGAGAAAGAGGAGGAGGAAAAAAAAAACGCAGCAACAACAGCACCAATAGAAAGAAGGAGAATGAGGCGTACGAAAAAATACGAAGAAGAAACACCAAGAAGAAGAATAGCGTGATTTCATGCGCTTGTTGTGTGAGTTTTGTTGGTTGTTGAACTTGGTTGCCAAAAAGACTTAGATGTATAACGAGACTGTTTTTATTTTTATGGACTAATTTAAGATGATCGAGTGGTTAACTCACTTGTTCGGTTAAATATGTGTCAAGAGTTTAAATTTTGTTTTGTATATAGAATAACTTATTGTAAAAAAAAATATTTCTCATTGGATGCTCTATCGAAGTTCTTTCCGCAAATCTAATTTTTTTTATAAAGCAAATCTACATCACTTTAAGTCCTTGAACTTAAATATGTAGACCAATTATATATCAAATATATATAGGTCTCTAAAATCAAAGTTCGACCCATTTAAAAAAAAAAGTAATTACTCAAATCAATCCCTGAAATTTCAAAATCGGATACTTGAGTCCCTTAGGTTTACTTCCATTAGATAATACATTTTTCCTCCATTAATTATTAATGATGATTGCTAATATGGAACGTTAACTTGCACACGTGGCTGTTAAGTGTCCACTTGTGCAGTCTGAACAAATCAATCTTGAGAATGATGTACAAAACAATCTCCGAAGAGTTTAAAAAATCTCAAAACAGTCTCTAAAAATTTTAAAAAATCCAAAATAATCATTCGAATTAATTATATATAATTATTTCTAAATTGATAAATTTTAATATCTACATTTTTTTTTATCTATTTATCTCAAATTTGATTATTTATATATAAAAAAAAACTTATACATTTTCAAATCCTAAACTATAATTAATTTAATTTGTAAGTATCATATTTTAAGATTATTTTTTATTTAATGATAAAAAAAATAAATTAGTGAAGAACTTTTATTTAATATAAAATTTTTCACATAAATAATTAAAAATATTTGTGCAAATATTTATAAAGGTAATACTTTAAAATTTGTATGTAATGTAAATTAAGTTATTTATAAAGTTAAATTTATAAATTTTGATCAATTACAAAATTAATATAAATGATTTTAATTAGGAGTAATTAAGAGTTTTCATGTTGCATTAAAATTATAGCAAAAAAAAAAAAAATCCACCAATTTAAAGTATTAAACAGACTAATCCGTCGAATTTTACCTATTTTAATATATAGTTCTAGTTCCTACAATAATTATTACTATAAATACATATTATAATTGGGGAATAAAACTTTTATTATTAGTAACTCAATTGATCACTTCTTCAATTCTCCTAATAATGTTCATATCGAGTTTTTTTTTTAATGACATCTAATTGTATCTAAACTTTGGACATTATATTATTGTAGTGAACTTTTGTTAAGTTATTTTAAATTTATTTATTCTATGCTATGCGAGTAAATTAAATTTATGAAATAAAATGAATTTTCTTTAGAAATAAGTTTTAACTTTTTTTTTATATTCACAATTTTTAACAAAATATCAAATTTATCTTTTCAGTTAATCTATAGTATTATTTACATCAAACTTTAAGTTTTACAAATAATAACAACAACAACAACAATTTAAAAAAAGAAAAGTGGCTTAACACTTAACAGTATTCATAATTAAGTCTGCGGTTACTATTAAAAACAATATATTAATTAGTTTAGATTGTTCTAGACCCAAAAAAAAAAAAAAAAGATATTGAAACAAACTCTACAGCATCAGAATAGATTGGCTAGAAAAGAAAAAAAATTAATTTATTAGTTCGTTTACATAAGTATTTGAGTTCAAATTTATTATATATATATATATATATATAAAATAATTAATTAGATACTGATAAATTTTTAAATAAAATTTTAATCTACAATAAATTAGTCTCTAACTTATTAAATTAAAAAAATAGTGAAATACCATAGACAGGAAAAAAAATGCATTACACGTTTGAAGAAATATAAAAAAATTAGTCTGAGTAAAGGACATTCGGCAGAATAGGGATGTTATTATTGGCGGATTTGGTTTCCCATCTTCTTTATCAAGACAATCAATGTGAACAATATAAATTTATAATGCATATTGATGGAAAACCAAACATTTTTAGCACCTTAGTCGCCGACTTGTCGGCTGCCGCCACTCGTTGAATATTTTCTTTTTGTGGATACATTTTTTTTCGAAGAACAATTATATTTATTAAAAAATAATATTTTACATCTAATTTTTTTTTATTAACCAAATCTAATTAAGTTAATTTAACCTAACAAAAATTAGTTATGATTAATATTATTTTAAGTCTTATTATTTAACTTAGTTATACTTAGTTCATAAAAATACTTGAATGTATAACACTACTCATTAAATTTTAAAAAATATAAGTTAATAGAAAATAAAAAAAATAAGGATTAAATACGATTTTGGTCTTTAAGGTATAGATTGAAAATTTTTTTCGTCCTTAATTTTTTTTTATACAAAATCGTCCCTAAGATTTAATTTAGTTTTAAAATCGTGTTTTTTACCAAAATTTTAATTTTAATTTTCAAATTATCTCTAATTAAAAAAATTATAAAATATAAAAAGAAACAAAATGGATGAGAGGGGGAAGGGAATCACATGAAGGGAGGGAAGAAGAAGGGGAAGGTAAGGTAGGGAGAAGGGAATCATGCGAGGGGAGACGGGAGGGAAGAAGAAGAAGGGATAAGGGAGGGTGGCGACGACGTCGGCAAGAGAGGACGGACGTCAACGCCAGCAGATTGGCGAGGAGGACGTTTGCTTTGTCGTCGTTCTGCTCATCCTCCTCGCTAGCTCGCCGGTCACCGCTGCCCCTCGCTGCTCGCCGTTGCTCTTCGTCGTTTGCCGCTGCTTCGCGTCCTTGCCGTTGCTCCTTTTTCTCACTAGCTCGCCGCTCACCGCTGCTCCTCGCATGTCGCCACTGCTCCTCGTCGCTCGCTGCTGTATCTCGCTGCTGTGTTCCAATTCTGTTTCTAATTAAGTTGATTATTCTGCTTCTGTTTCTTTTGTTAATTACATTGTTAGATTTGTTGATTTGTTGAGTTTCTTAATCATACTGTTGTTGTTGACTCTGATTCCATTCTGATTGATTCCATTGTTCTTTTATTTCTGTTTTGCTTCTGATTCTATTCTATTCTTCTGCTTCTCTGTTTTGATTTTTTTATATCCATTAGTTGAAATTATGTTACTGCTATTGAAATTATGTTGCTGTTGTTGAAATTCTAGTTGAAATTTTATTAAAATCTAGTTGAATAAGAAAAAAAGGAAGGAGAGATGCTGTTGTGATGGAGAAGAAAAATTGGGTATTACTGTGATGGTGAAGAAGAACTGGATATTTTGGTGAAGAAGGAGAAATGTATTTTGATTCGAAAGATGATTTTAAAACTAAGTTAAACCTTAGAGATGATTTTGTATGCAAAAAAAGTTAGAAACAAAAAAAAATTTCAGCCTATACCTTAAAAACCAAAATCGTATTTAACCCTAAAAATAAAAAGTAGATAAATATTCTGAAAGAAAAAAATAATTTTATTCATATAAATAAGAATTTCTCTTTATTATTAATGCTAATATCAATTATTCGCTCTTTTTTATTTATTGAAAGTTGAGTTTATATACATTTTTGTTTAAGTATATTAATTTTTTTTAATAAATAAAAAGTAAATAAGGATTTATCAAGATGATGACAGCAAAACTTAAAAGAAAGTATTTTAAAGATAGCAAAGGCAGAAATCAGAGGAAACACCAATCATACTTCTTAATTAGAAGAAATTTAAATCATGAAAAATAGCCAAACACACATAATTAAATATATCAAATATACTTTTACCAAGAAAAAATATCAAATATGCCCGAATAAAAATGAACAAATATGAATATCATAATAATTATTATTATCAAGGAATGAAAGTGAAAAACAAAAAGGAAAATCAATAATAGAATAGTCTGAAAAATCAACCTTAACCTTGCAAGATTATCTATACACATATACACATAACAAGAGATCATTTAAAACTAAATATTTGTATCTTATTTAAAATATTTATATTTAAATATCTATTATTATTATTATTATTATTATTATTATTATTATTATTATTATTATGGCCCAAAACTCAGAGTGAGACCTAAAATAACTAAAATTCACTTCGAGATTCTAAGTCACTTTCTCCATGCATCCAACTTCATTTGTCCAACTTAATATGCAGAATCTTAACTGTACTTATAAATATGCTCATATATTTAAATATGAGATCTTAACAATTTCTAAATAAAAGAGGAATAATCACCCATCATTATAGGAGAATAAGTTATAGAAAGATAATAAATTTATCTTTTTTATTATATAAATTAAATATCCTATTAAGTCTAGGTTTCTTAACTCTAATCTATTAAAAATTTATTTAAAATTTTTGTTAACTTAAGTATCGGAGTCCCTTATAGGTACCAACTCTAACCTCTTCGAAAAACTTGGATGACATCACTTTGTTAGAGGAGACGTCAGAGCAGAAGCTTCCCACCAAAAAAGAACTTGGACCTTACATTCAAGTCCAAATCACACTGATTTCGGATAAGTCTAGGAACAATTATTATTATTATTATTATTATTATTATTATTATTATTATTATTATTATTATTATTATTATTATTATTATTATAACAACAACAACAACAACAACAGCAACAACAACAACGAAGCCTTGTCCCACTAGGTGGAATTCGCTACATAGATCAAATGACGCCATTGAGCTCTATCATGTCTACAGAGAGACTGTTTACATGTAGATCTCATTTGACCACCTCATGGATGGTCTTCCTAGGTCTTCCTCTGCCTTTCGCCCCTTATCCATCTCCCATCTTATCCACCCTCCTGACTGGGTGCTCTGTCAGTCTTCTTCTCGCATGTTCAAACCACCTGAGACGCGATTCTATCATCTTTCTACATTAGGTGCTACTCCAACTCTCTTTCTCTCTCTCTCTCTCTCTCTTATATCTTTGTTCCTTATTCTATCCAATCGCATATGACCACTCATCCATCTCAATATTTTTATCTCTGCTACACTTAAACTTCTGTTCGTGCTTCCCTTTGGCCGTCTAACACTCTGTACCATAAAGCATAGCCAGTCTGAAAGCAGTGCGATATAATTTACCTTTAAGTTTTAAAGGCACTTTTTTGTCACATATAAAACCAGACGCACTCCGCCATTTTGACCAAACTGTTTAGATTCTATGATTTACATCCTGCTCAATCTCTCCATTATCTTGTATGATACACCTAAGATACTTAAAACTTTTAACTTTTCATAGGATGTTTTCTCCAATCTTCACCTCTGTATTAGGGTTTTTCCTTCGACAGCCAAACTTACATTCCATGTATTCCGTCTTACTACGGCTTATGCATAGACCATACACTTCTAAAGTTTCTTTCCATAAATCCAACTTCTTATTTAGGTTTTCCCTTGATTTTCTCATAAGGGTGATATCATCATATGCTCTATGAATACTTCCAAGACTAATGTGAAAAGGTATGGACTTAACGATGATCCCTGGTGTAATCCTATACTTAATAGGAAATTTCTCTGTCACACCACTTTGAGTCTTCACACTAGTTGTAGCCCATCATACATGTCTTTAATTGCATGAATATATGCGATCCTTACTCTCTTCCTTTCCAAAACCTTCCATAAGACCTCCCTTAGTACCCTATCGTACGCTTTTTTCAAATTAATAAATACCATATGTAGATCCCTTTTATTACTACAATACCTCTCTATATACTTCTTAACAGGTATTTAGCTTTAGTGGTGGATCTGTCTAGCATAAAATCAAATTGATTCTCTATTACTTGTGTCTCTTATCTCAACCTCAGTTCTATCATAATTTTCTATAACTTCATGGTATGGCTTATGAGTTTGATCTCTCTATAGTTTCTGCAACTCTATATATCCCTTTATTCTTGTAGATAGGTACCAAGGTGCTCTTTCTCTATTCATCTGGCATCTTTTTTTTACCGTAAAATCTCATTAAAAAACTTGGTTAACTAACTGATGCCTTTCTCTCCAAGGCTATTTCAAACTTCAATCGAAATATTATCGGGTCTTACTGCCCTGCCATTTTTCATTTGCTTTAGAACCTCTTTTATCTCGAAATCTTGAATCTTTCGATAGTAGTCAAAGTTTTGATCTTCTTTCCTCGTACATAACCGACCAAGACTCGGAACAATATTAGACTATAAAATTGCTAGTAAGTTTTGTTTACTATTAGTGGAATTAGTTAAAGTGGATGCTTTATGCAAGAGTACCTTTATATTGCTAGTTTTGTTTCATGCCAATGAGTTAGCCTTTACGGTTTATTGACTTAGACATAAGTAAAAAGAGTTCAATTTTCACAATTCCTAGAGTCTAGAACTCCTTATAAAGAACAAGCATTTCATAAATTTGATTGAAACTCTTAAAGTTTCATAGTTTGTTTTAGAATGTGATAGTTTGAGTTGAATGAATTTGATTTGTGATATCGTTTCAGAGTTTCTTTTAGAAATTTATCAATATTTTTGTTTTTCATTCAATATTTAAAATATTAGCGTCTACCTTCTAGAGATTTAAGATATGAGTAAAAAATTTAACTTTTCACAACTACTAGATATACAATTCTGATAATATTAAATTATTTTAAATTTATTTGTTAATATTTGAAAATATTTTTAGCTTAACATTTATGGTATACTAATTTAAGATATAAGTAAAATTACTCACTTTTCACCATTATTAGAAGTAACTATAACAAATATGGCATATCGCGGCAAAAAGTTTGCGACATTTACCAAAACTGCTGCAAAAAAATCAAACGGTGAATAAATTTAGTATTGCAATGTAGCAAAGATTTAGCGGCGATTTGACTAGAACTGCTGTCAAAAGGACATTGTATGGTAGTTAGTGTCGTACAGGTGTGCCTGCTGCCAACTCTGTTTAGATTTAGCAGCAATTTTGTCACAACTGTTGATGAATTAACTTATTTAGCAACGAATTCATTTTAAATCACCGTGAAATTACAATGTCCTAGTATGTTATTTCTTTTTGAATTTATAGTGAAATTTCACAAAATAAAAATTGTTGCGAGAAAAATATAAAAAATGACCTAAAACAAAATAATTCAAAATAATATTTAATTTTTTTATCATGTGAACAAATTTAGAAATTAAATTTGCTTTTGTAGAATAAAATCTTTTAAATTTACATTTAGACATAAATTTAAAAGAAAAAATAAGTCACCATCTAGGATGAATTCTTAAAAATAAAATAAAGTTCAATTAAGCATAAACTAAGGTTTCTTCCAAGTTGCACCTTACTTAACCTCAGTAAGATATTTGTACTGTAGACAAATATCTATTACTACAACTCTAACCATCAAAATATGATAAATCAATCTAAGTCTTAAAATCAAAGATCAGTAAGTACATGGCATCATATATTACTAGTGTTTTGTTCAGATCAAATTTTCCTTGAAACATCATATTGACCTGGCAAATCATCTCTAAATATAGTTTTTTGTTCATATTGAAGCCCTTATCTGTAACATGTGCATCACTTTTTAGTTGTTGTCCATCTAAAGCTCCATTGTCTTCTTCTGAAACATTATTTAAATCGAAATTCATGGCAATGTCAGTTCCAAGGGTGGTGAACTCAACTAAACTGTCACATGTTTCAGTCCCTGCTGTAACGCCTTAAGTTTTTATATTGACATGTTTTTTTTTCAAAAATTTATTTTTTAGTTATTAGTTTTATTTTGACGAGTCGGTTCTAGATTTCGAAAATAAAATAAATAATGTAATATTATTATTATATTATTATTTTATTTTACATGCTATAATTAAAATAGATTTTTGATAATAATATTATTATTGGGTTCGATATTCACCGATATAAGTAAATATCGGTATTCTTTGATGAACTTAGAGTTGCTAATGCTTCATCATTTATTTTATTTCTTCTAATCATTATGTTACTGATGAGCGGATAATTTATACGCTTTTTGGCATTGTTTTTAGTATGTTTTTAGTAGGATCTAGTTACTTTTAGGGATGTTTTTATTATTTTTTATGTTAAATTCACATTTTTAGACTTTACTATGAGTTTGTGTGTTTTTCTGTGATTTCAGGTATTTTTTGGCTGAAATTGAGGGACTTGAGCAAAAAATCAGATTCAGAGGTTGAAGAAGGACTGCTGATGCTGTTGGATTCTGACCTCCCTGCACTCAAAGTGGATTTTCTGGAGCTACAGAACTCCAAATGGCAGGCTCTAAATGGCGTTGAAAAGTAGACATCCAGGGCTTTCCAGCAATATATAATAGTCCATACTTTGCCTAAGTTTAGATGATGCAAAAGGGCGTTGAACGCCAGTTCTACGCTGCAGTCTGGAGTTAAACGCCAGAAACACGTTACAAACCAGAGTTGAATGCCAAAAACACGTTACAACTTGGCGTTCCACTCCAAAAGAAGCCTCTGCACGTGTAAACTTCAAGCTCAGCCCAAGAACATACCAAGTGGGCCCCGGAAGTGGATTTATGTATCAATTACTTACTTCTGTAAACCCTAGTAGCTAGTTTAGTATAAATAGGACTTTTTACTATTGTATAATTATCTTATGATTTTTAGTTCAACTTTGGATCATATTGATCACATTTGGGGGCTGGTCATTCGGCCATGCCTGGACCTTCATCACTTATGTATTTTCAACGGTAGAGTTTCTGCACTCCATAGATTAAGGTGTGGAGCTCTGCTGTTCCTCATGATTTAATGCAAAGTACTACTGTTTTACATTCAATTCAACTTATTCCGCTTCTAAGATATCCATTCGCACCCAAGAACATGATGAATGTGATGATTATGTGACGCTCATCATCATTCTCACTTATGAACGCGTGCCTGACAAACACTTCCGTTCTACATGCAAACAAGCTAGAATGAGTATCTCTTAGATATCTAATACAGAGGACCGAGTCCGAGATATTAGAATCTTCGTGGTATAAGTTAGAACCCATGGATGGCCATTCCTGAGATCTGGAAAGTCTAAACCTTGTCTGTGGTATTCCGAGTAGGATCTGGGAAGGGATGGCTGTGACGAACTTCAAACTCGCGAGTGCTAGGCGTAATGACAGACGCAAAAGGAGGGTGAATCCTATTCCAGTATGATCGGGAACCTCCAGATGATTAGCCGTGCCGTGACAGAGCATTTGGACCATTTTCATAGAGAGGATGGGATGTAGCCATTGACAACGGTGGTGCCCTATATAAAGCTTGCCATGGAAAGGAGTAGGAATGATTGGATGAAGACAGCAGGAAAGCAGAGGTTCAGAGGAACGAGAGCATCTCTATACACTTATCTGAAATTCTCACCAATGAATTACATAAGTATTTCTATCTTTATTTTCTGTTTATTTATTATTATTATTCGAAAACTCCATAACCATTTGATATCTGCCTGACTGAGATTTACAAGATGACCATAGCTTGCTTCATACCAACAATCTCCATGGGATCGACCCTTACTCACGTAAGGTTTTATTACTTGGACGACCCAGTGCACTTGCTGGTTAGCTGTATCGAAGTTGTGACAAATTATGAATTAAGATTAAGAGCACCAAGTTTTTGGAGCCATTATCAGGGATCACAATTTCGTGCACCAAGTTTTTGGCGCCGTTGCCGAGGATTGTTTGAGTTTTTGGCAAGTTTTGGTCCGGTAACATCAGTGCCAAGTTGGTCCAGCAACAACACCAAGTTTTTGGCACCGTTGTCGGGGATTGTTCGAGTTTGGACAACTGACAGTTCATCGTGTTGCTCAGATTGGGTAATTTTCTTCTTATTTTATTTTCAAAAAGTTTTCAAAAATTTTTCAAAAATATTTTCTTCTTTTTTTGTTTTTCCCAATTAATATTCGAAAAAAAAAATATTTTTTCTTTTGTTTTCGAAAATTATTTCAGAATTTTTAAGAATGAATTCTAGTGTTTCATGATGATTTGTTGAATCCTGGCTGGCTGTAAAGCCATGTCCAAATTCCTTTGGACTGAGGATTCAACTAATCACTTCAATGCATGTAATAGCATACTAAAGCTTGGCTGGCTATTAAGCTATGTCTAACCCTCAGATTGGAGCTTTAGACTAAAGAGCACAAAATTCCTGGAATTCATATTAAAAATTTTGAAATCTTTATTTTTCTTCTTCAAATAATTTTCAAAAAAATAAAAATATACAAAAATCCAAAAAAAAAATAATAAAATCATAAAATCAAAAATATTTTGTGTTTCTTGTTTGAGTCTTGAGTCAATTTTTAAGTTTGGTGTCAACTGCATTTTTTTTAAAAAAATTTATGCATTTTTCGAAAATTCATGCATTCATAGTGTTCTTCATGATCTTCAAGTTGTTCTTGGCTAGTCTTCTTGTTTGATCTTCATATTTTCTTGTTTTGTGTCTTTTCTTGTTTCTCATATGCATTCTTGCATTCATAGTGTCTATACATGAAAAATTTCTAAGTTTGGTGTCTTGCATATTTTCTTTTCTTAAAAATTTTTCAAAAATAAGTTCTTGGTGTTCATCTTGACATTCATAGTGTTCTTGCATGCATCACATGTTTTGATCCAAAATTTTCATGCAATGCATCATTTTTCATGTTTTTCTTTCTCATCATTAAAAATTCAAAAATAAAAAAAATATCTTCCCCTTTTTCACTCATAAATTTCGAAAATTTGGATTGACTTTTTCAAAAATTTTTAAAATCTAGTTGTTTTTATGAGTCAAATCAAATTTTCAATTTAAAAATCTTATCTTTTTCAAAATCTTTTTCAAAAATCAAATCTTTTTCATTTCTCTTATTTATTTTCGAAATTTAAAAAAAAAATATATTTTTCAAAAATCTTTTTCTTAATTTTATTTCATAATTTTCGAAAATATCATCAAAAATTAATGTTTTGATTAAAAAATTTCAAGTTTATTACTTGCTTGTTAAAAAAGATTCAAACTTTAAGTTCTAGAGTCATATCTTGTGATTACTTGTGAGTCAAGTCATTAATTTTGATTTTTAAAATCAAATCTTTTTCAAAACTAATTTCAATCATATCTTTTCAAAAATATCTTTTTATCCTATCTTTTTCAAATATCTTTTCTAACTTCTTATCTTCTTATCTTTTCAAAATTGAATTTCAAATCTTTTTCAACTAACTAATTGACTTTTTGTTTGTTTCTTATCTTTTTCAAAACTACCTAACTAACTATCCCTCTCTAATTTTCGAAAATCCCTTCCCTCTTTTTCAAAATTTCTTTTTAATTAACTAATTATTTTAATTTTATTTCATTCTTAATTTTCAAAAATCATTAACCCTTTTTTAAAAACTATTTTCGAAATTTAACTTTAAATTTTAATTCTTAATTTTCAAAAATCCTCTCACCTCTCATCTTCTTCTATTTATTTATTCATCTACTAATACTTCTCTTCATCTCATATCTCTGCTCTCCTCACCCTTCTGTTTGGATTCTCCTTTCTTTTCTCTTTTACTCTTCTTTTCTTCTACTCACAACAAGGGAACCTCTATACTGTGGTAAAAAGGATCCCTATTATTATTTTTCTATTCCCTTCTCTTTCATATGAGCAGGAGCAAGGACAAGAACATTCTTGTTGAAGCAGATCCTGAACCTGAAAGGACTCTGAAGAGGAAACTAAGAGAAGCTAAAATACAACAATCCAGAGACAACCTTACATAAATTTTCAAACAGGAAGAGGAGATGGCAGCCGAAAATAATAATAATGCAAGGAGGATGCTTGGTGACTTTACTGTACTAAATTCCAACTTACATGGAAGAAGCATCTCCATCCCTACCATTGGAGCAAACAATTTTGAGCTTAAGCCTCAATTAGTTTCTCTGATGCAACAAAACTGCAAGTTTCATGGACTTCCATCTGAAGATCCTTTTCAGTTCTTAACTGAATTCTTGCAGATATGTGATATTACTAATGGAGTAGATCTTGAAGTCTACAGGCTCATGCTTTTCCCGTTTGCTGTAAGAGACAGAGCTAGAGTGTGGTTGGATTCTCAACCCAAAGATAGCCTGAACTCTTGGGATAAGCTGGTCACGGCTTTCTTAGCCAAGTTCTTCCCTCCTCAAAAGCTGAGTAAGCTTAGAGTGAATGTTCAAACCTTCAGACAAAAAGAAGGTGAATCCCTCTATGAAGCTTGGGAGAGATATAAGCAATTGACCAAAAAGTGTCCTTCTGACATGCTTTCAGAATGGACCATCCTGGATATATTCTATGATGGTCTGTCTGAATTAGCTAAGATGTCATTGGATACTTCTACAGGTGGATCCATTCACCTAAAAAAACCGCCTGCAGAAGCTCAAGAACTCATTGACATGGTTGCAAATAACCAGTTCATGTACACTTCTGAAAGGAATCCTGTGAGTAATGGGATGCCTCAGAAGAAGGGAGTTCTTGAAATTGATACTCTAAATGCCATATTGGCTCAGAATAAAATATTGACTCAGTAAGTCAATATGATTTCTCAGAGTCTGAATGGAATGCAAGCTGCATCCAACAGTACTCAAGAGGCATCTTCTGAAGAAGAAGCTTATGATCCTGAGAACCCTACAATAGCAGAGGTGAATTACATGGGTGAACCATATGGAAACACCTATAATCACTCATGGAGAAATCACCCAAATCTCTCATGGAAGGATCAACAAAAGCCTCAACAAGGCTTTAATAATGGTGGAAGAAATAGGTTTAGCAATAGCAAGCCTTTTCCATCATCCACTCAGCAACAGACAGAGAACTCTGAACAAAATAGCTCTAATTTAGCAAACTTAGTCTCTGATCTATCTAAGGCCACTGTGAGTTTCATGAATAAAACAAGGTCCTCCATTAGAAATTTGGAGGCACAAGTGGGCCAGCTGAGTAAGAAGATCACTGAAACCCCTCCTAATGCTCTCCCAAGCAATACAGAAGAAAATCCAAAAGGAGAGTGCAAGGCCATTGATATAACCATCATGGCCGAATCCAAGAAAGAAGGGGAGGATGTGAATCCCAAGGAGGAAGACCTCCTGGGACGTCCAGTGATCAACAAGGAGTTTCCCTTTGAGGAACCAAAGGAATCTGAGGCTCATCTAGAGACCATAGAGATTCCATTAAACCTCCTTACGCCCTTCATGAGCTCTGATGAGTATTCTTCTTCTGAAGAGAATAAGGATGTTACTGAAGAGCAAGTTGCCAAGTTCCTTGGTGCAATCATGAAGCTGAATGCCAATTTATTTGGTAGTGAGACTTGGGGAGATGAACCTCCCCTGTTCACTAATGAACTAAATGCATTGGATCAACTGAGATTGCCTCAGAAGAAACAGGATCCTAGAAAGTTCCTAATACCTTGTACCATAGGCACCATGACCTTTGAGAAGGCTCTATATGACCTTGGGTCAGGAATAAACCTCATGCCCCTCTCTGTAATGGAGAAACTGGGAATCTTTGAGGTGCAAGCTGCCAGAATCTCATTAGAGATGGCAGACAACTCAAGAAAAGAGGCTTATGGACAAGTAGAGGACGTGTTAGTAAAGGTTGAAGGCCTTTACATCCCTGCTGATTTCATAATCCTGGATACTGGAAAGGATGAGGATGAATCCATCATTCTTGGAAGACCCTTCCTAGCCACAGCAAGAGCTATGATTGATGTTGACAGAGGTGAACTAGTCCTTCAATTGAAGGAGGACTCCCTTGTGTTTAAAACTCAAGGTCATCCTTCTGTAAACATGGAAAAGAGGCACAGTAAGCTTCTCTCAGTACAGAGTCAACTAAATACCCCACAGTCAAACTCTAAATTTGGTGTTGGGAGGCCTCAGCTAAACTCTAAGTTTGGTGTTGAACTCCCATATCCAAACTCTAAGTTTGGTGTTGGGAGTCTATAAAATTGACCTGATCACCTGTGTGGCTCCATGAGAGCCCACTGTCAAGCTATTGACATTAAAGAAGCGCTTGTTGGGAGGCAATCCAATTTTTATTTATCTAACTTTATTTTTATTTTATTGTTCTTTCATGTTTTATTAGGTTCATGATCATGTGGAGTCATAAAATAAATAGAAAAATCAAAAATAGAATAAAAAATAGCAGAAGAAAAATCACACCCTGGAGGAAGGACTTACTGGCGTTTAAACGCCAGTAAGGAGCATCTGGCTGGCATTCAACGCCAGAACAGAGCATGGATCTGGCGTTGAACACCCAAAACAAGCAGCATCCTGGCATTCAGACGCCAAAAATGCACACTGAGGAAAGCTGGCGCTGAACGCCAGAAACAAGCATAGAACTGGCGTTCAACGCTAGAAACATGCTACATCTGGGCGCTGAACGCCCAGAACAAGCACCAATTCGGCGTTTAAACGCCAGAATTGCATGCAAAGGCATTTTACATGCCTAATTGGTGCAGGGATGCAAATTTTTGACACCTCAGGATCTGTGAACCCCACAGGATCCCCACCTACCTCCACTCATACTTTTCCCTCTTCTCATTCATCCTCTCTTCCCAATAAACACCCTTCCCCAAAACCCTTCACCAATCACCTCAATCTCTCTCTTCCCTATTACCCATTCACCACTCACATCCATCCACTCTTCCCCATAAACCTACCTCATAAACCCCACCTACCTTCAAAATTCAAAATCACTTTCCCACCCAAACCCACCCTAAATGGCCGAACTTAACCCCTCTCCCTCCACTATATAAACCCCTCCATTCTTCTTCATTTTCACACAATACAACCCTCTCTTCCTTTTCTTGGCCGAAACACAACCTCTCTTCCTCTCCTCCATTTCTTCTTCTTCATCATCTCTTCTTTCTTCTCTTGCTCGAGGGCGAGTAATATTCTAAGTTTGGTGTGGTAAAAGCATAAAGCTTTTTGTTTTTCCATTACCATTGATGGCACCTAAGACCGGAGAATCCTCTAGAAAAGGGAAAGGAAAGACAAAAGCTTCCACCTCTGAGTCATGGGAGATGGAAAGATTCATCTCCAAAGCCCATCAAGACCACTTCTATGATGTTGTGGCCAAGAAGAAGGTGATCCCCGAGGTCCCTTTCAAACTCAAGAGAAATGAGTATCCGGAAATCCGACATGAAATCCAAAGAAGAGGTTGGGAAGTTATAACAAAACCCATCCAACAAGTCAGAATTCTAATGGTTCAAGAGTTTTATGCTAATGCATGGATCACCAGAAACCATGATCAAAGTAAGAACCCGAACCCAAAGAATTATCTTACCATGGTCCGGGGGAACTACTTAGATTCCAGTCCGGAATATGTGAGGTTGGCGTTCAACTTGCCAATGATGGAAGAGAACGCACGCCCCTACACATGAAGAGTCAACTTTGATCAAAGGTTGGACCAAGTCCTCATGGACATATGTGTGGAAGGAGCTCAATGGAAGATTGACTCAAAAGGCAAACTGGTTCAACTAAGATTGGACCTTAAGCCTGTAGCTAGAGGATGGTTGGAGTTCATTCAACGCTCAATCATTCCCACTAGCAACCGGTCTGAAGTTACTATAGATCGGACCATCATGATCCATAGCATCATGATTAGAGAAGAGGTGGAGGTTCATGAGATTATACCTCAAGAACTCTACAAGGTGGCTGACAAGTCCTCCACTATGGCAAGGTTAGCTTTTCCTCACCTCATTTGCCATCTATGCAATTCGGCTGGGATTGACATAGAGGGAGATATCCTCATTGATGAGGACAAGGCCATCACTAAGAAAAGGATGGAGCAAATAAGAGAGCCTATTCATGGATCTCAAGAGACGCATGAAGAAGCTCATCACCAAGAAATCCCTGAGATGCCTCAAGGGATGCACTTTCCTCCACAGAACTTTTGGGAGTAAATCAACACCTCCCTAGGAGAACTGAGTTCCAACATGGGACAACTAAGGGTGGAACATCAAGAGCACTCAATCATCCTCCATGAAATTAGAGAAGATCAAAGAGCTCTGAGGGAGGAGCAACAAAGACAAAGAAGAGACATAGAAGAGCTCAAGGACATCATTGGTTCCTCAAGAAGAAAATGCCACCATCACTAAGGTGGACTCATTCCTTGTTCTCAAAATTTTTTGTTTTTCGTTTTCTTTATGTTAAGTGCTTATCTATGTTAGTGTCTTATTACATAATCATTAGTATTTAGTAACTTTTTCTTAAAGTTATGAATGTCCTATGAATCCATCACCTATCTTAAAGGAAAAATGTTTTTAATTCAAAAGAACAAGAAGTACATGAGTTTCGAATTTATCCTTGAACTTAGTTTAATTATATTGATGTGGTGACAATACTTTTTGTTTTCTAAATGAATGCTTGAACAGTGCACATGTCTTTTGAAGTTGTTGTTTATGAATGTTAAATATGTTGGCTCTTGAAAGAATGATGACAAGGAGTCATGTTATTTGATAATCTGAAAAATCATAAAAATGATTCTTGAAGCAAGAAAAAGCAGTGAATACAAAGCTTGCAGAAAAAAATAGAAAAAGAAAAAGCAAGCAGAAAAAGCCAAAAGCTCTTAAAACCAAAAGGCAAGAGCAAAAAGCCAATAACCCTTAAAACCAAAAGGCAAGGTTAAATAAAAAGGATCCTAAGGCTTTGAGCATCAGTGGATAGGAGGGCCTAAAGGAATAAAATCCTGGCCTAAGCGGCTAAACCAAGCTGTCCCCAACCATGTGCTTGTGGCGTGAAGGTGTTAAGTGAAAACTTGAGACTGAACGGTTAAAGTCAAGGTCCAAAGCAAAAAAAAAAAAAAAAGAGTGTGCTTAAGAACCCTGGACACCTCTAATTGGGGACTTTAGCAAAGCTGAGTCACAATCTAAAAAAGTTCACCCAGTTATGTGTCTGTGGCATTTATGTATCCGGAGGTAATACTGGAACACAAAGTGCTTAGGGCCACGGCCAAGACTCATAAAGTAGCTGTGTTCAAGAATCAACATACTGAACTAGGAGAATCAATAACACTATCTGAACTCTGAGTTCCTATAAATGCCAATCATTCTGAACTTCAATGGATAAAGTGAGATGCCAAAACTATTCAAGAGGCAAAAAGCTACAAGTCCCGCTCATCTGATTGGAGCTATGTTTCATTGATAGTTTGGAATTTATATTATATTCTCTTCTTTTTATCCTATTTGATTTTCAGTTGCTTGGGGACAAGCAACAATTTAAGTTTGGTGTTGTGATGAGCGGATAATTTATACGCTTTTTGGCATTGTTTTTAGTATATTTTTAGTAGGATCTAGTTACTTTTAGGGATGTTTTTATTAGTTTTTATGTTAAATTCACATTTCTGGACTTTACTATGATTTTGTGTGTTTTTCTGTGATTTCAGGTATTTTCTAGCTGAAATTGAGGGACTTGAGCAAAAAATCAGATTCAGAGGTTGAAGAAGGACTGCTGATGCTGTTGGATTCTGACCTCCCTGCACTCAAAGTGGATTTTTTGGAGCTACAGAACTCCAAATGGCGTGCTCTCAACGTTGTTGGAAAGTAGACATCCAGGGCTTTCCAGAAATATATAATAGTCTATACTTTGCCCAAGTTTAGATGACGCAAAAGGGCGTTGAACGCCAGTTCTACGCTGCAGTCTGGAGTTAAACGCCAGAAACACGTTACAAACCAGAGTTGAATGCCAAAAACACGTTACAACTTGGCGTTCAACTCCAAAAGAAGCCTCTGCATGTGTAAAATTCAAGCTCATCCCAAGCACATACCAAGTGGGCCCCGGAAGTGGATTTATGCATCAATAACTTACTTCTGTAAACCCTAGTAGCTAGTTTAGTATAAATAGGACTTTTTACTATTGTATAATTATCTTATGATTTTTAGTTCAACTTTGGATCATATTGATCACGTTTGGGGGCTGGCCATTCGGCCATGCCTGGACCTTCATCACTTATGTATTTTCAACGGTAGAGTTTCTGCACTCCATAGATTAAGGTGTGGAGCTCTGCTGTTCCTCATGATTTAATGCAAAGTACTACTGTTTTATATTCAATTCAACTTATTCCGCTTCTAAGATATCCATTCGCACCCAAGAACATGATGAATGTGATGATTATGTGACGCTCATCATCATTCTCACTTATGAACGCGTGCCTGACAAACACTTCCGTTCTACATGCAAACAAGCTAGAATGAGTATCTCTTAGATATCTAATACAGAGGACCGAGTCCGAGATATTAGAATCTTCGTGGTATAAGTTAGAACCCATGGATAGCCATTCCTGAGATCCAGAAAGTCTAAACCTTGTCTGTGGTATTCCGAGTAGGATCTGGGAAGGGATGGCTGTGACGAACTTCAAACTCGCGAGTGCTGGCGTAGTGACAGACGCAAAAGGAGGGTGAATCCTATTCCAGTATGATCGGGAACCTCCAGATGATTAGCCGTGCCGTGACAGAGCATTTGGACCATTTTCACAGAAAGGATGGGATGTAGCCATTGACAACGGTGATGCCCTATATAAAGCTTGCCATGGAAAGGAGTAGGAATGATTGGATGAAGACAGCAGGAAAGCAAAGGTTCAGAGGAACGAGAGCATCTCTATACACTTATCTGAAATTCTCACCAATGAATTACATAAGTATTTCTATCTTTATTTTCTGTTTATTTATTATTATTATTCGAAAACTCCATAACCATTTGATATCCGCCTGACTGAGATTTACAAGATGACCATAGCTTGCTTCATACCAAAAATCTCCGTGGGATCGACCCTTACTCACGTAAGGTTTTATTACTTGGACGACCCAGTGCACTTGCTGGTTGGCTGTATCGAAGTTGTGACAAATTATGAATTAAGATTAAGAGCACCAAGTTTTTGGAGCCATTATCAGGGATCACAATTTCGTGCACCAGTTACTAATGTCATTTATATTAGTAACCTATATATATATATATATATATATATATATATATATATTATTACTTGTATTTTAATACATCTAACCTTTGTAATTATTCATTTAAGATATTTATAACTTGAAACCCTGACTCAGGAGTTTTACAACTTGACACCTAACCCCACCCTTGACACCTAATCATCCTTAATTACCATTAATCATTCCATCCTCATGCATGACCGAACAATTTTTAGAGAGAGAGAGAGAGAGAGAGAGAGAGAGAGAGAGAGAGAGAGAGAGAGAGAGAGAGACCATGGAATCTTTGACCTTCTGAGCTTGATTTCTTGAGATCCGTAGTTCCAATAAAAAATCTAATCTGATTAAAGTGTTTGTATCTTTCTTCTCTTCATGTTGATGTCACTTTTGTTTGGAAAAAATCGACGATAAAGTTTTCTCCCTCCATGGTGGTTCGGCCGAGTTGAAGCATTGGAAGGAGTAACCAATTTTCAACATTTTATTCTTCAATTTCTCATTCAGAAGACTTCACTGGAGCTTCAGTTGTTGTAATTCTCGTACAAAGATAGGGTTTGGTAATTTCATACCGATTAAATATGATTATGATAAGTGAATGTTGGTTTAATTTGTTGATCATTGTTTGAGATTGATTAAAATTATGTTGAATTTCGTTGATATATTGTTGCTTTATTGAGACTATGGTTTGGCCAATTGGCACATCCCATAACCGTGAGTGTTGTTGATGAATTTGGGGCTAGTGTGATGTGAAATATTGGTAGAAATTGATGAGGTTTGATGGTGGAGAGATTAAATTAAAAGTTGTGAAGAATCGGTAACTGTAAAGCTCGAAAATAGATTTAAAATCAAGTATATATTTTGAAAGATCACCAGAGAAGGTTTCGGTTTTGATAAGGATTGTTAGTCACCAACACTAAATTTCTTTTTGAGAATAAAAATGTAATTTGATAAAAGATCGGGGTTAAAAATAGTAATTATATAAGTTTGGGAGTATTTTGAGTAATAAATAAAAGTTCAGGGGTAAAACATATATTTTATAAAAGTTCAAGGTTATTTTTAGAAATATGAAGTTAAATTAGTGATTTTATAAATTATTGGGTTAAAAAATAAAATATTTAAAAGCTTGAGATTTAAAATGAAATTTCTAAAAATTTAAAATAAAGCCTTACAAACTGGTTTTTTTATGTTAAAATAGAAATACTAAATATTACTAATCTTTGATTAATATTATTTCTTATACTAATTTAACTAGTATATTTTATTAGTATATTTTTATTAAGGTTATTATTCTTTTTATTTATTAAATAAGAAAGAAGATAAAATAATAAGATTTTTAAAAGTGTTAGAAATACAGCGTTAAATTGAGAACCTTAAGTTTCTCCTTTCATAAAACATTTAGGAAATAGTGAGAGAATAGTACGAAGATAGTATGTGAAGTTAAAAAAAGGAAAAGAAAAGAGAAAAGATAAGTAACTGTTGATTGTGTCTACTACTAGAGGTGTAATAGAGATATGGTAGTGAGTCCACCCAGAATTACTTTCTAATGTAGGGGAAACATACTTCAGCTGGAGAAGCAGCGCCTGTAATGGAGAGGGCTTACAAAGGTTACATTTGGCATGTTGTAAAGTGGATTTCTTGTAGAGGTTATGCCACTGGAAAGCCATATCTGACATACGGTGTTGGATTATATCGGGAGCGGGTAAAAACCGACAGATGAACTCATTACCTGAACTAGGAATAGACATGCATCATATTGTTTGCGCATATTTTCTATGAAATCCATTATCTGTAATTATGTGTGTGCTGTGCCTAATTTCTTTGTTCTCTAAACATTAAGTTGGTTATGCTGTGCTGATTGTGGTTGATGGCTGAGTATATAATAAAATGAATCTAACTAGCTACCCCGACCTTACTAAGGGCTTCTCAGTTCTTACCCCTTCTTTTCCCCCTTTAGATGGAGATGGGACTGGTCTTCTACGAGCTTGATTATCCATATATCTATGAAGAACCGGCACATCGTAGTTTCTATATAGTAGCCGCCGAGCCTCGAGTACGCTTGTATATATTACGTAAACACCCTTTTCAGCACCCGATATAAACACTCTTCACTTCGATGCTGATGCACCATATGAGTTTCTGCTATCGTGGCTTCACCCGGACATAGCTCACCATCCTTTCTGGACAAACCTTGACACCCTCATGCAGCACATCCAGGGAATTAGGTAATCCTTTAGCCTGTTCGAGTTGAGGAGTATGTTCCCGCGCCTCAGCTTGATGGAGACTTTCCTTTTGAGCCGATTGCATCACATTCATTGGGGGCGCAGTCAGAAGATCAATTGGGTCCTTCAGTAGAGAAACTAGAGTAGATGCCAGTGAACGGACCTGTGTTCGCTAGTGGACCTATACACGGAGATCAGTGCAGTGACAGTGGTACCCAAGATTCCTATAATATCCTAGAGATATCTGATAATGACAATGAGGACCCTGAGGAGTATCTTGAGGTGGTGGAGATCTCATCTTTTGATAGCGATGCTTGACTGCAGACAGTTTCGAATACGGTAGCTCGTTTTAACGTGCTTCAGCTTAGCACCAGTATTTTGGGTTTAGACTCTCACTTTTTGTTAGACCCATAGAGAGACTAGAATTTTGTTAGACTTCTTAGGCTAATTTGAACGTCACACTAAAGGTTTCTTCTATGGGTCAAGCCCCGGAGTGTCAAGTGTTTATATATGTATATATTTTGGATAAAGGATGTATGAAAATGTATTAACTGTCTTCTTTTTGATGATGTCTCTATATATATGTACATGATGTATATTATTATGACTACCTTTTTTATTCATGTATTTATTTTTTGTATTGTTGTTCATGTATGTTAATTTAATTTTCCGTATCCTTTTGTATAAAGAAAAAGTTTTTTTGAAAATTTGATTACGCGCTAACAAGGTTACATGCTTACTATTAAATAATTGTTATATCTAGGAAATAAGTTGGTAATACTCAATTTTCGGTATGATCATGACGTACTAGAAATTGGGTTATTACATCTGCTCCATCTAGAGTATCATTAACTGTTTTGCCTCCATCTTCAGCTAACTCTGACAATTTCAACATGCATAAAACAATGCAAGTATGCTCAAGTCATAAGTAAGAACTTCCAAGTTTAATTAGATACTAATTTAGAAAAAATGTACGTTAAAATGTTAAGACATTTTTCATGACCAAACAAAATAAACAGCAAGTACCATCTACCTTATTAGGACTAGTTATAGCAAATTGGCTAACAATTTCGAAGCGGATTCGTTCTCTCTTGTAAAAAAGCTCTATGAGGTGAAATTCTATAATCTTCATTTCCTCCTGTAATGTAATATCCAACTCAACAAGTAACTTGTTTGTATAGCACATCAACACAATAAATATATAGTTCAGGATCTTTTTCGTAAAACACACCATCAGAAAATGATGGACTTTCTATTTCATAGATTTATTTATTTACCTTCAATTCAACAAGTATGTCTTTAAAGCTCTTCTCAGATGCACATGTTAGAAAAGCATGCCCAATGTTTTTCTTGTAATTTTGTTCCTATTCATGCAGTCCCTTCAAGTTCCAATTTTAATGTAAGAAATATCATTGAAGCAACTAGAATAGCATATATCAAGTTATTACATATTACACATAGTAAGTCAAAAAAATTTTTAATGGTAGCATTAGGGTGCAAACCTACATGGTAGAGCATGCTGATATAGCCTCCAACTAACACCTAATATCAAGATTATTAAACTATGTCTCTGGCAACAGAAATTGTATGTTCTAATGAAGGGAATGAGGAGGCAAAAGTCATTTCTTTAGCAAATATTGTGCTCACACAGCATGATAAAAGTCTTCCATTTTCATTTGTCCTATTAAAACCATCAACTCTTCACAACAATAACAATAACATCAACAACGATATTACTTTTTCATTGTAAAATAATTTTTCCTAATAATAAGTTATAAAAAAGAAAAAATATATTTTTAGATAAAACTAATAAAGCAGCAGATTTACATTAAAATATCAAACTCCAGATCATAATATACCAAGCAAATTGCTAACATAAATAACATTATTTTTCTGTCTATTATACAAAGATAATTCTTAAATTACATTAACTTTTTACTATTTATATTCTCCAGCCTCATCCTTATTATCAAAAGCATCATCTGTGGAGTCTTTTATGTCATCATTCATTGTGAGCTGTAAATCTCTAATGTCACTTTCAGTTGACATGTTCAACCTTGGTTGTGGACAAAAATCAACTTTAGCTTCTTCATTGTCTTCTCCCATGTCATACCAGTCTCATGGTTTCAAATGAACCACTACACTCCATTCTTTATCTACTTCATCATCCATATAGTAAACGAGATGAGTGATAAACCACTATTTTATGGTTTATCTTGTGCTAATTTGAGTGGTTTTTATCAATTCTTTGCTCACTTATTCATATAATTTGCATGGTTTTACAATTCCTTCCTGATTTTGTGATATAGTTGAAAACATGTTTCCTAGGCCTTTAAACTGTCAATTTTAATTATCCTTTATTACCATTTGATGCCGTGGTCCGTGTGTTGAGTGTTTTCAGGCTGTATAGGGTAGGAATGGCTTAGAGGATGGAAAGGAAACATGCAAAAGTGGAAGGAACGTGCGAAAATGAAGTTTAGAGAAGCTGGCAGTGACGCGCACGTGTGGACGATGCGTATGCGTGCCTAGCGCAGAAGACGAGCGACGCATACGCGTGACAAGGAATTTCGCCAAAGACGAGCACGCGTGACCTACGCGTACGCGTGACATGCGCCACGTGAAGAAAGTTGCAGAAAGCGCTGGGGGCGATTTCTGGGCTCCTTTTGGCCCAGTTCTAAGCCCGAAAAACACAGAATAAGAGCTGCAGAATGGGGGGAACACAAGGGGGAACTCATACAACATTCATTCACATAATTTTAGGTTTTAGATTTAGTTTTCTAGAGGGAGAGGCTCTCTCCTCTCTCTAGGTTTTATGATTTCTCTTAGTTTTAGGTTTATTTCTTCTCAATTCCAGGTTCAATGTTCCTTTAGTTTAGTTTCTCTTCTACTTTTATTTATTCTAGCGTTCTAGTTTATTTATTTTCCCAATTTGGTTTATGAACTCCATGTTAGATTTGATTTATTTATTTAATACAATTTGAGGTATTTCATATTTATGATTTTAATTTAGCTTTTTACATTCTTAGCTTTGGTTGAGTAATTGGAGATGCTTGAGTTATCAAACTCGTTTGTTGACTGATAATTAGAGTTTTCTGGTTGATTTGGATCCCTCTAAAGCTAGTCTTTCCTTAGGAGTTGACTAGGACTTGAGGAATCAAATTGATTAGTTCACTTGACTTTCCTTTATTTAGTAAGGGTTAACTAAGTGGGAGCAATGAACAATTCTCATCACAATTGATAAGGATAACTAGGATAGGACGTTCAATTCTCATACCTTGCCAAGAGTTTTCTTAATTATTAATTTACTTTCTTGCAATTTACTTTTCTTGTTCCTTATTCAAAAACCCCAAAAAGATAACCTTCCATAACCAATAATAAATACACCTCCCTGCAATTCCTTGAGAGACGACCTGAGGTTTAAATACTTCGGTTTAATTTTATTGGGTTTGCTTTAGTGACAACAAGTTTTTGTATGAAAATATTCTTTGTTGGTTTAGAAACTATACTTAAGACGTGATTACTCTTGTGAATTCTTTACTAGCAAAAATCCGTTCGTCAATGAGTCTTTGATGTGAATATGTATGGTTCATCATCTTTATTACCGATATGTATCGGACAAGAGAAATTAACACTAGTAAAGCTTAAATGGTCTTGTTTGATGCCTTTACTGATAATTGTATCAGCATAAATACACTTGAATAATACAACTGTGAAATGATAGCTATAGTTCAATTCAATTATGTCCACTATTTTTTCGTAATATGGAACACTGGCAACAACCACTCCATTGTCACACATGCTTGTATAACTTCTTATATTAAAAGATAAACTCCACTAATTTGAGTTTTCATCCCTTTTTTCCTTTGTGATAGATCTAAACTTGCATCCATTGATGTTGTACGCCCCAAAATATCTTGCCTGAAGCATGGGGCTGCATGCAAGCATCTTTATTTCATTCAAATATTGCATACTTTTCATTGAAACCTAGCACCATATAACAAGCATCCTCAGTGAGATCAAAGATAGATATATTATAGGCCAAAAAAACATTGGTCATAACAATATTCTGTCAATCTCATGCTTGAACCACCAAGAAAATTTCTAATCCACAACACTATCTGTCTTAGATTGTGACCTTGTTTGATCCTCTAACCGTTTCTTTGTTTTTTCCTTAAATATTTTTCTGAAATAATAGAAAATTAGTCCAAATAGTCAATGGGTAGAAAGAGCTATATTCGTGTTTGGAAAAAAAAAGCATACTTACTCAATAAATCCTTTCACAACCTCGCAGTTGACTAGCACATGAGATGTTTTTCCATTGGAGTAAGTATAAAATGTGAAGCAGCCCCTCACGACTTTTTAATTTTTGGGAACATATTTTTCCTTAAATTAAGTCTAATGTCAATAGGTTGATCATGAACTCACACTAGTTGGTTGATTCTAGTCTCAATATTATCTAGATATCTAGAATAGAAAAGTTAGAATTTTCTCAGATAAGTAGACCTTCACAATTGAGCCTTCTGCTTGTGCCATATTACGTACATATTGCTTCAAACAACCCAGATACCTTTCATATAAATACAAGGATACACTTAGTATACATAATTGATCGAATTTGATGTCATAAAGGGGTTTTTTTAGAAACTAACATTTTTATTGGATACATCCATTGATAATGCACTAGACTACCAAGATTTATTTATTCAACAAGATACATGATAAGGTGAACCATGACTGTGAAAAAGGATGGAAAAAAAATCATTTTTATATTACACAGGGTCTAGACAACATGATTTTGGAGATCAACAAGTCATAGAGGGCTTATGGCTTTCCCACGAAGTTCTTGAAAAACTGATAAAAAGATCGGCTATCACAGTGGACACCGTGGCAGGCAATGTATTCTTCAACAAAATTAGAAGTAAATATTCCATTAGAATATGGAAGTCATGACTTTTCAACCCAGAAAACATACGTTATGGCAAGTCAACACAACGAGCAATATTGCTAAAGTAACCGGTAACGGTCTAGAAAGACCATATTTTTTATAATCTTTAGGAAAACATCGTTTTGTAAATTTCACATTGTACATATGACAGAAGGATATTTACCACCTTTGCACGACCATAATTCAGGCCTTATGCCCATGCACGGTAAGTTTTTGCAAACTTTAAGATTGTCTTTTAATTTTCCACTATCATTTAATATAGTGAAAACCATATTACCACAAACATTTTTCTCTATATGCATTACATCGAGGATATGATGCATCATATCATCCTCCCAGTTTGAGAGGTCAAATAATACACTCTTCTTTTTTCTATGCGAGTCATCCTGGTCGGCATCTTGACCACTGTGTCTTTTTTTTACGGTCATATTTGAACTCTTACTGAATGAGACATGCACATTGGACTCTTGCCTCAAGATATCTATTCCAGACAACTTCTTTGGTAGAAAATGATGATTTATGGTCTAGTCTAGTCTAAATTTATGGCCCTGATTTAGAAAATGATGATGACCCATGAAACCTCATTTTGACTGAATGTGAGCTGCTGAGCCTTAGCATCCAAGTTACACATAGGACATGCTAACCCACTGTGTGTAATCCACCTAGATAAGTTTTTCAATCTTAGAAAGTTGCTAATAGTCCACATTAGTGCCGCAAACATCTTGAAAGTATTTTCCTCGTTAGCACCATATGTTTCAACGCTATCCCATAATTGCTTCAACTCATCAACCAAAGGTTGCAAGTAAAACATGTAAATTACCTGACATGTTGGGCCTAGGAATAATCATAGATAAAATAAAAGAAGTCTGCTTCATGCAAAGCTATGGAGAAAGATCGTATAGAATAAAAATCACAAGCCAGATGGAATACTTTGTGCTTATATTACCTAAAGGAGTAATTGTTGTTAGCTAAGGCTAAGCAAACACTGCACGGATCCTTAGAAAAATGAGTATACTTTGATAAAATGTTTTCCATGCTTCAGCGTTCTTTGGATGCCCAAACAAGTCATCCTTATTATAAGCCTTTTTATGCCATAACATGTGAATTGATGTTTTGCTACATATGAATAACTATTGCAGTCGTGGTATGAGAGGAAAGTAATAAAGAATATTCACTGGTAAAGGTTTTTCATTTTTCCTAACAGGTATTTTGAGCTTAATAATTGAATCTTTCTGCGTCTTTTGTTTCCATGTTGAAGTTCCACATCACTTGTACTTGGTCAAGTCTTCATCATTACCTTGATAGAGCATGCAATCATTTGGACATGCATCTATCTTTCTGTATTCAATATCTAACTTTTTGATAGACTTTTGGCTTCATACAATATCCTCGAAAGTTTTGATTGCTCAAATGTATCTCACAATAAATCTAGAATAATGGACATTGCCTTGTCACTTACACTGCACATACACTTAATATGATAAAACTTCACTAAAAAGGATAACTTTAAGTATTTTGAGCATTCGGAATATAATTCATGCTCTTTATTTGTAAATAGATCATTAAAATCCCTCACCTTGAATTTGGACCTTCATAAAAATACGACAAATGCTCTTCATCATCTTCAACATGTTCAGCCGTTATTGTGTCCTTGCTCTCATGTTTTATTGTAAAATTGAATGCCTCGTTGGCTATTTGTGACATTGAATTTACTTGGGATACATGATTTTCACTTTTTCAATTACTCGTTTGCAGCTAGAGCTCTCTTCAACTTGCTTCTTACCATGATGCAACCAAATAGTATATCGAAGGAGAAAGGCTCTTATCAATAGGTGGTCGTACTATACTCTTATTTATGTAATTTAAAACCCACATTGAGGTGATGTAACATCCTTACTACCAGAATGTCACACTTCCGGCTGCGCCACTCTGATAAAGAAGATATTACAACAACATCTATATATTTAGTAATAAAATAAAAGCCTTTAACTCGAAACTGTATCAACTTCTCTTTGAAAACCGAAAATACTTTTCTTATCTTTTTACAAACATGCATACATACAAACCAATTACATCACTTCATGTATGTATATATATACATAATAATAAGAGTCCTTTATAAAAGTAACTTACAAATATTAGATATCATTACAATTATGACCCCTATCCCTCTTTACAAAAATATAATAATAATAGCGAGAAAAAAATTAATAACTAAGCTAATACAACAATATCGCATAACCAAAAATGTAGTAATCTCTTCATAAGCTTCTTCGTCCGTTTTCTGAAAAGATAAGTCTATAGGGGGTGAGAACCTAACCACACAGTCTCACCAGAGGAGTTTTAGAATTGTCATAAGAAGATATATAAAAGAAAGTTGTTTTCAACTGTAGTGATCATCGTTCGTCTTATGAACCTCTTTGAAAATCAACAAGTAATTACCCAAAAATCCAAATTTAGATTTTTATTATAAATATCTTAAAAGTTACTTAAATTGTATGAATGACCAACATGTTCCAAGCATAGGTTTATTAAGTCTATGCTGAATCAGTTTAATTTTTCATACTTTGCTAAACCTTAAATATAAATTAATTACAGCCTCCGGCCTAAAGCATAATCAATTCACAGCCTTCGGCCCAAAACATAATTAATCACTTACAAGCCACCACACTCAACCATAATCCAAACAAACAAGTCACAAACACAAGCAATCAAATCGACAATCAAACAATACATAGAGAATAATTATTACACGTAGTATAATCAGCAGTTAACAGAATATCAATTGGGCAAGCTAAAAAATTATGCAAACCCAAGCAATCTCAAAGAAATGCACTATAATGCATGTCTATCTTACTGGTCATGAGCTCACGTGTCAGTTAAACAGCCAAAACCCGACACATCCGGTAGCTAACCCGAATATCGTCTCTCTGTTATGCTGGTGCGCAAAAATAAAACTCGCACAATTGAACCGGCAAGTGCACCAGGTCGTCCAAGTAATACCTCAAGTGAGTGAGGGTCGATCCCACGAGGATTGTCGGATTGAGTAAGCTGTGGTTATTCTACAGATCTTAGTTAGGTGAATAGAAAGTTGATTGTTGTTGTTGTAGGCGGATAAACAAAACAATAAAGAAAGCAATTAAAAATTGACGTAAACACAATAGTGAGAAATCTGTTAAGGCCTTGGAGATGCTTATTTTTCCGGAGTAATACTTCTTAATGACTACTTTAATAATGAGTGATTCATTCAATGGCAAGGCAGTAAGTGATTAAGCCAGGGGTGGTGGTCATTAATCTCCTCTTATCCAAACCAAACACCAGCTGTGATAGTTCAATCTAGAAGAGGGTTAAGCTCATGCAATTCAATCTCTGATGATCCTACTCAAAACGCCACAGACAAGGTCAGATTTTCAGAAACAGAGAATAAAGCTTTATGATTCTAGCCTTAGCGACACAGAGACCTCAATTACCCATGACAAATGGGATTTTATGTCACGTATCCCAATTAGCCCAAGTAACTTGTTGGAACCCGTGATGTACTCTCAAGCCGTAGCTCAATACTATCTGGGTCAGGACTCGTAAAGAACTCATGTAGAATAAGGGGTCATACTCTCGTTCCACCCCAGATTCATAAAGATGAAGAACGACAATACATCATAGAATGAAATCAAACATGTATTAAAGTAGAAAAATAATTATATTAATCTATAGGAATGAGCAGAGCTCCTATCCTTAACCTAGGAGGTTTAGCCGTTCATAGTTTATAGAGAAAACAGAAAATAGGTTAGAAGAAGATGATAGATGATCGAAGATCTTAACAAGAGTGATCTTCCTCCTATTTATACTAATAACTTGACCTAAAAAGATATTAATAATAATTAGAAATTACAAAAATGAAATAGCTTAAGCTAAAGGTGCAAAAATCCACTTCTAGGCTCACTTGATGAGTGTTTGGGTTGAACATGGCGTCTAACTTGAAGGAGTGGCTATTGAACGCCCACTAGAGAGTGTCCACACTGCTTCCTTGCTCCCTTAGTGGCGTTGAATACCAGTTTTGGGCGTTCAACGCTGGCTTTGGTCCTTTTGGGGTGTTGAACGCCAGAAAGGGGGTAATATGGGAGTTCAATGCCCATTTTAGGCAGTCATTATATATTGCTGGAAAGCCCTGAAAGTTAGCTTTCTAACGCCATTAAGATCGTGTCAATTGGACCTTTGTAGTTCCAGAAATGCTCGTTTGAATGCATTGAGGTCAGGATTTGACAGCATCTGCTATCCTTTCTTAGCCTCTGAATCAGACTTTGCCAAAACTTGCCAGATTCACCCAAAAATCACCTAAAATCATAAGAAAAATACAAAAACTCAAAGTAGCATCCAAAATATGAATTTTGTACTAAAACATAATAAAACTCAACAAAATATAACTAAAAACACTAAGAAAATAGTGCCAAAAAGGGTATAAAATATCCACCCATCAGAACATCAAACTTAAGCTGTTACTTGTCCTCAAGCAACTGAAAACAAGTAGGACTAAAAAGAAGAAAAAGATACAATAAGTCTCAGAGTTGTCAATAAAGCTCAGTGCTAAATAATTGAATGTGGCTATTAGCTCTTTATTTTTGAACAGTTTTGGCATCTCACTTTCCTTTGAAGCTCAGAAATATTGACATCTATTGGAACTAGAATCCGGTTGATATTATTGATTCTCTTCTTTTAGCTTTTCTTGATTCTTGAACACAGCTTCTTTTTGGTGCTTTGCACCTTCTTGAGCCTAGCCGTGACTCTAAGCGTTTTGTTTTCTCGTATTACCACCGGATACATAAACGCCACAAGCACTTAACTAGGGGAACCCTTTGGATTCGAATTTAGCTTTTCTTAAATTCCCAGACAGTGGAGCCCAGAGTTCTTAAGCGTACTCTTTATCTTTGGATCACGACTTTAACTGCTCAGTCTCAAGCTTTTTACTTGACACCTTCACACCACAAGCATTTAGTTAGGATAGCAACTCATTTGAGCTTTTTAGGCCAATTTATGACCCTCCTAACCATTGATGCTCAAAGCCTTGGATCCTTGCTCTTTTAAATTTTCTTTTTGAGCTTTTCTTTTTCTCTTTCTTTTACTTTTTCTTGTATCAAGAATCAATATTTTTTTCAGAGAATCAATAATACTTCTCTAAATTCACTATTCTTCAAGAATCAATACACTCAAATTCAATATCAATCATTCACTTTTAATTCATACATTTAGAAATAAATGCAAGGCCACCACATCAAAATAATCGGAATAACTCATAATATACTTGAAACTTATTGACGGAGGATTTATGTCGGTAAAGAATTTCTCAATAAAATCGTATTGCAAGTATAGTTCTAAACTGACATACAATCCTTGGTCAACGTTTAATTTGTTTGTCACAATGCAAACCAATAAAAATAAATGGAGTATTTAAATCTCGGGTCGTCTCTCAAAGGAATTGCAGGGAAGTGTACTTATTATTGGTTGCAGAAAAGTATTTTTTTTGGGTTTTTTTTAATGGTGAACAAGGAATGTAAATAACAAAATAAACTAACAACTAAGAAAAGTCATAGCAAGGGTTGGGAATTGGAATTCCTATTCTCATTATCATTGTCAATTGTGATGGTAATTGCTTTTTGCTCTCACTTAGTTAACCTCTAACAATTGAAGGAAAGTCAAGTGAGCAAAATCAACTTAAGTTCACAAGTCCTAATCAAAGACTAGATTTAGTGAAGCTTAAGCCAACTAGGAACTTTCAATTACCAATCAACAAGAGACTTTAACAATTCAAGAGTCTCCAAATTACTCAATCCAAGCCAAGAACACAAAAATCCATTTTAAAATTCAACCAAATATTTTATCAAACACTTGGAAGGCACAAAACAAAAACATAAAAAATTAAGAAGAAATAATAAAATCTAAGATTAACAATTGTAAGAAAACAATAACAACAAATTAAAGAAAGTGACAATAAACATAAAATACCTCAAAGTGCATTAAAAGAAAATTAGAATCAACAAAGAGTCATGAACAATAAAACAACAAGGTAAAGGAAATAACGTATAAAACTAAGAAAACAAGGAGGTAATAACAAGAAATTAAAAGAGGAACTTGAATCAATATAAGAAGTAGAATCTAAACCTAGATGAAACAGAACATAAAAGAAGAAACCTTAAAACCTAGAGAGAGGAGAGATCCTCTCTCTAGAATTCTACATCTATCTCTAACTAAAAGTGTGTGGAATGGAATGATGGATTCCACTCCTGTTCCACTTCCCAGCCTCTTATCTTCATTTTCGGACCTGAAACTGAGCCAAAAGCAGCCCAGAAATCTCCCCCAATATTTTCACTTTATTGCAGCACGTAACGCTCATCACGCGTACGCCTCATCCACGCGTACGCATCGGTTGGACGAAGCTCCTGGTCACGTGTACGCATCATCCACGCATACGTGTCGGTTCCAACTTCTCAAATCTTCAATTTCTTGTGTTCCTTCTACTTTAGCATGCTTCCTCTCCTTCTTCTAAGCCATTCCTACCCTATAAACTCTGAAATCACTTAACAAACACATTACAACATCGAATGATAATAAGAGAATATTAAAAATTAATAATTTAAAGGATTAGTGGATTCGATCCAAAATAAGTCATAAAATAGTGGTTCATCAAATCTCCCCACACTTAAATATTACATTGTCCTCATGCTAAGCTCAAGGGAACCAAAAGAGTGAAGGAAAAATGGTAGGACTTATGCAATACAACCTATCTATATGAATACAACTACATGATAAATGCTTCTACCTACTTGGTTAAAAGTAAATCAACCTCCAAGAATATATGAATAAGTAGGATTAGACCATGTATTCATGAATTCCACTAATTCAAATTTCAAAATGAAGTACAAACAAACTTGCAAGAAGAAATCTCATGAAATCCGGAAACAAGGAATTGAGCATCGAACCCTGATCGGAAGTGTTCGAACCCTAGACCTTTTTCTCTTATGTATTTTCTACGGTGGAGTTTCTACACCTCATAGATTAAGGTGCGGAGCTCTGCTGTTCTTCATGAATTAATGCAAGTACTATTATTTCTCTTTCAATTCATGCTTACTTCTTCTGCAAGATATACTCTCGTACTTAATTCAGTTAAGTCAGAATGAAGGGGTGACCCATGACAATCACCCACTATCTTCGTTACTCGCTTAGCCAAGATCCGCGTGCCTGACAACCACAAGTGGTCTACATGATGTTCAACGTAGTCATTGGACGACAGCCGGAGTATAGTCTCTTGGTTTTCTAATCCACAGATTTGACTTGCCTCTCTTGACAATAGAGCATTCGAATCCGTGAGATTAGAACCTTCGTGGTAGAGGCTAGAACCAATTGGCAGCATTTCTGAGATCCAGAAAGGCTAAACCTTGACTGTGGTATTTCGAGTAGGATCTGGGACAGGATGACTGTGACGAGCTTCAAACTCACGAATGTTGGGCGCAGTGACAGTGTGCAAAAGGATAGAGAGATCCTATTCTGACACAAGTGAGAACCGACAGATGATTAGCCGTGGGGTAGCTGTGCCTGGTATTTTTCATCCGAGATGAGAGATCCGACAGTTGATTAGCCGTACAGAAACCGTACCTGGACCATTTTCACTGAGAGGACGGATGGTAGCCATTGACAATGGTGATCTACCAACATACAGCTTGCCATGGAAGGGAGCACGCATGATTGGATGAAGACAATAGGAAAGTAGAGGTTCAGAAGCAACAAAGCATCTCCAAACGCTTATCTGAAATTATCACCAATGAATTACATAAGTATCTTATTTTATTTTATGTTTTATTTATCTTTCAATTATCAAAACTTATAACCAATTGAATCTGCCTGACTAAGATTTACAGGATGACCATAGCTTGCTTCAAGCTGGCAATCTCTGTGGGATCGACCTTTACTCGCGTAAGGTTTTATTACTTGGACGACCTAGTACACTTGCTGATCAGTTGTACCGGAGTTGTGAAAGGTGTGATCACAATTCCGTGCACCACAAACACACCACGATATCGAATGGTAATAAGAGAGGATTAAAAATTAGTAATTTAAAGGCCTAGGAAGCATGTTTTCAATCATAGCATAAAATTCGGAAGGGAACTTAAAAACATGCAAATTATATGGATAAGTGTGAGTAAAGTTGATAAAATCCAATTAATTCGATCCAAAATAAGTCATAAAATAGATGTTCATCAAATCTTCCCACACTTAAAAATTAGCATGTCCTCATGCTAAGCTCAAGGGAACCAAAATAAATGGTAGGACTTATACAATGCAACCTATCTATATGAATGCAACTACATGCTAAATGGTTCTACCTACTTGGTTAAAAGTAAATTAATCTCCAAGAATATATGAACAAGTAGGACTAGACCATGTATTCATGAATTCCACTAATTCAAATTTCAAAATGAAGTACAAACAAACTTGTAAGAAGAAAGCTCATGAAAGCTGGGAACAAGAAATTGAGCATCGAACCCTCGCCGGAAATGTTTGCACTCTAATCTCTCTAGTGTTTGAGGGTCGATTCTCTCAATTCTCTACTAATCTTGCTTTCTAAGCCTTGCTCTTCTTCTACCAATCAACAAGAATTCAATGCATGAACACACATATCAAGAGGTCTTTTAAGGGTTTTAATGGGGTTAGGGTCAAGGTAGGAATGTATTTGGTTAAGTGGACTAAAATCTGAATTCTTGATTAACCTAAACTTCCCACCTAACCTAAGACAATCCATGTAATCAAAATGCAAAACCTAACTACCCATTGACTTTCTTTTCCACATATTCATGCATCCCAAATTTGAATACAACTCATATGCATTGCTATCACCACTTTCTTTAGGGAATTTTTGTCCCCTTTTATTGCTTTTTTTTCTTTTTTTTTCTTTTTTATGCATTTTATATATGTCGTGGATTATATATACATGAGAGATCAATGCATATGATTAAGTTATTGAATGCATGAACATGCGCCCAAAATTCCTTTCACATTTTTACAAAAAGTATAACATACCCAATTTCCAAACCAAATGTTCCCAAACCTAACCTCCACACACTTAAATCATGAACACTCTCAATAGTCTAAGCTAACCAAGGATTCAAATTAAGGACATTCATTATCTTCCGCTTAGAGTTAGTGATGTGCTAAAATAGAGAACAAATGAGGTAAAATAGACTCAACATTGGTTTGCAAAGGATGATAAAAGGGTAAGGCCATATGGGTATGTGAGCTTAGTGAAACAAAGGACTCAATCACATAAGTGCATGCATACATCAATCAATGGACATATAGAATCAAGCAAGACAAAGATCACAATCTTAGAGAGAACAACACATACCAAAAAAATATTGGTTGATAAGATGCAACGAATCAATAGGCTCAAAATCTCACTGGGTTTGTGTGTTCTAGCTCTAAAACCATGTTCCAAAATAAATTCTTCAAACAAGCTCAACAAAAGTTTAGACTCAAATTAGCGAAATGCCCTACGACAGTTTCTTGGAAAAGAAATCATCACTTCAACCAAGTAGTCCTAACAAGAAAGAAGTGGTAAAATATGTACAAATTCTAACTAACATGCAATCTATCATGCAATGCAACAACTAACTAACAAAGAAGATTAAGAATTAGTGTTGGAAAAAGAAGTAGTTACCCACGGAAGTCGGTCCTCGACCTCCCCACACTTAAAGATTGCACCGTCCTCGGTGCATTCATAGATGAGCAAGGGGTGGGATGCTACCACTGATGAGTTTCTTTAAAAGATTGTGCGGAGAGACTTGCTTTTCGCCTTATTTAGAAGCTTTTCCTTTCCCTTCTTGGTGGCCAGCCTGAAAGGGGAGAAAAGAACAAAAGAATATGCCAAAAAATAAAGCAAATAGAATATAGGTGGGGGCTAATGTCACATAAGAGTGGGATTCTCAACTACATGGTAGCTACAACATGTAAGTGAGAAAACAAGGTAAGCGAATGGCATATCAACGGTGAAAAAATCGCAATAATGAGTAAGAAAAAGTTGGTCATGAATGACAACGTGAGTTCATATCAATGCACAACGAATGCAAGTATTAATAGAGATTAAGCATTGACCTAAAAATTTTATCACCCAATCAATATGAAATAAGTCACGAGGCACAAAAACAATTCAAGAAATATTCAACAGTTGAGTAAGAAAATTCAACACCAATGGAAAGATAGCAAACTTAGAGGAGAAAATAAGAACAAGCATAAAGTTAAAATGCAATGAATGAAAGGATGCGAACGCAATAGACAAATGAAAATGAAAGTGGATAGAGATGAGAAGTGAAACTTTGAAAAGATGGAGAAGAAGAAAGTAAGAAAGGAAGAAGAAAGAAGAAAGAAGAAGAAAGGAAAAGAAACAGGGCAGAAATGGGAGAGCAGAGGTCGTAAAGTCGACGCGCGCGTGCGCATGAAACAAAACAAGGCAGGTGACGCGTACGCGTCCATCATGCTTACGCGTGAAATGAAGAACTGTTAGAGAGATAACTAGTAAGTGATGTTCATATTTTTTCTTTTGAAGTTGTAATTTGTCAAACTTTAAAATTAATTTTTGGAAAAGTTTTTTAGATTTTCATATCCTGACTTTTGGGATATTCTAGCAACAATTATATACAACACAAGAAGTAATTAAGGAACATGAAAGTAAAAAAAATATTATAGAATATACATTGATTTATTCAAATTTTTAGGAGTTTGAGCTTCGGATCATTAATAGAAAGTATAATAAATTTAAAATTTGTATCAATAATTTTTTGTTAATCGAATTGAATTATTTATAGTCTTCAATCAATGTTATATGACTCTGTGAAACTCAGTTTTGAGTAAAAGTTGAATAATTAAGAATTTTAGAATACATAAATTGCTAAAACGATATTACTTAAAATTGATTGATGTTTCTGAAATAGATTCAAGAATTTGAAACTAATTCAAATATTTTGAACCTCGGTGGAGCGGAAAATAATTGATTTACCCGTCTTACACTGGGCGCCAAATATTTTTGTATGGATGAATGATGAATCCATATTTTATGATATATTTTGACTCAATTTTGTACGGATTTCATCACATAAAGTCATACTTAAGAACTAAAATAGCATATTTTTGTGTTTGATTCCTAAATTGAACTTAAATGTGAAAACATGCAATTTTGTGCTTAAATTGAGCAAATTAATTTCACTTTTATGCCATTCGATGCCGTGATATGTTTCGTGAGTGATTTCAGGTCATTTAGGCAAGATTGGCTAAGCAAAAGTGGAAGAAGGCGTGTAGAAGAGAGAACACATGAAGAAAACAAGGAAAAGCACACACAGCGAAGTGTGCGTGCGCACAACCATCTGTGCGTATGCACGGAAGAACATTCAGCCAAGTATGCGTACGCACACATCTGTGCGTACGCACAGGACCCTGCACGTGGTTTCATTAATGAAACACGTGCTGCGATTTCTGATGGCTTTTGGCCCATTTTGGAAGGGTTGAAGGCTGGATTTTGATGCTATATGAAGGGGATATCAACACTTATGAAGGCATTAGAGTAGGAGGCATCATTTTTACATTTTTTTTGCATAGTTAATTAGGAGTAGGAGTAGTATAGAGTAGATTACTCTCTTAGGGTTTATCAATTTTCATTGTAGCATTTTATAGCAAACTTTGATTTTGGATTTTGCTTCTTTTAATTGTAAGTACTCTTAATTTTCTCTTTAATTACATTGTCTTTACTTTCATTTCCTTTGGTTCAAGTTATTTTGTTTATAATTGCAATTTTGAGTTTTTTGAAGTTTTGATTGATGAATTTAATGTTTATTGCTTTCTTTATGCTCAGTTACTTGTTTATATTTGGTTTTGTGAATAGTTGGTTATAGTTTTCTATTTTCCTTTGCAAATTCTCATGTTTTGGTTTTATGCCCACCAAGTGTTTGTAAAAATACCACTTGGTAATTTTGAGTAGATTTTCACACCTTGGCTTGGGGTTTGAGTTCCTAGGTTACTAGAGTCATAATGTCCGGCATTTAGTGGTAATTCTTGGGGAGTTAGTTGACTCTTATTTCCACTAAAGCTAGCCTTTTATCAACTAGTTTGGTAAGTTGGTTAGGACTTATGAATTAAGGTCAATTATGCTTGCTTGACTTACTCCTCGATGTTAGGGGTAGACTAAGCGAGATTGACTCATCATAATTATCATAGTTATGGTTATGGCGACGATAGAATTCCTTGGATCCTCATTCCCAAGTCAAGGCTTTTTATACATACCTTTGCATTTTCACTAGTTTTGATCTTGTTCCTTTTTATTTGTATTAATATCAATTTTGATCATTCCTTAGTTCTTTTATTTCTTAGTTCTTTTAATCTTTAGTTCTTTGATTTGAAACCCCTTTTCCTCACAACCGAAAGAGTAACATTTCAATTGCATTCCTAGGGAGAATGACCCGAGGTTTCATTACTCTCGGTTAATTTGAATTGAATTTAACATTTGATTAAGAGAATTCATTGTTGGTTTGGACTATGCTACCAACGAATTGATTCTTGTTTTGATTGATTCTAAACCGGCAATAACTCTCTTACTAATGAACTTCTAAGGTATAGTCCCTTGCGATATTGTAATACACATTTTCTTTGATGCAGTGAGTATAACTCGGACGCCAAAGAACACGCTGGGTGGGTTCCTACAAAAGATACTCTGACACTCAAATCAATAAGTGTTTAAGAGGTATAAGAATTCTATGGATATAGAATGTTAGTGATAGTTTATAGACATATAGCTATCATAAAACTAATCGTATGTGTATATCCCTAGTTGAGATATAAAAGGTATTTTTTAAGGTATAGGATTGATGAATGAGATTGATGTTATGACTATTTGGTCATTAAGATAGAAATGATGTGATTAAGCTCGTCGGTTATAAAGTTAGAATTAAGATAAATAAAGATGATTTATGACTATTTGTGTATAATAAAAATCGAGTTATATATAATGTAACAGATTATCAATATTTTTGCTTTTTCACCTAGTGTTTTAAAAGTTAAGGTTTATGATCCAGTAGTTTAAGATATAACTAAAAGGAAAAATTACTCTAAAGGACCGTTAGAAAGATTTAATTATTAAAAAGGACCTTTAATATCAAAATTATTAATAAGGATTAATGTTTATAAGATTTAAGAAGAAAGACCAAATTTTTTTATAAAAAGACAAATATATCATTAATTATTTCATTATTTATTTTTCAAAATCTTTATAAATATAAGGGTTAAGTACGATTTTGGTCCTAAGGTATAGACTGAAAATTTTTTTCGTCCCCATCCTCTTTTTTATACAAAATTGTCCATGAGGTTTAACTTAGTTTTAAAATCATCATTTTTACCAAAAATTTAATTTTTATTACTAAATTACCCTTAAAAAATTATAAATTAAAAAAAGGAAAAAAGAAAAACATAATGGATAAGAGGGAAGAAGGGCGGGGATCACGCGAGGGGGGAGGAAAGAAGAAGGGAAAGGGGAAAGGGATGAGGCTTGGAGCCGCCGTCACTGTCAGGAATCAAAACGAGAGGGAGAAAGGAGACGCGAGCCTTACCGCCATCGAAGAGCTCGTGAAGAGAGAGAAAACGCTCGGCCGGGGAGAGGAAGAGGGGTACCTCATCGCTGTCGCACTCCACCACTGCCGCCGGTGCTTCTGGTCCTCACCGCGGCTTCTGGTCCTCGCCGTTGCTTCTGGTCCTCACCGCCACTTCACATCCTCGCCCTGCTCCTCACCGCTGGTCCTGTCCAGGGTTCTATTTCTGATTCATTCTGCTTCTAATTTTTTTTTCTTCTGATTTGATCTTCTACTTCTGATTCTGATTCTAATTTTATTATTCTTGTGCTTCTGATTCTGATTCTGATTTCATTGTTCTTGTGCTTTTGATTCGGATTCTGCTTCTTTGATCTTATTGCGCATCCATGAGTGGTTGTTTCTGCTTCTGTTTTCGCGTTTGTTTCTACGGGGATAGCTCCTTTGAGGGGCCATAGAGGAGGAGGAACGACGACTGTGTAAGACAGTGTCTAGGACGGCGGCAATGATGACAACGATGAGGACCATGGAGGAGACTATGAGTATGATGAGGCGCTTGCGATTCTTTTTCTAAAAGGCTTGCTTCTCTGCCTCGTCTACTTTGCCATACCTCTTGAACGAGTTTATCGAATCCATTAATCAATGAATCAGTTTTTTTTCTGGTTCTCTTTTTTCCTTGGTTGGTGTTTACAAGTGAAGAGTGAAAATAGGAAAAAAGAGCTATAATATCTCTGTTTCTAGAATAGGAAGAGGTATCATTGGCTCTCTGCTTCTGTTTCTACGTTTGTTTCTGCTTCTATCTTTATTTTTGATGAAGAAGAAGAGACGTTGTGATGAAGAAGAAGAAAAAGAAGAAGAGAAGTGTATTTTGATCCGAAGGACGATTTTAAAATTACGTTGAACCTTAGGGATGATTTTATATGCAAAAAAAGGTTAGGAATGAAAAACATTTTCAGTCTGTACCTTAGAGACCAAAATTGTACTTAACCGTAAATATAACTTTCATTCTTCCTAAAATTTTGGACATCTTCATAGTTATTTATTTTTCTCACTTATTTTCTTATTTATGCAGTCTTGTATCCTTTCTTTCCTCCTTCTTTTGGACTCTTCAAAAGCACAATCTTCTTCCACCATAGGCTTGTGAAATTAAATTAAATAAGGATATCAAAACAATGATGCCTTCCTCATTAGTAAGACTTAATTAATTCTAAGGAAGCCAAACATTATTTGAGCGAAAGATAAGAAGTATAGCTTTTAATTTTGGGTTTGTCTACCTGAAAAACAATTTTGTAACAAATCCCTATTATGAAAATTAAAACATTAATTCATCTTATTATGTCAATCTTAGCTAAAAAATTGATGAAAATGTAAAGCAATAGCAATGAATTTATCCAGAAATTTGTATCTTGAAACAAGGGATTATGATTTCAACGATCTTCATCTAGTAATTTGATTTTGGCCCCAAGTGGCAGTCAAGTGACTATGAAATAAGCCTCCATTGTTGACTCTATTAAAGAGCCTCTATCCCTCTTAATCAATAATTATGTATTGACTTTATTTTAAATATTTAATCAATAATATTTCCAACAACTTCTTAACCTAATCAAACTAATTCCAAATATTAACTCTTGTCAAGAAATTGTTACTATAACTACCAATTGATGTTTATAGTTTGATAGGTTCCCATTCTACACATTAACCAAATTAGGATTGTTAGTTAAAATATTGAATATTACTAAAATTTTTTAGTTTAATAACACCAATTAATCTGATTATAGTTTTGTTAATCATCAATGAATGGAAGCCCCATTAAGCCAGAATTTGACATCAAGGATAATAATTTTTAGACGGTAATTTCAATTCGGGTTAGTCCTCATTAGCTCCATTCAAATACACAAAATATTCCAGAGATAAAATATAAAAAAAAAAGTGAGAATGTAATCGCAGAAAACGGCTCCACAAATCATAAGAGTATCGAAATCCGCAGGTTCTTATCAAGAAGCGAAAGAAGTGAAACTCTTGTTCTTGGTCCAAGCTATCAGCATCGTGGGCATTGAACCTAAACCCTAAATTAAAAAAAAAATAGTTTACACTTTAAGTTTGAAATCCTCAGAGAACTACTTCAAATCAAACACAGCATGGGCAAACCAACCTGTGACACAAAAGCAGTGAATTTTTCAAAGAAACATATCCGCATAAATGAGAAAATAAATAATTATAAAATTAACCAAAATTTTAGAAGAAACGAAAGTCATATCTATAAAGATTATGAAAAATAAATGAAAAAATAATTAAAGATATATTTATCTCTTTATAAAAAAGTTTGGTCCTTCTCCTTAAATATTACAAATATTAATCCTTCTTAATAATTTTAGTATTAAAGGTATTTTTTAATAATTAAATCTTTCTAACCGTCCTTTAGAATAATTTTTTCTAACTAAAAGGATTAACTTTTTAGGGCTATCATAACACGAAAAACGCTGAATACCGTCAGAATTATCATCGAATTTAGCTTCGCAGAATAGCGGCGTCTTTACCGGTGGATTTACCGGCGATTTAGGGGTCAAATTCGTCATGTCAAAATATTACCGATAGATTTTCGTTTCCGACGGTAAATTCACCGGTAATAATTGGAGGAAAAACGGAAAAAATATGGGTAACATTTAGGGTCGGGTTTACCGGTGAAAAATCCAATGGTAAATCCACTTAGTGGAACGCTGTGTTTGGTAACCCGCAATATGTTAGCATCGAATTTACCCGCTGGTAAATCTGACGGTAATTATGCACTAAATTCGAACCGCAAACCATCTTCTCCCACATTTGAATTTTCTTCTCTCTAACCCTCTCGCCTCCCTCTCTCTCTACCCCTCTCATCTCTTTGGCAGCCCCCTCTTCTCCGAAAGGCCCCTTAGACACCGGCAGCTCCCTTTTTCTTCGGCATTGTTCACCGGTTTTGCCATCACCGTTGCTGCTGTCGAATTCTGCCGCTGCTGTCGCTGCTTCTATCGTCTTTTTCTTCTCGACGCTAGTGCTCTTCTTCAGGTAATGCTTTTGAACTTTTCTTTTTCTAAAATAGGAATAAGGATTTGTTATTATAATTTTATTTCTGATTTGTTATTATAATTGTGTTTTTTATTTGGTTTTGATTTGTTCTTATTCTAAATAAAAAATATTTTGAGGTGTTGTTGATTAAGTTATAGGTTTGATGATGAATAAATTAAAACACCTAAGTAGTTAGGAACTCAACTAATTAGTTAATTGATTAAGTTATTTTGGATATGTTGTGGCTATTTTTAAGTTTTAATTTATGATTGAGGTTAGTTGAATTTGTGAGAACCATAAAGATGGATATATGTCCAACTTTAAGGGAGGTTATGCCAAAAAATTTTCCAAATAATATAAATATACACAGGATTTATATTGTATTTGCTGATTTATGTGATTTAAAGTGTCTATAAATTTTATCTTTGCTATTACATTGTTTTTGTGACTAGTGTTAATTGATATACTCTTTGCAAGCATGACGAGAGGTAGAGGTGTCACGGATCGACCTTGTGGTTGTGGTAGAGGGAGGGGTTCTACTGGTACCCGTGGGACTTCTTAGTTGTTCCCTGGTGCACGAATTTTCACACTTCGTACAACTGAACCAGCAAGTGCACTGGGTCATCCAAGTAATACCTGAGCGAGTCAGGGTCGATCCCGCAAGGATTGTGCTTTGAAGCAAGATATGGTTATCTTGTAGATCTTGGTAAGGTGAATAGAAGAAGTAGGTATTTTGTTTAATGCATAAAAGAAAATAAAGAGAACTTAACTAGGTTGATATGTTTGCAACGATAAGAAGATGGTTAAGGCTTGGAGATGCTTTATGCTTCTGGATAACTCTGGTTTTACTGTCTTCTTCAACTGTGAATAATTTCTTCTATGGTAGGCTGTAAGTTATCAACGCTGGTTGAGAGGTCACCAGTGCTCCTCCAGATCTGAACCCCAGGGTTAGTGTGGATCCATTCTGATTAAGGGTGAAGCTCCTGCAGTCCATTCTCCTTAATGATCCTACTCAAAACGCCACAGACAAGGTTGAATCTTCTGGATCAGAGAATGCTATGCCTTTGGGTTCTAGCCTCTACCACAAAGACTCTAATCTCCCCATACCTTGGCTGAACTGGTATCTCGAGAAGTCCCCAACGAAGTCGTGGATTAGCCGTCTAAGAGATGTATAATCAAGCTAGTGGTTCAATGCTTTCCAGTTACGTTGTCACACGAAACCAAGAAGAATACGGGTGGTTGTCAGGCACGCGGTCTTAGAAAGAAGAACAAAGATATATCTTAGAATAGAGAATCAAACACGGATTGAAGAGAAACGGTAATACTTTTATTAATCCATAAAACTCAGCAGAGCTCCTCCCTTCAACCTAGGAGGTTTAGAAACTCATACTGATAGGAAATACAATCATCAATGTGTAAAGTGTGCGTCCTCTCCTTGATGAGAGGGTAAAAGTTTTTAAATACTAAACTAATGACTAAGGATTACATTAAAAAGGATAAAATAGTCTTTTAGTGCTAAAATCTATTTCTGGGGCCCACTGGGTGAGTGTTTGGGCTAAGCTTGATTGAGATCCACGTGCTAGGAGGCCTCTAGGACATTGAACGATGGCTAGGGGGTCCTTTATGGGCGTTAGACATTGGTCTCTTCTCCTTTAGGCGCTGGACGCCAGAATAGGGCAAGAGGCTGGCGTTGGACGCCATTTTTGGGCCTTCAATTCTGAAGCAAAGTATAAACTATTATATATTTCTGGAAAGCCCTGAATGTTAGCTTTCCATATCCGTTGAAAATGCTTCAATTAAACTTCTGAAACTCCAGAAAAGCTCTTTCGAGTGCAAGGAGGTCAGATCTGGACAGCATCTGCAGTGCTTTCTCTGCCTCTGAATCAGACTTTTGCTCTAGCTCCTCAATTTCAGCCAGAAAATACCTGAAATTGCACAAAAATACACAAAATCAAAGTAGAATCTAAAAATGTGAATTTTACACTAAAACCTATGAAAACTTAATAGAATTTAAACAAAACATACTAAAAACTATATGAAAATGATACCAAAAACATATCCTACAAAGTTCAAAGTTAAAGTTCTTAATATTTACATTTACAACATTAATAGACTCTAATCAAATAATATTCAAATTAGATCTATATTATAATGTAAGTTCATGATAAAAGGAAAATATGTATGCTAAGATTATTTTTTAATAGGAATTATATTAAAATTTTTTAGTCATTAATTATTAACCAATATTAGAATTATTGTATATATGTTCTAGAGCATTGATTATTCACACCTTTCCTTTTATATTTAAGTGAGGCTTCAGAAAACGATGGTTATGGGGGTTGCATACCCTGTTTGGGTATTTATTCAAATCAATGTGATCGTATAAAATATCCGCTCATCATAACACCAAACTTAAATTGTTGCTAGTTCCCAAGCAACTAAAAACACAGTAGGATAAAAAGAAGAGTAAGATACAATAAATCTTAGAGTTTCTAATAAAGCTCAGTTTCAATTAGATGAGAGGGACTTAGTAGCTTTTTGCTTCTGAATAGTTTTGGCATCTCACTATCCATTGAAACTCTGAAGTGTTGGTTTCTTTAGGAACTTAGAATCCATGTGATATTATTGACCCTCTTAGTTTCATTCTTGTTGATTATTGAACACAGCTTTTAGAGTCTTGGCCGTGACCCTAAGCACTTTGTTTTCCAGTATTACCACCGGATACATAAATGTCACAGACACTTTAACTGGGTGAACCCTTTCGGATTGTGATTCAGCTTTGCTAGAGTCCCCAGATAGAAGTGTCTAGAGTTTTTATGCACACTCTTAGGATCTTTGCATCCTTTTACCTTTGCCTTTTGGTTTAAAGGGTTATTGGCTTTTTGCTCTTGCCTTTTGGTTTGAAGAGCTATTGGCTTTTTCTGCTTGCTTTTTCTATTTATTTTTTTCGCATCCATTTTTTTTCTTTTTTTGCAACATGCTTTTTCTTTTTCCTTTTTTTGCTGCTTTTTTCTTGCTTCAAGAATCAATTTTTGGATTTTTCAGATTATCAACAATAGTTTTCCTTTTTCATCATTCTTTCAAGAGCCAACATTCTTAATTTCAATTTCAAATATGCACTGTTTATTCATACATTCAGAAAACAAAAGCAATGCCACCACATCAAGATAATTGAACTATTCTTATTATAAACTTGAAATTTATGTATCTCTCAATTCTAAATAAAATTTTCTTTTAAGTAATGGTGAGAGACATATGGAACATTTTACAGCTTTAAGACATAAATGGAAATGATCATGTAATAAGAACAAGAGAACAGATAATAAAGCACAACAGAAAATAGAAAAATGACATAAGGAAAGGGGATTAAGAGAACGAATCCACCTTAATGGTGGCGGCTAGTGCTCCTCCTTGAGGATCCAACGTAGTGCTTGATCTCTTCAATGTCACTCCTTTGTCTTTATTGTTCTTCCCTCATAGCCCTTTGATCTTCTCTAATTTCATTGAGGATGGTAGAATGCGCTTGATGCTCCATCCTCAACTGGTTCAAGTTAGAGCTTAATTCTCCCACAGAAGTATGCCATTGATCCCAATAGCTTTGAGGAGGAAAATACATCCCTTGAGGCATCTCAGGCATCTCATGCTGAGGCAGCTGCACAGGCTCATGTGCATGCTCTCTAGTTTGTTCTATCTTCTTCTTAGTGATGGGCTTGTTGTAACACCCTACCACACAGAGTTTTACACCTAGGATGTAAAACAGAGGTGGTGTGGTATTATGACCTATAAAATATAAATATATAATAATACATAACAAAGGATATAGTATACTAGGAGCCTTGAAAAATGGATTAAGCAAAATTCATAAAATAAAAAGTGCAGCTCAGAACAACGTAACTTGCGTACACTAAGGTTCAAAGGCATAAGTAAACAGAGAGCCAGAATAGAGGATCAAGAATACAAAATAACAAGCTCCAAACTCAGCCTACAAAGCTAAGGTTGACCGGAGAATATTTACATACATATATAAGTATCCCAAAATACCCAAAATACAGAAATAAAACCTTAACTCTCCTTAAACCTCTAAGAGGAACAAAATAAACAAGTTTCTTAGAGAGAAAGCTAAGTAGCTAAGTACATATATATACATAAACAGCTAATCAAAAGAACCAAGGGACCACTCTGCTTCAGGGATCCAGACGCCTAGCGAGGAGCCTCTCGACTTGCATCTGAAAACAACAACACAAGGGTAAGAACCGGAGGTTCTTAGCATGGTAAAGGTGCCACGCACATAAGATATAAGGTCCTGAGAATGCCAGAGGAAATCCTAGAACGCCAACACTTAGTTATAAAACTTAATTTCTAAACAGAAGCCATAAAAAGGGTAGGTGTTCTAAGGAATTCTAAACTTACCTACTTAAACCTAACTTTATCACCAAATCGGTCCACCCTTCCTCCATTCCTCCATCACTAATGACTTAGCAGAGACAGACAACCAAACAAATTCAAGCACAATTAGAAAACAGGTAGTGCAGGTAGCAAATATAACAAATAGCATAATATATATTCAGTTAGGCAATCCAAATAAATGTATAGCAGACAACACAAACAGAATGCACATGATGTATGCCTGTCCTATGGCTGATGAGGCTCATCTGTCAGTTATCCAGCCAACCCGACAAGTCCAAAAACCTTAGACTGTCCCTCGTCGCACATCCCCATGAGTCTATGCATAGATTTTCTCATTCATTCATAATTCATACATTCATTCATTCATTTATATCTCAGTCAATAGGGGATATCCATTCCCGGGAATTTATAAGTGCCCGGTCACCCTTACGACGTAGAGTCAACAGAGTATCGAGTTTTAACCTGGAACACGTGGTGGTAAGGCACGGTTTTGTTACCCAGGGAAACTCGTATCTCAGATATCATTAATTTCATAAGCCGCATAATATTCATAACCATTCATATTCATCATGTAGTTATTCATCATAGCCATGGCATCATAACTTCTTTTAACCCTCATATCATTCTCCTATAATTCATCATGTTTACCTCTTTTCTTCATTTCCAAGTTACCTCAATTTCCTAGCTTCAACTAATTACTAAGGTTACTAATAAGATCTAGGGTTAAAAGGATGAAAATAGAGGTTTAGAGGTCCGAAACCATGTTTAAATGATAAAAATACAAGTGCTAAAAAAACAAAGTGTGTGCGGACGCAAACAAGTGTGCGTGCAAACAATTCGTGAAAAGCAAAGCGTGTGCGTGCATGTGCACACCTATGCGAGCGCCACCAGCAGAAAGCAAATCCTGGTGCGTGCTGTGCACCATGGCATGCGTACGCACGTTTTCTGTAAAATACTAGGTGTGCGTGTGCCCAAAGACGTGCGTACACACAAGTGAAGTTGTTGCTACTGCTAGGTGCATGCGCACATCAGTGTGCGTAGGCACACACTAGAAACTCTGGTTCTGCTGCATTTTAAAAATTCTCCCTTTTTCGCACTAGATTTCCGGCGTCCATAACTACCTCTATAGACTTCAGTTTTTCACAAAATTTATATCGTTCTCAAGCTTATAAAACCCTCTTTAATTTGAAATAAAATTTCATTTTCATCCAAAATTTGAGATTCAAGTTATGGACTACCAAAGTTCATTAAAAATCAGTTTTTCCAAAATTTACCAAACCCCTATTTTTACCAAAATCTCATTTCATACCAGAATATTTCACAATCAAAGCTTACCAATATTCTCAATACCTTCCATTTATTTTACAACACACCACACCCAATATTCTCAATCATTCAATAACTCCCTACATATACACATGCATCTTCACAATTCCGAATCCAAATCAATGACAATTATACCCATGTATATACATAGTTCTATTGTCACCATACCAACATATACATTTAACCCTTTTATTCAACAATTATAAATAATAAATACTCCACATCACTCTCATGAATAGCTCAATATTTACATCAAGAATTGCTAATTTATCTCAAGTATACTAAATCAACTTCCATTAAACTTAATTAAATTCATCATCAAACACCAATACCACACTTTCAACAAAATCATCAATCACTACTCATTCTTAACATCATTCAATAAATCCATCAAAGTTACTAAACATCAACATAATTACACATTTCAACTTATCATAGGGTCGTCTAGCCTAAGTTTTCGCAGGGCATTACATATTAAATACGCGAAACCTAAACCATACCTTGGCCAATTTCTACGTATGACCCAAGACACTTCCACAAAGCAAGCTTTCAAGCCTTCCTTACCACAATTCAGCTTCTCAAGTTTTCAATCAAGCCTCTAGTATATTCAATTCTTACTCCATCTCACATATACTCATACACCTAACACAATTGTCATATATACACATACTCAATTTAATTTCCAACTCACTAAATGAAAGAATTAACTAGGGTTAACGATCCTTACCATGCCCAAGTGCCAAATAAGTAAGAGTGGGAATTTTTCTCAAGCTAATCGGGTCCTATAACACAAAAGGACCAAAATATCAACACTCAAATACATAATTTTTGAAAACTAAGAGGGGTAGATAAACTGGATTGAGAGAAAAGCTTACCAATGAAACTGATCTGATAGAATCGTAGAGCTTGACGCGGTGAACGCGTAGCCGCAAACGGTGCAACGATCGGAGCTCGGAGCGGAAAGTTATGAAGTTTGCAATGAACTCAAGGGTTTGGAACCCTTCCTCTTTGCTTCCCCTTTCCAGGAACGTGTTTCCTTACTTAAGGATGAAATGAGCTTCAGCTCACTTAGTTAAGGAAAGGTGGGTTGGGCCTTGGGCCCATTTGGGGCCTGGTTCGACCGGTTTGGCCCGTTCGGCCCAATCTTGGGCCAAATTCTTTAAAATTAGTGTCAAAATTTTTGTTTTAAAGAGCTCTATCCTATTTTGATATTAGATTTACATTTCAAATTTTCCTAATTAAAATTTAATTTATTGACTAATTATCTACTAATTTTAGTGGGGTTTACATCCTACCCAACTAATTAAGAATTTTGTCCTCAAAATTCAGATTCAGTTATCTGAAAAGAGGTGTGGGTAGTCCTTCGGCATACTCAGAGTTTCTTGAAGCTGACCTCGTTACTCGAAATGTCCATCTCCTTTCATTTAAACTAGCTTAGGTTGTAAGACACGAATTTGTTTTAGAAGCGTGTTTCAGAAGTTACGAAATGTGGAGTACGTCGGATAGGTTCGAAAGGTACGATAGAAAACAATTTGATATGCCACTGACCATCAATACTCTCCAAAAATTAAAATGGGCTAACTTAGCGGGGTTTAACCTCTTAGTTTTGATTGTTTATCCGATTCTAGTTTGTTGAAGTAATCTTAATTCGGTTTTTTCGTCGTCTCAGTGCAGAACCTTCAATAGTTGCAACATTCCGAATGGCTTCTGGTGGTCACTCTTTACTTCCTCATGCGTCCAACATGCAATCACATGTATCGCCACTTTATTCTTCATCCCTGCCACCCAAAATGTCTTCTTTGATTCGTGGTACGTTTTATTAAGTTCAGGGCCAATTCGAAAATCCTCTCTCGTAAGCTTCGGACAATAGTTTCTCATCTCAACTTCCGATTTTGACACATAACTCTCTCTTGGTATCTTCTTGATTCAATAGGCTTCAATACTCTTAGTAGCTCCTTATCACCATTATTGCGCTCCCTAAGTCCTTGACTTTACGATCTCTAGTTCGGCATTAGGCGTATAAATCTCTTCTTAATTCTCTTTTGTTTACCAGACTTCGATTGGTGGCTCCTTATTGTCTCGTTACGCGTCCCGTATCTCATCGTTACCACGTTGTAAACTAGCAATGGATTTAGTCTGACACTTCCAACCACACTCTCATTCTCCAACTTAGAACTTTAACTCATCTCATTTACCCTTTGGAGTTAACGTCCAAGAATCCCTTAGAAACTTCTTGCTTAGGGTGTCTACTACAACCTCACGATGTTGCATCAGCACGCATCTTAAGTCCTCCAATAATGCATCATAGTATAAGTAAAGGTGAGACCAAATTCCTATACAAGAGAGTTTTCGAGACCATTCTTGAAGATGTACCAGAATTTCCACCTTGGAAAGAACGTGAGTTTACGATAGACTTAGTGCCGAAAGCCGGATTAGTGTTGATTGCACCACAAGTGAAGACATCATTATAATCAGTAGAACTCAAGACCGAGTTGAAGGGAGTACTGGAAGAGAGAATCGTCCAACAAAGTATTTCTTTGCGAGAGCGCACCAACTAATTTTCATAACTTAATCTAACCTTTCTCTTATAGCTTACATTGAAAACTCTATCTTGAATATTTTCCTGTAAAAGCCCAATTCATCATTCGTGTTACTTGTTTGTCTCTTTGAACATAACATTTCTTTGAAAAATCAACTCATACTGAATTTTGCGTCGCGCATAACTCTTAGATGCAACTATTAGGGTGTCAATTCTTTAAATCAAGACTTTTGAGCACGAAAATGAACCAACGACATTACTAAGGATTTTAGAGCCTTAATCCTCGCCGATCGTATCGCTCGTGACTAAATAGATGCAATGAGGTGCACCGTGTGAATGAAATACTAGTAGCCTAGAGTTACAACAAATGAGTAAACTATGATGGATGATGCAGAGATCCACTTCTGGGGTCCACTTGGTGTGTGCTGGGCTGAGACTTAATCAATTCACGTGCAGAGGCCATTTGTGGAGTTGAACGCCAGTTTTTATGCCAGTTTGGGCGTTCAACTCCAGCTTTTGATCCTTTTCTGGCGCTGGACGCCAGAATTGGGCAGAGAACTGGCATTGAACGCCAGTTTACGTCATCTATCCTTATGCAAAGTATGGACTATTATATATTTCTGGAAAGCCCTGGATGTCTACTTTCCAACGCAATTGGAAGCATGCCATTTCGAGTTCTGTAGCTCCAGAAAATCCACTTTGAGTGCAGGGATGTCAGAATCCAATAGCATCAGCAGTCCTTTTTCAGCCTAAATCAGGTTTTTGCTCAGCTCCTTCAATTTCAGCCAGAAAAATACCTGAAATTACAGAAAAATACACAACTCATAGTAAAGTCCAGAAATATGAATTTTTCCTAAAAACTAATGAAAATAGACTAAAAACTAACTAAAACATACTCAAAACTATATGAAATTAACCCCAAAAAGCGTATAAAATATCCGCTCATCAACCATCACCCCACGATGAAGCCTCTATGCTAGAATTAAGGGATCTTGAATCTCACATCTTAAGGCAACACGAGGAGGATGAAAAGAAATTTGAGGAGTTAAGAGCAAAAATGGCTATCATGGTAGAAGCCATTGGCAACATAGTCTCATCCCGCCTAAGCCTATGCGATCAAGGCACTTCTATTATGGAATGTGAAGAAGCAACCAAGGAGCTTAGTGAGGGAGTGAACTTGAAGCTCCAAGGTGAAGAAGAGGAGTTAAAGCAAGAAATACAACAAGAGGAGGAGGTAGAGATTATTGAAGAGGAGGAAGAAGTGGTTGAAGACTTAGGAGATGCAGAACCACCTTGGGAGTCTAGGATTGAAGAAAACCCCTCCAAGATGATTGAATTTGATGCTAAGGAGTAATGTGCACAACCTCCAAGGCATATCTCTTGTGAAGAATTGGATGGGATAGAGCAAGATTTGAGTCCCCTTGGTGATAAAGATCAAGCATCAAGTCTTAGTGGTGAAGAATCCTTTGAGCATGAAGAACCTTCTCCCAAGGAGATGGAAAGCAATGTGGAGGTAAATCTCTCTTGTCCTCCCATTTGTGATTTGAGTAAGGGAAAAGGTTTAGATAAAATTGTTGAACAAAGGATTGAAATTAAGAGATCTTGTGAAGAGGTGGAGGTCCTTAGAAAAAGGAGGATGGGAATTGAATACGCCTTGTCAAGACCCTTGGAATCACCTTTGCCTAGGTTGCCATCTACACCTTCATTTGAGTGGGTGAAACTCATTTCTATTATCTTTATTATCCCACTTGAATATGGCTTGCTTAAAATGGATGGTCAACTTAGGATGTTTTGTGGGATGAAGCGTAAAAGAAAGATCTTTCGTGGTTGGCGTTGCAAATCAAGGCTCATTATGGTTGATGCATCAAACATGAGATATAAAGGTTGGAGTAATGCTCACCTAGAGGGGTCTAGGAGGATTGTCGGCCACTTTATTGAGAATTCACCTTACTCACCACCCGGTTGGACTAATAATGATGATCAACTTGAAGACGGGTGTGAAAATAAAGTATGGGATCCCGGATCACAAGACGAGGATCAACTTTGGGCGCCCGTAGATTTTGAAGAACTCCATCAAAGCTTGGGGTTATTAACTTTGAATGATGAAGCACAATGGAGGTCCAAGCATTGGTGGGTGTTCAAGGATGGATTCAAGCGCAAGCCACCTTGATGAGGAGCTCCCCATAAGTCCAACTTAAGGACAATAAACAAAAGTGCTAGGTGGGAGACAACCCACCATGGTAAACTCTTTCCTTTTTCCCTTTTGTACATATTGGTAAAATAATTTTAACTTCATGTTTTGTTTGATTAGTTGAGTTTAATTGGGAGTCTAGTAGGTCAAATAAGATTTTATGATGTTTTGGTAGCTGTTTGGAGGTTTGGAATGCTTGGTTTGGTGCAAAGACATAGAAAAATTTTGAAAAAACAGAGCACCATCCACGCGCACGCGCACTTCACGCATACGCGCGCCTCAAGCATTTTCGACCATCCACGCGGACATGCCATTTACGCGTACGCGTGGATTGAGTTTTTCCACCCCTCCATACATTCACCCGAGAGTTGTGCCTGAAGTGTGCCAACTTTGTGCCCAAAGGCACGCGAACGCATACCTTGCGCGTCCGCACCGACTCTCTGCTTCGCCATGCACGCGTACGCACACTGTACGCGTACGCGTCGCTTCCATTTCATCAATCCACGCTTACGCACACATGACGCGCACGCGTGGATTGCCCTATTTCACTCACCTTCTTTTCTTCTCCTCTTTCCATTTCTTTTCTTCTTCTCTTTTCTTTCCACCCTTCAATCATCATCCGACACTACCAAACACCATGTAACACCATTTCTTTTAGTTAGTTAGTTAGTTTAATTTTTGTTTTCCATTATAAGTGTTGGTTTACTAATCTTGTTTACCATTTACTGCTGCTTATTACTAATGGGATGTTAGTTTAACATCATTGTTGTTATTGTCATTGTTGGATTCCTTAGTTGAGGTTGCAATTTATTACTTGGTCTTGAATTTTCATGTTAAAAATTTGTGAATACCAAGTACTTGTTACATTGCCTTCATGCATCTTACCTCTTTGAATTGCATGTTTTGGCCACCATGCATTCATCATGCATTGTTAGGCAATTGTATATTATCAATGCATTTTTTTTAGGATGCTTGTTCTAAGTGAACATCACCTATTTCATGCATTGAGATTTAGGAATACTGAATTTGGATCGAAAGCTTACCTAGTGACATATTTTTGAGCTTTGTAAAGCTTTGTGGGCCATGCTTGCTATGTGATTGATTTTTGACTTCTATATCCTTTTTCCTAAGTTCTATAGCATCCATGTGTTCCACCTCTATGTCACTTAGGTGTTGCAACAACTTCAACATGTCTCATTGATTGTTGTGTGAGTTTCATAGACCATTTTATTTACTAAGTCTACCTACACATCAATCAATGTCCATGCATTACCCAATTTCACAATTGCTTGATTAATTGCTTGAATGCTTTCATGCCTCTTCACTGCTTGTGTGGTTGACTTAACCTACAAGTCTTTTAAAGTATCTCAAGCACACTAGAATGAGTGAAGTGCATGTTTTCCTTTGTATAATTGTGACATAATTTTTAAATACTAGGGTGTGAGTTCTAAACCGCATGCAAGTTAGGACCCACACACTTATTTTTCATTATTGTCACACCAATTCACTCACTCAATTCTAGTGATTTACCTCATTCCAACAATTCACGCTTCTTTGCTTTTGTACTTTCTCATCTTACGGTGTTTATCTTATTTTTCATGATTGATGCACCATAAGCAAAAATGGAAGCGGAAGGAAGAACACGCAGCAACCGGTTGACCTACCAGCTGAAGGTGGCAACTCGGAAAGTCGCCGTACTCCCTTGCTCATTTTTAGTGCACCGAAGGCGATGCAAACTTTTAAGTGTGGGGAGGTCGTCCGACCACTCGGCGTTTTTGGTAACAAGTTTCTAATCCCAACACTTTTGCATTTCATTTTAGGATTCTTAGTTGCACTTTCTTATTTTGCATATGTATATAATGAGCTTAGTCAAAATCATGATATTTTCCAAGGATTTTATCTATAAGGCACCCCAATTGATTGAAAAAAAAAATTTTTTAGAACTTTCTTGAATCATATACATTGTGGATCATGTTTTTGAGCTAAGAACACAAGCATGTAAGTTTTGAGCCTTAACTGTGTGGTTACATCATATATGACCACTTATTTTCATTCTTGTGTGCATTATTCTCTTCCTATGATTGTAATCTTTGATTTGTTCAATTCTATATGTCCATTATTTTGTGTATACATACATTTATATGATTGAGGCCATTGTTCAAATAGCTCACTTACCCAAATAAGCCTACCTTTTATCTTCCGTTGATAACCAATTTGAGCCTATGCTTAACCCATTTGTTCTTAATTGTAGCACATTACAAGCCTAAGTGAAAAACAATAAATATCCCTTAATTCGGATCTTTGATTAGCTTAGGCTAGTGAGAGTGTTTATCATTTGATTTTGGGAGAGTTGGAAACATTGGGAGGGAATAAAAAGGTATTTTTGTATTTGTGTTGAAAATTTTGGGAATTGGGAACATACTCATGTATTAATCATGTGTAAACCATATGCATTGATGCTCTTGTATATGTTTTAGTTTGAAAAAAAAATGAGAAAAACAAAAAAAAAAGAAAAAATATATATATATATAAGAAGAAAAAAAATATATAGAAAAGAAAGAAAAAGAATTACAATAAAAAGGGGACAAAAATGCCCCAAAACAAGGTTCAATAAAAGTCAACGCATATGTGTGGTGATCAAAAAGAGAACGCATGAGTGTGTGAAAAAGTGAAGAATGGGTAGTTAGGTTTGTTTAAAATTGTATAGGTTGTCATTGGTTAGGTGGGAAGTTTAAGTTAATCAAAGATTCGAATTTCAAGCTCACTTGACCATATGCATCCTACCTTGACCCTAGCCCCATTACAACCTATGGGAAAGTCCTCATGATATTTGTATGCATGCATAAAGTAATTGTTGATTGTTAGATGAAAAACAAATCTTGGAAAGCATGATTAGGGGAGAATTGAGTGAATCAACCCCATACACTTGAGCGACTAGAGCGGATACACATCCGGTGAGGGTTCGATTGCTCAATTACATGTTTCCACCCATGATCATCTCTTTTCTTGCAAGTTTGTAAAATCTTTTTGATAATTCAATTCAATTGTGGGTTGAGTGGTTGCTATTGCCTTAGCCCTTGTGTTTGTATATGTATTCTTGGAAATTGATTTATTTTGACTAAGTGGATGCATTCATGTAGATAGATTACATATAGATAGGTTGCATGTAGTTAGTTTGCATTGAATAAATGTTGATGTCCCTTTGCTTCTTTCTTGATTTTAGCATGAGGACATGCTTAGTTTAAGTGTGGGGAGATTTGATAAACCCCGATTTCGTGATTTATCTTGTGCTTAATTTGGGGGATTTTGTCACTTTTTCTCGCATTTATTCAATGAAATAGCATGGTTTTGTAATTCTCCCTTGAATTTTGCTTAAGTGTAAAAACATGCTTTTTAGGCCCTAAATTGGCGATTTTAATCCACTTTAATTCCATTGGATACCTTGATGTGTTTGTTGAGTGATTTCAGGTTCATAGGGTAAGTATTGGATGGAAGAAGTGAGGAGAAAAGCATGCAAAGTGGGAAAACTCATGAAGAAATGAAGGAACCATAAAGCTATCAAGCCTGACCTCTTCGCACTCAAACGACCATAACTTGAGCTACAGAGGTCCAAATGAGGCGGTTCTAGTTGTGTTGGAAAGCTAACATCCGGGGCTTCAAAATGATATAAAATTTTCCATATGTTGCTTTGCGCTAAGGGGCGCGCACGCGCCATGTACGCGTGCGCGCCGATTCTGCCGTGGGTCCACTTTAATGAAATTGCCCCAACGATTTTGCAGCTCATTTTGGGCCCAATCCAACCCATTTCTTATGCTATTGAATCCAAGGATTGAAGGGGAAATGAACCAAGTAGTCATAATTTAGTTTTCATCATGTTTTAGGGTAGAATTCTAGAGAGAGAAGCTCTCTCCTCTCTCTAGAATTTAGGGTAGTTTAGGTTTAATTTTCTTGAATTTCACTTTTAATTCTTATTTTGATTTAGTTTTTCCTTTTAATTTCTTGTTGTTACATCTCTACTCTTCTAGTTTTACTTGTCATTTCCTTTATTTTGTTACTTTTATGTTCATGAACCTTGTTGGATCTTAATTTACATTTAATGAAATTTAATGTTGATGTTCTTTTATTGATGATTTGAGTTGTGAATTTACTTTCCTTGCAATTGGTAGTTGGTAGATTTTACAATTCTTGCATTTTTTACTATGCTTTCCTTGTATGCCTTCCAAGTGTTTGATAAAATGCTTGAACGGATGTTAGAGTAGATTTTGAGCATTCTTGGCTTGGAAAGAGTAATTGGGCAATCTTGAGTCATGAAAACCCAACTCATGTTGGTGATCTAGAGTTGTTAGCTAATATTGTTTCCATTAACGCTAATCTTTTGCTAATTAAATTAGTAAGTTGATTAGGACTTTTGGAATATTGTTTTCATTGACGCTAATCTTTTGCTAATTAAATTAGTGAGTTGATTAGGACTTTCGGATTGAGATTAGCTAGTCTTATTAGACTTTCTCTCATGGAAGATAATATGATACCTTCTTCCAATGTTGGAGATGACGTAATAAGATAAATTCTTGTTATTATTGTGGTATGATTGATTAGTCTTGTTTGAATTTCTCCCTATTTGTTGGAGTTGACTAAATAAGATGAATTAATCATTGCATGACTAGGATAGAAAGCCTATGATCTCAATCCTTGCCATGAATGTCTCTCTTTATTAATTTCTTTCTTTAATTACTCTCTTTACTTTTTTTGTCATTTAATTTCTTGCCCCTCTTATCAAATCAAACCCCCCTTGTATTTTCATAGCCAATAATTGATCACTTCATTGCAATTCCTTGTGAGACGACCCGAAGTCTAAATACTTCGGTTATAAATTCATTGGGGTTTGTTACTTGTGACAACTCAAATTTTTGATGTGAGAATTGTTTGTTGGTTTAGAACTATGCTTACAACGAAGTTCTTATTTCTACAAGAGAAATTCTAAACCATCGGGCAAAAACTCATTATCAGTTACAGATGAGATGAGGGAAGGCTAACCTTGCCAAAGTGGAGGGCTTGTTTGCCACCTTGTAGAGTTCTAGAGGTATGATCTCATGAACTTCTACTTCCTCTCCATTTATGATACTATGGATCATGATAGCCCGATCTGCTGTAACTTCAAACCGGTTGCTAGTAGGAATGATAGAGCGTTGGATGAACTCCAACCATCCCCTAGCCACGGGTTTGAGGTCAAGCCTTCTCAGTTGAACCGGCTTGCCTTTGGAGTCTCTTTTCCATTAAGCTCCTTCCACACAAATGTCCATGAGGACTTGGTCCAACCTTTGATCAAAGTTGACCCTTCTAGTGAAAGGGTGAGGATCTCCTTGCATTATTGGTAAGTTGAATGCCAACCTCACATTTTTCGGACTGAAATCCAAGTAATTCCCCCGAACCATTGTGAGCCAATTCTTTGGGTTCGGGTTCACACTTTGATCATGGTTCTTAGTGATCCATGCATTAGCATAGAACTCTTGAACCATTAAGATTCTGACTTGTTGGATGGGGTTAGTGAGAGCTTTCCAACCTCTTCTTCGAACCTCATGTCGGATCTCTGGATATTCACTCCTTTTGAGCATGAAGGAGACTTCGAGAATCACCCTTTTTTTTGCCACAACTTCATTGAAGTGGTCTTGATGGACCTTTGAGATGAATCTCTCCATCTTCCATGAATCAGAGGTGGAAGCAATTGCCTACCCTTTCCTCTTTCTAGAGGTTTCTCCGGCCTTAGGTGCCATTAATGGTAATGGAAAAACAAAAAGCAGAGCTTTTTCCCACACCAAACTTAAAAGGTTTGCTCGTCCTCGAGCAAAAGAAGAAAGAAGGGAGGAGAAGAAGAAGAAATGGAGGAGATAGAGGGGTGTGTTGGATTCGGCCAAGGGGGTTGAAGTTTTTATGATGTGTGAAATTGAAGGAGGTAAGGAGGGGTATTTATAGGGTAAGAGAGAGAGGGAAGTCATGTATGAAGGGGTTGGGTTTGGGAGGAAATGTTTTGAATTTAAATGGTGAGGTAGGTGGGGTTTTATGATGGATGGATGTGAGTGGTGAAGAGATTATGGGGTAGAGGGTAGGACTTGATAGGTGAATGGTATTTGGGAAAGAGGTATTGATGTGATTGGTCAAGGGTATTTGGAGAAGAGTGTTATGAAGAGGTGTGAAAAGGAGAGAGAGTGAGTTGGGGTAGGTGGGAAACCTGTGGGGTCCACAGATTCTGAGGTGTCAAGGAATTCTGCTCCCTGCACCTTTCTGGCATTTAAACGCCCTCTGTGTGCGATTTCTAGCATTTAAAACCAACTCTGCTACCTTTTCTGGCATTAAACACCAGGTTGATGCCCTTTTTTTGGCGTTTAACGCCCACTAGACACCCTTTTCTGGCGTTAAATGCCAGTCGGTCTGCCAATTCTGGCATTTAACGCCAGCCAGACACCAGACATCCTTTTCTGGCATTAAACGCTAGTCTGTCTGCCATTTCTGACGTTTAACACCCAGAATGCTGTCAGACTGGGCGTTAAACGCCCATTCTGCTATCCTTACTGGCGTTTAAACGCCAGTAAGCCTGTCCTCTAGGGTGTGCTGTTTTTGATGCTATTTTTGATTCCGCTTTAATTCTGCAGCTGTTTTTGTGACTTCACATGATCATCTACCTAAATGAAACGTAACATGACAATGGAAAACAAATGTCTATAATAAATATAATTAAATAACATTGGGTTGTTGATGAGCGGATAATTTATACGCTTTTTGGCATTGTTTTTAGTATGTTTTTAGTAGGATCTAGTTACTTTTAGGGATGTTTTCATTATTTTTTATGTTAAATTCACATTTCTGGACTTTACTATGAGTTTGTGTGTTTTTCTGTGATTTCAGGTATTTTCTGGCTGAAATTGAGGGACTTGAGCAAAAATCAAATTCAGAGGTTGAAAAAGGACTGCTGATGCTGTTAGATTCTGACCTCCCTGCACTCAAAGTGGATTTTCTGGAGCTACAGAACTCGAAATGGCGCGCTTCCAATTGCGTTGGAAAGTAGACATCCAGGGCTTTCCAGCATTATATAATAGTCCATACTTTGGTCAAGAATTGATGACGTAAACTGGCGTTCAACGCCAGCCTTCTGCCCAAATCTGGTGTCCAGCGCCAGAAAAGGATCCAAAACCAGAGTTGAACGCCCAAACTGGCACAGAAACTGGCGTTCAACTCCACAAATGGCCTCTGCACGTGCAACACTCAGGCTCAGCCCAAACACACACCAAGTGGGCCCCGGAAGTGGATTTATGCATCAATTACTTACTCATGTAAACCCTAGTAGCTAGTTTATTATAAATAGGACCTTTTACTATTGTATTAGGCATCTTTTGATCATCTTAGGATCTTAGGATCATCTTTGAACGCATTGTTCTTAGACCATAGGGGCTGGCCACACGGCCATGCCTGGACCTTTCACTTATGTATTTTCATACGGTAGAGTTTCTACACTCCATAGATTAAGGTGTGGAGCTCTGCTGTTCCTCAAAGATTAATGCAAAGTACTACTGTTTTCTATTCAATTCTTCTTATTTCTCTTCTAAGATATCCATTCGCACCCAAGAACGTGATGAAGGTGATGATAATGTGTGACGCTCATCATCCTTCTCCCTTATGAACGCGTGCCTGACAAACACTTCTGTTCTACATGAATTAAGCTAGAACGAATATCTCTTAGATCTCCTAACCAGAATCTTCGTGGCGTAAGCTAGAATGATGGCGGCATTCAAGAGAATCCGGAAGGTCTAAACCTTGTCTGTGGTATTCCGAGTAGGATTCAATGATTGAATGACTGTGACGAGCTCCTAACTCGCGATTGCAGGGCGTTAGTGACAGACGCAAAAGGATAGTAAATCCTATTCCAGCATGATCGAGAACCGACAGATGAATAGCCGTGCCGTGACAGGGTGCGTGAGCATATTATTCACTGAGAGGATAAGATGAAGCCATTGGCAAGGGTGATGCCTCCAGACGATTAGCCGTGCCGTGACAGGGCATTGGATCATTTTCCCGTGAGATGACCGAAAGTAGCCGTTGACAGTGGTGATGTATCACATAAAGCCAGCCATGGAAAGGAGTAAGACTGATTGGATGAAGATAACAGGAAAGCAGAGGTTCAGAGGAACGAAAAGCATCTCCATTCGCTTATCTGAAATTCCTACCAATGATTTACATAAGTATCTCTATCCCTATTTTATTATATAATATTCGAAAACACCATTATCACTTTATATCTGCCTGACTGAGATTTACAAGGTGACCATAGCTTGCTTCATACCAACAATCTCCGTGGGATTCGACCCTTACTCACGTAAGGTATTACTTGGACGACCCAGTGCACTTGCTGGTTAGTTGTATCGAAGTTGTGACAATTATGAATTAAGATCAGAGCACCAAGCTCTGGAGCCATTACCAGGATTTGTTCGAACCTGGAGATCACAATTTCGTGCACCAAGTTTTTGGCGCCGTTGCCGGGGATTGTTTTGAGTTTTCGGCAAGCTTCTGGTCCGGTAACATCAAGTGCCAGATTCCCTTTTGATCCGGCAACAGCACCAAGTTTTTGGCGCCGTTGCCGGGGATTGTTTGAGTTTGGACAACTGACGGTTCATCTTGTTGCTCAGATTGGGTAACTTTCTTTTCGTTTTCTTTTCAAAAATCTTTTAAAAATATTTTCAAAAAAAAAAAATTTTTTTCCCTCTTGTTTTCGAAAAAAAAAATTTATTTTTTTAAAAATTGCTTTAAAAAAAAAAATTTATTCAAAATTTTTAAGAATGAATTCTAGTGTTTCATGATGATTTGTTGAATCCTGGCTGGCTGTAAGCCATGTCTAATCTTTGGACTGGGGTTTCAACTTACCATCACAAATAAAGAGATTCTCACACACTTAGTTGTTCTATACATGAAAAGTATCCATATCTGCTGAAGCTTGGCTGGCCATTGGCCATGTCTAGTGTTTTGGACCGGAGCTTTCATTGAAAGCTTGGCTGGCTAGTGAGCCATGTCTAATTCCTGGACTGAAGCTTTAGACTAACATGGCAAGATTCCTGGAATTCATATTAAAAATTTTGAATCCTTATTTTTTTTCTTTTTCATGTAATTTTCGAAAAAATACAAAAAAATTAGAAAATCATAAAAATCAAAAATATTTTGTGTTTCTTGTTTGAGTCTTGAGTCAAATCATAAATTTGGTGTCAATTGCATGTGCATCTTGCATATTTCGAAAATTTCATGCATTCATAGTGTTCTTCATGATCTTCAAGTTGTTCTTGGTAAGTCTTCTTGTTTGATCTTGATGATTTTTTGTTTTGTGTCTTTTCATGTTTATCATATGCATTCTTGAATTCTTAGTGCATAAGCATTAAAGAATTCTAAGTTTGGTGTCTTGCATGTTTTCTTTACATTAAAAATTTTTCAAAAATGTGTTCTTGATGTTCATCATGATCTTCATAGTGTTCTTGGTGTTCATCTTGACCTTCATAGCATTCTTGCATGCATCACATGTTTTGATCTAAAAATTTCATGCATTGCATAATTTTCATGTTTTTCATAAAAATTTCAAAAATAAAAAAAATATCTTTCCCTTTTTCTCTCATCAAATTCGAAAATTGAGTTGACTTTTTCAAAAATTTTTAAAATCAAGTTGTTTCTCATGAGTCAAATCAAATTTTCAATTTGAAAATCTTATCTTTTTCAAAATCTTTTTCAAAAATCAAATCTTTTTCAAATTTCTTAGTTATTTTCGAAAAAATTCCAAAAATCTTTTTCAAAAATCTTTTTCTTATTTTTATATAAAATTTTCGAAAATAACTAATCAATTAATGTTTTGATTCAAAATTTGAAGTTTGTTACTTGCTTGTTAAGAAAGATTCAAACTTTAAGTTCTAGAATCATATCTTGTGATTTCTTATGAATCAAGTCATTAATTGTGATTTTAAAAATCAAATCTTTTTCAAAAACTAATTTCTATCATATCTTTTCAAAAATATCTTCTCATCTTATCTTTTTCAAAAATATCTTTTCTAACCTCCTAACTTCTTATCTTTTTCAAAATTTGTTTCAACTAACTAACCAACTTTTTGTTTGTTTAACTTTTTCAAAACTACCTAACTAACTCTCTCTCTCTCTAATTTTCGAAAATACCTCCCCCTTTTTCAAAAATTTCTTTTTAATTAACTAATTATTTTTATTTCTATTTTCAAAAAAAAAATTTTTTCGAAAAAAATTACTAAATATTTTTCAAAAACGATTTTCAAAAATCACTAACTCCTTTTCAAAAATAATTTTCGAAAATTATTCCTCCCCCATCTCATTATATTTATTCATTCATATCCTAACATCTCATTTCATCTCTCTTCCATCCTCACAGTTGTGTTTCTTCCATTATATTACATTCTTTTTCTCCCCCTCTTTTCTTCCACTCACAAAGGGATCCCTATACTGTGGTATAAAGGATCTCTATTATTATTATTATTTTTCTGTGCCTTCTTCTTTGTCATATGAGCAGGAGCAAGGATAAGAACATTCTTGTGGAAGCAGATCCAGAACCTGAAAGGACTCTGAAGAGAAAATTAAGAGAAGCTAAAATACAACAATCCAGAGATAACCTTTTAGAAATTTTTGAACAGGCAGAGGAGATGGCAGCAGAAAATAATAATAATGTAAGGAAGATGCTTGGTGACTTTACTACACCTAATTCCAATTTACATGGAAGAAGCATCTCCATTCCTGCCATTGGAGCAAACAATTTTGAGCTGAAACCTCAATTAGTTTCTCTGATGCAGCAGAACTGCAAGTTTCATGGACTTCCATCTGAAGATCCTTTTCAGTTCTTAACTGAATTCTTGCAGATATGTGATACTGTTAAGACTAATGGAGTAGATCCTGAAGTCTACAGGCTCATGCTTTTCCCTTTTGCTGTAAGAGACAGAGCTAGATTATGGTTGGATTCTCAACCTAAAGACAGCCTGAACTCTTGGGATAAGCTGGTCACGGCTTTCTTAGCCAAGTACTTTCCTCCTCAAAAGCTGAGCAAGCTTAGAGCTGATGTTCAAACCTTCAGACAGAAAGAAGGTGAATCCCTCTATGAAGCTTGGGAAAGATACAAACAGTTGACCAAAAAGTGTCCTTCTGACATGCTTTCAGAATGGACCATCCTGGATATATTCTATGATGGTTTATCTGAGCTATCAAAGATGTCACTGGACACCTCTGCAGGTGGATCCATTCACCTAAAGAAAACGCCTGCAGAAGCTCAAGAACTCATTGACATGGTTGCTAATAACCAGTTCATGTACACCTTCTGAAAGGAATCCTGTGAATAATGGGACGCCTATGAAGAAGGGAGTTCTTGAAGTTGATACTCTGAATGCCATATTGGCTCAGAATAAAATATTGACTCAGCAAGTCAATATGATCTCTCAGAGTCTGCATGGAATGCAAGCTGCATCCAACAGTACTCAAGAGGCATCTTCTGAAGAAGAAGCCTATGATCCTGAGAACCCTGCAATAGCAGAGGTAAATTACTCAGGTGAACCTTACGGAAACACCTATAACTCAACATGGAGAAATCATCCAAATTTCTCATGGAAGGATCAAAAGCCCCAACAAGGCTTTAATAATGGTGGAAGAAACAGGTTTAGCAATAGCAAACCTTTTCCATCATCAACTCAGCAACAGACAGAGAACTCTGAACAAAATGCTTCTAATTTAGCAAATCTAGTCTCTGATCTATCTAAGGCCACTGTAAGTTTCATGAATGAAACAAGGTCTTCCATTAGAAATCTGGAAGCACAAGTGGGCCAGCTGAGTAAAAGGATCACTGAAATCCCTCCTAGTACTCTCCCAAGCAATACAGAAGAGAACCCAAAAGGAGAGTGCAAGGCCATTGACATAAGCGCCATGGCCGAACCTGTGAGGAGAGGAGAGGACGTGAATCCCAAGGAGGAAGACCTCCTGGGACATCCAGTGATCAATAAGGAGCTTCCCTCTGAGGAACCAAAGGACTCTGAGGCTCATCTAGAGACCATAGAGATTCCATTGAACCTCCTTATGCCCTTCATGAGCTCTGATGAGTATTCCTCTTCTGAAGAGAATGAGGATGTCACTGAAGAGCAAACTGCCAAGTTTCTTGGTGCAATCATGAAGCTGAATGCCAAATTGTTTGGCATTGATGCTTGGGAAGTTGAACCTCCCTTGTTCATCAATGAACTAAGTGATCTGGATCAACTGACATTGCCTCAGAAGAGACAGGATCCTGGAAAGTTCATAATACCCTGTACCATAGGCACCATGATCTTTAAGGCTCTGTGTGACCTTGGTTCAGGAATAAACCTCATGCCCCTCTCTGTAATAGAGAAACTGGGAATCTATGGGGTGCAAGCTGCTAAAATCTCACTAGAGATGGCAGACAGCTCAAGAAGACAGGCTTATGGACAAGTAGAAGATGTATTAGTAAAGGTTGAGGGCCTTTACATACCTACTGATTTCATAGTCCTGGATACTAGAAAGGAAGAGGATGAATCCATCATCCTAGGAAGACCTTTCCTGGCCACAGCAAGAGCTGTGATTGATGTTGACAGAGGTGAAATAGTCCTTCAATGGAATGAGAACTCCCTTGTATTCAAAACTCAAGGATCTCCCTCTGCAACCATGGAGAGGAAGCAGGAAAAGCTTCTCTCCAAGCAGAGTCAACCAGAGCCCCCACAGTCAAACTCTAAGTTTGGTGTTGGGAGGCCACAACAAACTCTAAGTTTGGTGTTGAACTCCCATATCCAAACTCTAAGTTTGGTGTTGGAGAGTTTCAACAAAGCTCTGCACATCTGTGAGGCTCCATGAGAGCCCACTGTCAAGCTATTGACATTAAAGAAGCGCTTGTTGGGAGGCAACCCAATGTTTATCTAATTCTTATTTTTATGTTTTCTCAGGTTAATGATCATGTGGAGTCACAAAATAAATAGAAAAATTGAAAACGGAATTAAAAACAGCAGAAGAAAAAATCACACCCTGGAGGAGCATCTGTCTGGCGTTCAGCGCCAGAACAGAGCATGGTTCTGGCGCTGAACGCCCAAAATGGCCACCAACCTGGCGCTGAACGCCCAGAGTTGGATACAAAGGCATTTTTACATGCCTAAGGGGTGCAGGGATGTAAATCCTTGAAAACCTCAGGATCTGTGGACCCCACAGGATCCACTCAGGATCTGTGGACCCCACAGGATCCACTCAGGATCCGTGGACCCCGCAGGATCCCCACCTACCTCCACTCACTTCTTCTCACCACTCTTTTTCACACAACCCCACAAACACTCTTCCCTAAAAACCCCTCACCAATCACCTCAATCTCTCTTCCCCACTAAACTTTCACCACTCACATCCATCCACTCTTCCCCATAAACCTACCTCATAAACTCCACCTACCTTCAAAATTCAAAACCAATTTCCAACCCAAACCCACCCATATGGCCGAACCATAACCCCCCTCCCTTCCCTATATAAAGCCCTCCATTCTTCATCAAATTCACACAACACACCCCTCTACACTCCTCTTGGCCGAAACCACATCTCCCTCTCCCTCTCCATATTTCTTCTTCTTCTTCTTCTATTCTTTTGTTTATTGCTCGAGGGCGAGCAATATTCTAAGTTTGGTGTGGTAAAAGCATAAGCTTTTTGTTTTTCCATTACCATTGATGGCACCTAAGACCGGAGAATCCTCTAGAAGAGGGAAAGGGAAGATAAGAGCTTCCACATCCGAGTCATGGGAGATGGAAAGGTTCATCTCCAAAGCCCATCAAGACCACTTCTATGATGTTGTGGCCAAGAAGAAGGTGATCCCTGAGGTCCCTTTTAAACTCAAAAGAAATGAGTATCCGGAGATCCGACATGAAATTCAAAGAAGAGGTTGGGAAGTTCTAACTAATCCCATCCAACAAGTCGGCATCCTAATGGTTCAAGAGTTCTATGCCAATGCATGGATCACCAAGAACCATGATCAAAGTAAGAACCCGGATCCAAAGAACTATGTTACAATGGTTCGGGGGAAATACTTAGATTTTAGTCCGGAAAATGTGAGGTTGGCGTTCAACTTGCCATACATGGAAGAGAACGCACGCCCCTACACAAGGAGAGTCAACTTTGATCAAAGGTTGGACCAAGTCCTTATGGACATATGTGTAGAAGGAGCTCAATGGAAGATTGACTCCAAAGGCAAGCCGGTTCAACTAAGAAGATTGGACCTCAAGCCTACAGCTACAGGATGGTTGGAGTTTATTCAATGCTCAATCATTCCCACTAGCAACCGGTCTGAAGTTACTATAGACCGGGCCATCATGATCCATAGCATCATGATTGGAGAAGAGGTGGAAGTTCATGAGATTATACCTCAAGAACTCTACAAGGTGGCTGACAAGTCCTCCACCATGGCAAGGTTAGCCTTTCCTCACCTCATTTGCCACCTATGCAATTCAGCTGGAATTGACATAGAGGGAGATATCCTCATTAAAGAGGACAAGCCCATCACTAAGAAAAAGATGGAGCAAGCAAGAGAGCCCAATAATGGAGCTCAAGAGGCGCAAGAAGCTCATTTCCATGAGATCCCGGAGATGCCTCAAATGCACTTTCCTCCACAAAATTATTGGGAGCAAATCAACACCTCCCTAGGAGAATTGAGTTCCAATATGGGACAACTAAGGGTGGAACATCAAGAGCACTCCATCATGCTTCATGAAATAAGAGAAGATCAAAAAGCAATGAGGGAGGAGCAACAAAGACAAGGAAGAGACATAGAAGAGCTCAAGGACATCATTGGTTCCTCAAGAAGGAAACGCCACCATCACTAAGGTGGATTCATTCCTTGTTCTTATTTCTTCTGTTTTTCGTTTTCTATGTTATGTGCCTATCTATGCTTGTGTCTTCACTACATGATCATTAGTAGTTAGTAACTTTGTCTTAAAGATATGAATGTCCTATGAATCCATCACCTCTCTTAAATGAAAAATGTTTTAATTCAAAAGAACAAGAAGTACATGAGTTTCAAATTTATCCTTGAACTTAGCTTAATTATATTGATATGGTGACAATGCTTCTTGTTTTCTGAATGTATGCTTGAACAGTGCATATGTCTTTTAAAGTTGTTGTTTAAGAATGTTAAATATGTTGGCTCTTGAAAGAATGATGACTAAGAGATATGTTATTTGATAATCTGAAAAATCATAAAAATGATTCTTGAAGCAAGAAAAAGCAGCAAAGAACAAAGCTTGCAGAAAAAAAAAAAGAGGCGAAAAAAAAATGGGAAAAAAAATAGAAAGAAAAAGAAAAAGCAAGCAGAAAAAGCCAATAACCCTTAAAACCAAAAGGCAAGGGAAATAAAAAGGATCCCAAGGCTTTGAGCATCAGTGGATAGGAGGGCCTAAAGGAATAAAATCCTGGTCTAAGCGGCTAAACCAAGTTGTCCCTAACCATGTGCTTGTGGCGTATAGGTGTCAAGTGAAAACTTGAGACTGAGCGGTTAAAGTCAAGGTCCAAAGCAAAAAAAGAGTGTGCTTAAGAACCCTGGACACCTCTAATTGGGGACTTTAGCAAAGCTAAGTCACAATCTGAAAAGGTTCACCCAATTATGTGTCTGTGGCATTTATGTATCCGGTGGTAATACTGGAAAACAAAGTGCTTAGGGCCACGACCAAGACTCATAAAATAGCTGTGTTCAAGAATCATCATACTGAACTAGGAGAGTCAATAACACTATTCGAAATCTGAAGTTCCTATAGATGCCAATCATTCTGAACCTCAATGGATAAAGTGAGATGCCAAAACTATTCAAGAGGCAAAAAGCTATAAGTCCCGCTCATAGGATTGAATCTCTGTTTCATTGATAGTTTGAAATTTATAGTATATTCTCTTCTTTTTATCCTATTTTGATTTTCAGTTGCTTGGGGACAAGCAACAATTTAAGTTTGGTGTTGTGATGAGCGGAAAATTTATACGCTTTTTGGCATTGTTTTTAGTATGTTTTTAGTAGGATCTAGTTACTTTTAGGGATGTTTTCATTAGTTTTTATGTTAAATTCACATTTCTGGACTTTACTATGAGTTTGTGTGTTTTTCTGTGATTTCAGGTATTTTCTAGCTGAAATTGAGGGACTTGAGCAAAAATCAGATTCAGAGGTTGAAAAAGGACTGCTGATGCTGTTGGATTCTGACCTCCCTGCACTCAAAGTGGATTTTCTGGAGCTACAGAACTAGAAATGGCGCGCTTCCAATTGCGTTGGAAAGTAGACATCCAGGGCTTTCCAGAAATATATAATAGTCCATACTTTGGCCAAGAATTGATGACGTAAACTGGCGTTCAACGCCAGCCTTCTGCCCAAATCTGGCGTCCAGCGCCAGAAAAGGATCCAAAACCAGAGTTGAACGCCCAAACTGGCACAGAAACTGGCGTTCAACTCCACAAATGGCCTCTGCACGTGCAACACTCAGGCTCAGCCCAAACACACACCAAGTGGGCCCCGGAAGTGGATTTATGCATCAATTACTTACTCATGTAAACCCTAGTAGCTAGTTTATTATAAATAGGACCTTTTACTATTGTATTAGGCATCTTTTGATCATCTTAGGATCTTAGGATCATCTTTGAACGCATTGTTCTTAGACCATAGGGGCTGGCCACACGGCCATGCCTGGACCTTTCACTTATGTATTTTCATACGGTAGAGTTTCTACACTCCAAAGATTAAGGTGTGGAGCTCTGCTGTTCCTCAAAGATTAATGCAAAGTACTACTGTTTTCTATTCAATTCTTCTTATTTCTCTTCTAAGATATCCATTCGCACCCAAGAACGTGATGAAGGTGATGATAATGTGTGACGCTCATCATCCTTCTCCCTTATGAACGCGTGCCTGACAAACACTTCTGTTCTACATGAATTAAGCTAGAACGAATATCTCTTAGATCTCCTAACCAGAATCTTCGTGGCGTAAGCTAGAATGATGGCGGCATTCAAGAGAATCCGGAAGGTCTAAACCTTGTCTGTGGTATTCCGAGTAGGATTCAATGATTGAATGACTGTGACGAGCTCCTAACTCGCGATTGCAGGGCGTTAGTGACAGACGCAAAAGGATAGTAAATCCTATTCCAGCATGATCGAGAACCGACAGATGAATAGCCGTGCCGTGACAGGGTGCGTGAGCATATTATTCACTGAGAGGATAAGATGAAGCCATTGGCAAGGGTGATGCCTCCAGACGATTAGCCGTGCCGTGACAGGGCATTGGATCATTTTCCCGTGAGATGACCGAAAGTAGCCGTTGACAGTGGTGATGTATCACATAAAGCCAGCCATGGAAAGGAGTAAGACTGATTGGATGAAGATAGTAGGAAAGCAGAGGTTCAGAGGAACGAAAAGCATCTCCATTCGCTTATCTGAAATTCCTACCAATGATTTACATAAGTATCTCTATCCCTATTTTATTATATAATATTCAAAAACACCATTATCACTTTATATCTACCTGACTGAGATTTACAAGGTGACCATAGCTTGCTTCATACCAACAATCTCCGTGGGATTCGACCCTTACTCACGTAAGGTATTACTTGGACGACCCAGTGCACTTGCTGGTTAGTTGTATCGAAGTTGTGACAATTATGAATTAAGATCAGAGCACCAAGCTCTGGAGCCATTACCAGGATTTGTTCGAACCTGGAGATCACAATTTCGTGCACCAGTTGCCTCCCAATAAGCGCTTCTTTAATGTCAGTAGCTTGACAGTGAGCTCTTAGAGAGCTTCACAGAGACTCAGAGCTTATTGGTGACCTCCCAACACCAAACTTAGAAGTTGAGTGTGGGGGCTCTGTTTGACTTTGTATTGAGAGAAGCTTTTCATGCTTCCTCTTCATGGTTACAGAAGAAGATCCTTGAGCCTTAAACACAAGGTAGTCCTCATTCAATTGAAGGACTAACTCTCCTCTGTCCACCTCAATCACAGCCCTTGCTGTGGCTAGGAAGGGTCTTCCAAGGATGATAGATTCATCCTCATCCTTCCCAGTGTCTAGGATTATGAAGTCAGCAGGGATGTACAGGCCTTCAACCTTCACTAAGACATCCTCTACAAGTCCATAAGCCTGTTTCATTGATTTGACTGCCATCTCTAGTGAGATTCTTACAGCTTGTACCTCAAAGATCCCTAGTTTCTCCATTACAGAGAGTGGCATGAGGTTTATACCTGACCCCAGGTCACACAGAGCCTTCTAAAAGGTCATGGTGCCTATAGTTCAAGGTATTAAAAATCTTCCGGGATCCGGTTTCTTCTAAAGTAATTTCTGCTGAACCAAGGCATTCAGTTCATTAATGAGCAATGGAGGTTCATCCTCCCAAGTCTCATTACCAAATAACTTGGCGTTCAGCTTCATGATTGCTCCTAGATACTGAGCAACTTGTTCTTCAACAATATCTTCATCCTCTTCAGAGGAAGAATACTCATCAGAGCTCATGAATGGCAATAGTAAGTTCAATGGAATCTCTATGGTCTCTGTATAAGCCTCAGATTCCTTTGGTTCCTCAATAGAGAACTCCTTATTGGTCAGTGGACGTCCAGCAAAGTCTTCCTCACTGGAAATCACTGCCTTTTTACTCTCTCCAGGTTTGGCCACTTTTGTGATATTGATGGCCTTGCACTCTCTCTTTGGATTATCTTCTGTATTGCTTGGGAGAATACTAGGAGGGATTTCAGTAACTCTTTTATTCAGCTGACCCACTTGTGCCTCCAAGTTTCTGATGGAGGACCTTGTTTCAGTCATGAAACTGAGAGTGGTCTTAGATAGATCAGAGACTATGGTTGCTAAGTCAGAGAGGCTCTGCTTAGAATTCTCTGTCTGTTGCTCAGAAGATGATGGAAAAGGCTTACTATTGCCAAACCTATTTCTCCCACCATTATTATTATTGAAGCCTTGATTAGCCTTCTGCTGATCCTTCCATGAGAAATTAGGATGATTCCTCCATAAAGGATTGTAGGTGTTTCCATAGGATTCTCCCATGTAATTCACCTCTTCCATTGCAGGATTATCAGGGTCATAAGCTTCTCCTTCAGAGTAGGCGTCTTTAGTACTGCCGGATGCAGCTAGATTCTAGTCAAATTCTGAGAAATCATATTGACTTGCTAAGTCAATATTTTATTCTGAGCCAGTATGGCATTCAAAGTATCAATCTCAAGAACTCCTTTCTTCTGAGTCATCCCATTATTCACAAGATTTCTTTCAGAAGTATACATGAACTGGTTATTTGCAACCATTTCAATGAGTTCCTAGGCTTCTGCAGGTGTTTTCTTCAGATGAAGAGATCCACCAGTGGAGTGGTCCAATGACATCTTGGACAATTCAGACAAACCATCATAGAATATACATAAGATGCTCCATTCTGAAAGCATGACAGAAGGACACCTTCTGATCAATTTCTTGTATCTTTCCCAAGCTTCATAGAGGGATTCACCTTCCTTTTTTTTGAAGGTTTGGAATTCCACTCTAAGCTTGCTCAACTTTTGAGGTGGAAAGAATTTGGCCAAGAAAGCATTGACCAACTTTTCCCAATAGTTCAGGCTTTTTTTAGGTTGTGAGTCCAACCATATCCTAGCTCTGTCTCTTACAGCAAAGGGGAAAAGCATAAGTCTGTAGACCTCGGGATTAACCCCATTGGTTTTAACAGTGTCACAGATTTGCAAGAATTCAGCTAAGAACTGATGAGGATCTTCCAATGGAAGTCCATGAAACTTGCAATTCTGCTGCATTAGAGAAACTAATTGAGGTTTAAGCTCAAAGTTGTTTGCTCCAATTGCAGGAATTGAGATGCTTCTTCCATAGAAGTCAGAAGTTGGTGCAGTAAAGTCACCAAGCATCTTCCTTGCATCTCCACTATTGTTGTTGGGTTCGGCTGCCATGTCTACTTCTTTTTCGAAAATTTCTGTAAAGTCCTCTCCAGAGTGTTGTGTTTTAGCTTCTCTTAGCTTCCTCTTTAGAGTCCTTTCAGGTTCACGATCAGCTTCAACAAGAATGTTCTTATCCTTGTTCCTGCTCATATGAAAAAGAAGCGAACAAAGAGAATAGTAGAATCCTCTATGTCACAGTATAGAGATTCCTTTATGTGAGTATAAGAATAGAAGAATAGAAGAATGAGGTAGAGAGAGAATAAGAAGAATTCGAACACAGAGTGAGGAGAGGGTTCGAATTATGAGTAGAAGAGATGTGTTAGTAAATAAATAAAATAAATAGAAAGAGATGAGAGAGAGAGTATTCGAATATTAATTAAAATAAAAGAAATTTTTTATTTTAATTATAAGTTAGAATTCGAAACTTAAGAAAAAGAAATAAAATAAAATTAGAATTTAAAACAATTAGTTAATTAAAAATAATTTTGAAAAAGTGGTTAGTGATTTTCGAAAATTAGAAGTGAAAAAGTAGTTAGGTGGTTTTGAAAAAGATAAGAAAATAAATTTTGAAAAGATAAGAAGTTAGAAAAAGATTTTGAAATTAAGTTTTGAAAAAGATATAATTGAAATTTATTTTGAAAAAGATTTGAAAAATAAATTTAAAAAGATTTGATTTTGAAAATTAAAGTTGATTACTTGACTAACAAAAAACTAAAAGATATGATTCTAGAATTTAAAGATTGAACCTTTCTTAACAGGAAAGTAACAAACTTGAAATTTTTGAATCAAAACATTAATTGTTAGTAAAGTTTTCGAAAATGTGAAATAAAATTAAGAAAAAGATTTTGAAAAATTTATTTTGAAGAATTTTCGAAAAACATGAAAGAAAAATGAAAAAGATTTCATTTTGAAAAAGATTTGAAAAGATAGAATTTTTCTTAAATTGAAATTTTGACTTGACTAACAAGAAATAACCAAATTTTAAAAATTTTGACTAAGTCAATCCAAAATTTTGAAATTTATGAGTAAAATAAGGGAAAGATATTATTTTTTATTTTTTTTTGAATTAATGAAGAAAGAGAAAAACAACAAAATGACACAAGACATAAGAATTTTAAGATCAAAACAATTAATGCATGCAAGAACACTTTGAATGTCAAGATGAACACCAAGAACACTTTGAAGATCATGATGAACATCAAGAACATATTTTTGAAAATTTTTAAGAAATGAAACACATGCAAGACACCAAACTTAGAAATTTTTAATGTTTAGACACTATGAATTCGAAAATGCATATGAAAAACAAGAAAACACACAAAACAAGAAAAATACAAGATCAAACAAGGAAAATCATCAAGAACAACTTAAAGATCAAAAAAGAACACAATGCATGAATTTTCAAAAAATTTAAGAAAATTAAAACATGTAATTGACACCAAACGTAAAATTTGACACAAGACTCAAACAAGAAAAATAAATTTTTTTTTTGTTTTATGATTTTATTAAATTTTTTGTATATTTTTCGAAAATTTATTTTGGAAAAAGAGAAATAAGAAATTCAAAACTTTTAATAAGAATTCCAGGATTCGTGCAATGTTAGTCTAAAGCTTCGGTCCAAAAGAATTAGACATGGCCAAATGGCCAGCCAAGCTTCAGCATAACAGATACAGACATGTCCTTTCTACAATGGAAAAGGAAAACCTCGGTCCAAAAGATTAGACATGCTTAACAGCCAGCCAGGCTTCAACATATCTCATGAAGCTCTAGAATTCATTCTTAAAAATTCTGAAGAACAAATATTTTTTTTCGAAAATAAAAATAAAAAGCTTAAACATAAAATAAAATTTACCCAATCTAAGCAACAAGATGAACCGTCAGTTGTCCAAACTCGAAAAATCTCCAGCAACGACGCCAAAAACTTGGTGCACGAAATTGTGATCACACTTTTCACAACTCCGCACAACTAACCAGCAAGTGCACTGGGTCGTCCAAGTAATACCTTACGTGAGTAAGGGTTGATCCCACGGAGATTGTCGGCTTGGAGCAAGCTATGGTCATCTTGTAAATCTAAGTCAGGCGGAATCAAATGGTTATGAGGTTTTGATAATTAAAAGATAAATAAAACATAAAATAAAATAAAGATACTTATGTAATTCATTGGTGGGAATTTCAGATAAGCGTTTGGAGATGCTTTGTTGCTTCTGAACCTCTGCTTTCCTATTGTCTTCTTCCAATCATGCGTGCTCCCTTCCATGGCAAGCTGTATGATCCTCTCGGATGAAAAATACCAGGTACGATCTCTGCACGGCTAATCAACTGTCGGATTTCTCGTCTCGGATGAAAAATAACAGGTACAGCTACCGCACGGCTAATCATCTGTCGGTTCTCACTAGCGTCGGAATAGGATCTCTCTATCCTTTTGCAAACTGTCACTGTGCCCAACATTCGCGAGTTTGAAGCTCGTCACAGTCATCCCTTCCCAGATCCTACTCGGAATACCACAGACAAGGTTTAGACTTTCCGGATCTCAGGAATGCTGCCAATTGGTTCTAGCCTATACCACGAAGGTTCTAATCATGGATTCGGATGCTCTGTTGTCAGGAGAGACGATGCGAATCGTGGCTTAGAGACCCAAGAGAATATACTCTGACTGTCGTTGTCAAGCACGCGGATCTTGGCTAAGCGAGTAATGAAGATAGTGGGTGATTGTCACGGGTCACCCCTTCATTCTGACTTAACTGAATTAAGTACGAGAGTATATCTTGGAGAAGAAGTAAGTATGAATTGAAAGAGAAACAATAGTACTTGCATTAATTCATGAAGAACAGCAGAGCTCCGCACCTTAATATATGAGGTGTAGAAACTCCATTGTAGAAAATACATAAGAGAAAAAGGTCTAGGCATGGCCGAATGGCCAGCCTTCAAATGTAACATAAGATGATAAAGTATGCGAATACAATAGTAAAAAGTGCTATTTATACTAAACTAGTTACTAGGGATTACAGAAAATAAGTAACTAAGTGCAGATAGTGCAGAAATCTACTTCTGGGGTCCACTTGGTGTGTGCTTGGGCTGTGCATTGAAGCTTTCACGTGCATAGGCCATTCTTGGAGTTAAACGCCAGCTTGGGTGCCAGTTTGGGTGTTTAACTCCAGTTCTGGTGCCAGTTCTGGCGTTTTACGCCAGAAAAGGGTCTTTGGTGGGCGTTTGAACGCCAGTTTGGGCCATCAAATCTCGGGTAAATTATGGACTATTATACATTGCTGGAAAGCCCAAGATGTCTACTTTCCAACGCAATGAAGAGTGCGCCAATTGGGCTTCTGTAGCTCCAGAAAATCCACTTCGAGTGCAGGAGGGTCAGAATCCAACAGCATCTGCAGTCCTTTCTCAGCCTCTGAATCAGATTTTTGCTCAGGTCCTTCAGCCAGAAAATACCTGAAATTACAGAAAAACACACAAACTCATAGTAAAGTCCAGAAATGTGATTTTTTCATAAAAACTAATAAAAATATAATAAAAAATAACTAAAATATACTAAAAACTATGTAAAAATAATACCAAAAAGGGTATAAATTATCTGCTCATCAGACATCAAACCTAGGAATCCACATCATATTACACGGTAATTAAATGAAACTTAAATCGTACCTTAGCTGATTCCTCATAATACCCAAAGATGACCCAACTAAGCAAGTTCACAAGCTCTACCGCCAAAATTCAGCATCCAAGGGCCCAGTCAAGCTTCCATCTTCAAAATCTTACTCCACACCACATATATACACTTCCTATTTCACATCATATATCCATACATACACACTCCATATCTAAACACAATTAATTAAGGAATTCACTAGGGTTTGAGGGTCCTTACCTTGAATATTCCTCAATCAAACAAAAGCCTGCTAATTCTTCAAGTTAATTTGACCCTAAAACATCAAATTGACCAAAAACTTCAACACCTAAAACACAATTTTTTAATTGGGGAAGAGGAAATTGAAAATGGAAATATGACTTTTTTACCAAATTAAGTACTGAGCTTTATAGAAAATTCCGAGACGAATGCGTGGCCACTGACGGCTTGTCAATTGGAGCTCCAGATCAAAAGTTATAAGGAATTGAAACTTTGGAGTGAGGGTTTGTGTTCTTCATGTGTTCTTCCCCCATTCTTGGCTGCCTAGCGTGTTTCATTAAGGGAGGGGAGGAATGCTGAAGTTCATTTGAGTGTGGGGGCTGAAATGGTTGGGCCTTGGGCCTGTTTTGGGCCCGGTTCGTTCGGTTCGGCCCGTTCGGCCCAATTTTGGGCCAAATTCTTTAAAATTAGTGTCGAAATTCTAGTTTTAATTTTCTCTATCATATTAAATCATAAAAATTACATTTATAGTTTTCTAGAATAAATTTTAATTTATGAGTTAACTATTTATTAATTATCCGGGTTTTACATTCTATCCCCCTAATAGAAATTTTCGTCCTCAAAAATTCACTTTCAAATCTTCACATACGCTCCCTTAGATTTACCAACCTCTTATCATTCAATTTGCCATTCTCCAATATTAATTCTTATAACCCTATTCCCAATTTCAGATTATGTTATATCTATCTGTTTCACTCTTAGCTTTTTCTATTTTTCTCTCAATAACTAACCAAATGTTAAACTCGTCTCATCCTTCATGAAACTTTCCCTAAAACTGAAGCTCCCCACCCTTCACGGGTCCCCTCAATTGACCTCATTACAACTTCAACGTTTCAATTCATTGTTTTCCAAATCCATCATCCAAAGACCAACAACTTATCCATTACGATTTAAGCACAAATCCAATTACACCTCTAATAATTTATACAACTATTTCAGATTCAATCTAATATTTTAATTACCTACGAATCACTATTGGTATTAACTCGTTAAACCTTTCAGGTATTCAAACCTAACGTATTTCTAATCATCTTCTACAGCTCTCATTTGCAACGATCCTATTTTAATGTTCCGCAAGCTTCCGCTTCGTCACTCTGATCATTAGACATCGAGAATCCAATCATGTACTCACGTCGTATTCCCTTATCAGATCATAAAACCTAGGCTCACTTCTAAGCTTTCTCAACTTGACCGGAGTAATACTTACGCTCATCCTAAGACTCAATCACGATCTCATTAAAATTCTAGATCTCACTACTCATATCACCTAATTATTCAAAACCTATAACATCAGTTTTCTAACAATGCTCATTATCCCATTTTCTACACAATGATACAAATTTACGAATCCTTACTTCTAGTTCACGCCTAGGGTATACCAATGCTGTCTATGAGTCTTTTCTCTTCTTAATCATTAAAATCCAATCAATTCAAGCCTAACTAAAACAATCAATTTCAACTATTCGTCTCCAAGTATTTCACTCAACAATCCAAGTCAACACACCAATCTCACGTTTTCCACAGCCAAGATTCCTAGTTCGAGTATCTTGCTCATGTCTATGAGATGCCATTTGGGTCCTGTCCATACTAAACAGGTGATACCAAGGTGATCAATGTCAATATCCCAAGTTAAGTGCTTCAAATTATCAAAGGTACAGTCATGAACTTCATGCTAGACGTATCAACTAGATACCTGATGCACGAAATTACAATCACACTTTTGTAACTCCGCACAACTAACCAGCAAGTGCACTAGGTCGTCCAAGTAATACCTTACGTGAGTAAGGGTCGATCCCACGGAGATTGTCGGCTTGAAGCAAGCTATGGTAATCTTATAACTCTTAGTCAGGATATCAATAATTCTCAGATTTAATTGTAAAAAGTAAAAGAACATGAAATAGATACTTGTTTTGCAGTAATGGAGAACATGTTGAGGTTTTGGAGATGCTCCATCTTCTGAATCTCAGCTTTTCTACTGTCTTCTTCTTTATGCACGCAAGGCTCCTTCCATGGCAAGCTGTATGTTGGTGGATCACCGTTGTCAATGGCTACCATCCGTCCTCTCAGTAAAAATATTCCAAATGCGCTGTCACCGCACGGCTAATCATCTGTCGGTTCTCACTCATGTTGGAATAGGATCCATTGATCCTTTTGCATCTGTCACTACGCCCAACACTCGTGAGTTTGAAGCTCGTCACACTCATCCCTTCCCAGATCCTACTTGGAATACCACAGACAAGGTTTAGACTTTCCGGATCTCAGGAATGGCCCTAATAATTCTAGCCTATAGCACGGAGGTTCCAATCATAGATTAAAAACCCAAGAGATACACATTCAAGCTTGATTGCATGTAGAACGGAGGTGGTTATCAGGCACGCATTCATAGGTGAGAATAATGATGAGTGTCATGGATCATCACATTCATAAGGTTGAAGTGCGAATGAATATCTTAGAATAGAAGCAAGCGTGATTGAATGGAAAATAGTAGTAATTGCATTAATTCATCAAAACACAGCAGAGCTCCTTACCCCCAACCATGGGGTTTAGAGACTCATGTTGTAGAAGATACAATACGAAACGTGTAGAGTGTCATGAGATACAAGATGAATCACTAAAAGTAGTTTTTATAATAAACTAGTGACCTAGGGTTACAAAAAATGAGTAAGCTAGAATAGTTAGTGTAAAAATCCATTTCCGGGGCCCACTTGGTGTGTGCTTGGGCTGAGTATTGAAGCTTTCACGTGTAGAGACCTTTCTTGGAGTTAAACACCAGCTTTTGTGCCAGTTTGGGCGTTTAACTCCAGCTTTCATGCCAGTTCTGGCGTTTTGACGCCAGAATTTTTATGCTGACTTTGAACGCCAGTTTGGGCCATCAAATCTCGGGAAAAGTATAGACTATTATATATTTCTGGAAAGCCCAGGATGTCTACTTTCCAACGCAATTGAGAGCGCACCAATTAAGCTTTTGTAGCTCCAGAAAATCTACTTCGAGTGCAGGGAGGTCAGAATCCAACAGCATCTGCAGTCCTTTTTCAGCCTCTGAATCAGATTTTTGCTCAGGTCCCTCAATTTCAGCCAGAAAATATCTGAAATCACAGAAAAACACACAAACTCATAGTAAAGTCTAGAAATATGATTTTTGAATAAAAACTAATAAGAACATAATAAAAACTAACTAAAATATACTAAAAACATACTAAAAAGAATGCCAAAAAGCGTATAAATTATCCGCTCATCACAACACTAAACTTAAATTGTTGCTTGTCCCCAAGCAACTAAAAACAAAGTAGGATAAAAAGAGTAGAATATACAATGAATTCCAAAAACATCTATGAAGATCAGTCTTAATTAGATGAGCGGGACTATTAGCTTTTTTCTTCTGAACAATTTTGGCATCTCACTTTATCCTTTGAAGTTTAGAATGATTGCCATCTATAGGAACTCAGAATTTAGATAGTGTTATTGATTCTCCTAGTTAAGTATGTTGATTCTTGAACACAGCTACTTTATGAGTCTTGGCCGTGACCCAAAGCATTTTGTTTTCCAGTATTACCACTGGATACATAAATGCCACAGACACATAACTGGGTGAACCTTTTCAGATTATGACTCAGCTTTGCTAGAGTCCCCAATTAGAGGTGTCCAGAGCTCTTAAGCATACTCTTTCTTCTTTGGACCACGACTTTAACCGCTCAGTCTCAAGTTTTCACTTGACACCTTCACGCCACAAGCACATGGTTAGGGACAGCTTGGTTTAGCCGCTTAGGCCAGGATTTTATTCCTGTGGGCCCTCCTATCCACTGATGCTCAAAGCCTTGGATCCCCTTTTTTTTTCACCCTTGCCTTTTGGTTTAAAGGGGTATTGGCTTTTTCTGCTTGCTTTTTCTTTTTCTTTCTCTTCTTTTTTTTTTCGCATATGCTTTTTTTTTTTTGCAAGCCTTTTTTATTCACTGCTTTTTCTTGCTTCAAGAATCATTTTTATGATTTTTCAGATCATCAATAACATTTTTCCTTTTTTTCTTTCAAGAGCCAACATTTTTAACATTCATAAACAACAAATTCAAAAATATGCACTGTTCAAGCATTCATTCAAAAAAACAAAAAGTATTGCCACCACATCAAAATAATTAATCTGTTTTAAAATTTGAAATTCATGTACTTCTTTTTCTTTTGCAATTAAAAACACTTTTTATTTAAGAAAGGTGATGGATTCATAGGACATTCATAGCTTTAAGATATAAACTTTAAATTTTATTAATCATGGAATGAAAATAAGACTCAAAAATAAATATAAGAGCAAACCAATAATAATAGAAGATAAAAAATTAAAAACAGAAAAATAAGTGACTCTTAAAATAGATTCCTAATAATAGAGGTTATCACAGAGTTAGGACTCAACAACCTTGATTTTGAGCAGTGGATGCTCCTTCAGTCTGTGGGGTGTGGTCCTTCAAGGGAGAGCTTCTGGCGCTTCAGCTCCTATAGCTCACACCACTGCATCTCCTGTTCCTTCAGCAGCTTGCACAGCATGCAGTTTTGATTCTGCTGTTCTTCCTTAAGTTGATCCACAGCTTCTTGCAGCTTGGTGACAGATGCTTCTAGGCGGGTCCAGTAGTCAATTTCAGGGATTTCTGGGAGGAACTCCTGCACCCTCCTTTTGATGGAGTTGTCTTGCACTTGTTGTCCTTCCATTGACTTCTTGGTGATTAGGTGTTCGATTGGAATGAATTCATCTACTTCCATCCTCACCCCAGCATCTTTACATAGCAGAGAAATTAAGCTTGGGTATGCCAGTTTGGCTTCAGTGGAGTTCTTGTTTGCAATTGTGTAAATCTCACAAGAAATCAGATGATGAATCTCCACTTCGTTTCCCAGCATAATGCAATGAATCATCACTGCTCTTTTGACAGTGACCTCAGAGCGGTTGCTAGTGGGCAGTATGGAACGGCCAATGAAGTCAAACCAACCTCTTGCAACCGGTTTGAGATCTCCTTTCTTGAGTTGGTTTGGGACACCTTTTGAATTGGTTATCCACTTAGTTCCAGGGAGGCATATGTCCTCTAGAACTTGGTCCAACCCCTTATCTTCTCTCACCATTCTCCTATTAAAGGATTCTGGATCATCTTGTAGTTGAGGCAATTTGAAGACCTTTCTTATTTTGTCCAGATGGAAGTAAATAATCCTTCCTTTGACCATGGTTCTGTAGGTATGAAAGGCAGTTCCAGTTATTCTCTGCTTATCTGTCAGCCACAGATTTGAATAGAATTCCTGAACCATGTTTCTTCTAACCCTTGTTTCAGGATTAGCTAGAATTTCCGATCCTCTGTTTCGAATTTGCTCTTGGATCTCCGGATATTCATCTTCTTTCAGATTGAATTTAACTTCTGGGATCACTGATCTTAGACCCATTATTTTATGGTAATGGTCTGCATGTTCTTTAGTGAAGAACCTCTCTTGATTTCAAAGACTCTTTGCAGTATTCTCTTTCTTGCCTCTTGAATTGGTTTGTTTTCCCTTAGGAGCCATGATCTTGATGAGTCTTAGCTCAATGATCACGGAAAAACACACCAAACTTAGAGGTTTGCTTGCTCTCAAGCAAAAGAAAGGAAAGGGGAGAGAGAGGAAGAGAGGCAAATTCGAATGGTGGAGAGGAGGGGATGGCCGAATGTATATTTATAAGAGGAGGGGAGGGATTTCGAAAATTTTGAAAGAGATATGACATAGAGATATGATTGGTGGAAGAAAATAAAATTATGATATCAAAAAGATGAGATTTTTAATTGAAAAATATATAAAAAGGTTAAATCTGAAAATTTGTTTATGCATCTAAGAAATAAGAGATGATATGATGAGTTTGAAAAGATTTGGAAAGAAATTGAAAAGATACTTGAGTTTTTTGAAGAAGATTTGGGAAGGATTTGAAGGTAATTTGAAAAGAGATTTAGAAAAGTGTTGAATTTTTTGAAAATTGAGGGTGAATGATGAAAGTTTGAAACATATTTATGCAGAAAATTATGAGTCAAAACATGAAAATTTGAAAAATTTTGAAGTGGAAAACAAAATCCTCTCCCCCTGTCTTTCTGGGCGTTTAATGCCCATAAGTTGGCCATTGTGGGCGTTTAACGCCCAGCCAGGTACCCTGGCTGGCGTTAAACGCCAGAAATCCTTTGTTACTGGGCGTTTTTCTGAACGCCCAGGATGCTGCAATTCTGGCGTTAAACGCCCAGAATGGTACCCATTCTAGCATTTAACGCCCAAAATGGTACCTTTACTGGCGTTAAACGCCCAGAATGGTACCCATTATGGCGTTTAACGCCCAAAATGCTCCTTATTGGCGTTTTCTTGCCAGTGAGCTCCTTTTCTCTGCTTTTTGCGCTGAATCTTTCTGTAACTCTGTGAATTCCTTCAATTTTGATGGTTAATCTTGAAGAGAATTTATATTAAACTTCTCTAAGTATTAAGTAAAACAAATAACCTGCTAATGGCTGGGTTGCCTCCCAGCAAGCGCTTCTTTATTGTCTTTAGCTGGACCTTGACTGATCTTTATTCAAGCCTCAGTTTTGAGCATTCTTGCTCAAAATTACTTTCAAGATAATGTTTGATTCTCTGTCCATTAACAATGAACTTTTTATCAGAGTCAATATCCTGAAGCTCAACATATCCATACGGTGTCCCCTCCACCGGGATTTCAATTTCCCAGGGAATAGTCTGAACCTAGAGTTGAAGAGCAGAACCTTTTGTCCTGGTTCAAAGACTCTAGATGACAGTTTCTTGTCATGCCACTTTTTTGCTTTCTCCTTATAAATTTTAGCATTTTCAAAAGCATTGAGCCTGAATTCCTCTAGCTCATTCAGCTGGAGCAATCTTTTCTCTCCAGCTAACTTAGCATCTAGGTTTAGGAATCTGGTTGCCCAATAGGCCTTATGTTCCAGTTCCACGGACAAATGACAGGCCTTGCCATACACAAGCTGGTATGGAGAGGTTCATATAGGAGTCTTGAATGCTATTCTGTATGCCTACAGAGCATCATCCAAGCTTTTTGCCCAATCCTTTCTACGGGCAATTACAGTCCGTTTCAGGATTCTTTTTAGTTCTCTATTAGAGACTTCAGCCTGCCCATTTGTCTGTGGGTGATATGGAGTTGCTACTTTGTGGCTAATTCCATATCGTACCATAGCAGAGTATAGCTATTTATTGCAGAAATGAGTGCCCCCGTCACTGATTAGTACTCTGGGGACGCCAAATCTGCTGAAGATATATTTCTGGAGAAATTTCAGTATGGTTTTAGTATCATTAGTGGGTGTGGCAATTGCTTCTACCCATTTAGATACATAGTCTACTGCCACCAAAATGTAAGTGTTTGAGTATGATGGTGGGAAGGGACCCATGAAGTCAATACCCCATACATCAAACAACTCAATCTCTAAGATCCCTTGTTGACGCATGGCATAATCATGAGGCAAGTTGTCAGCTCTTTGGCAACTGTCACAGTTACGCACAAACTCTCGGGCATCTGTATAGAGAGTAGGCCAGTAGAAGCCACATTAGAGGACCTTAGTGGTTGTTCGCTCACCTCCGAAATGTCCTCCATACTGTGATCTATGGCAGTGCCATAGGATCTTTTGTGCCTCTTCTCTGGGTACGCATCTGCGGATCATTCCGTCTGCACATCTCTTAAAGAGATATGGTTCATCCCATAAGTAGTACTTTGCATGTAAAATTAGTTTTTTCATCTGCACCCTGCTATACTCTTTAGGTATGAACCTCACAGCTTTATAATTCGCAATGTCTGCAAACCATGGTGCTTCCTGAATGGCAAAAAGTTGCTCATCCGGAAAAGTTTCAGAGATCTCAGTAGGAGGGAAGGACGCCCCTGCTACTGGTTCTATCCGGGACAGGTGATCAGCTACCTGGTTCTCTGTCCCTTTTCTGTCTCTTATTTCTATATCAAACTCTTGCAGAAGCAACACCCATCTTATGAGCCTGGGTTTTGAATCCTGCTTTGTGAGTAGGTATTTAAGAGCAGCATGGTCAGTATACACAATCACTTTTAAACCTACTAAATAGGATCTAAACTTGTCAATGGCATAAACCACCGCAAGCAACTCTTTTTCTGTGGTTGTGTAATTCTTCTGTGCATCATTTAAAACACGGCTAGCATAGTAAATGACGTGCAGAAGCTTGTTATGCCTCTGTCCCAACACTGCACCAATGGCACGGTCATTGGCATCACACATTAGTTCGAATGGTAATGTCCAGTTTGGTGCAGAGATGACTGGTGCTGTGACCAGCTTAGCTTTCAGGGTCTCAAACACCTGCAAACACTCTGTGTCTGATGCGGGGAAAACTTGTCTCGCAATAAATCTCCCTTCGGCAAGTGTACCGAATTTGTCGTCAAGTAAAAACTCACAATAGAGTGAGGTCGAATCCCACAGGGATTGATTGATCAAGCAACTTTAATTAGAATAATGTTCTAGTTGAGCGAATCCAGAATTTGGGTTGAGAGTTGCAGAAAATAAAATGGCGTGAATGTAAATAACAGAAAAGCAAATGCTAGATTTAAAGGACTGGAAGCAAATGACTGAAAGTAAATTGCAGAATTGTAAATGGAAATGGGGGATTTGCTCATAAAAGTAAATGGCAGAAATTAAAGAGAATGGGTAAGATCAAAGATGGGGAGTTCGTTGGGCTTAGGAGATGTTGCAATTCTCCGGATCAAGTTCATTTTCATCTCTTCCTCAATCAATGCACTCATTGATCTCCTTGGCAATCTTAAGTGATTGAATTACAATTTCTTGCAATTCAATCTCTCAAATCTTGATCAATAGCCAATTCCTTGGTCAATTGCTCATGAGAAGAGATGAAGTATGGTCACTGATTATACCACATGCATTTCCCAAATCAAGTATTGAGAGGGTTATAGTCACATACCCATCCAAACCCAATTTGGTCCAGCATGAGAAAGCATTTCTAGCTTGATCTCTTCATTCCTCTTTCAAGGTTCAAAAGAGATCCAAGTTTGAATAGCTTCTCTTCCAAGATAACTACTCAATTGGATGAAGATCGAAAGCTTTCAAGTAAAATCAAGAGAAAAGATAGAAGAAGAACAATGAAAATTAGTATTGATCCATCAAATTACAACAGAGCTCCCTAACCCAATGAAAGGGGTTTAATTGTTCATAGCTCTTGAAAATGAAAACAAAGATGGAGAATACATCATAAAACTAGAAAAATGCAGAGAAAGTAAAATACAGAGAGTAGTTCTCTTTTTCAAGCCTCCAGAACTCCTTTACAATTCAAAGCTACTCCTATATATACTACTCTTCTCAGCTTCTAGTTTGCTCTTCAAGTCTTGGGCCTTTGGATCTTGAGTTTGAAGCAGTTCTTTTCTTTATTTGGGCTTGGCTTTACTTGCAGAGAGAAAGTGCTAAGTGGGCAGAGACTTCAGCTCAGGGCGTTAGGGGTGTTAACATTTAGTGAAAGCATAAGTTTGAGAACGTTAGTGACACTTAACATTTTCACTAACGTTCCAATGTACCCCTTTGCCTCACGTTAGACCCCACGTTAACTAGGTTAACGTGGCTTCTAACGTGGCCTTGCCAACCTTTGAGAACGTTAGTGACACTCAACATTGTCACTAACGTTCCAGTGTGCCCCTTTTGCTTCACGTTAAAGCCCACGTTAACTAGGTTAACGTGGCTTCTAACGTGGCCTTGCCAACCTTCGAGAACGTTAGTGACACTCAACATTGTCACTAACGTTCCAATGTGCCCCTAGATCTCATGTTAGAGTCCACGTTAACTAGGTTAACGTGGCTTCTAACGTGGCCATTCTTAGCCATCCCAACGTTAGTGACAATGTTGAGTGTCACTAACGTTGGCTCATCATTCATTCCTCATCGTTAGCTTCCACGTTAACTAAGTTAACGTGGAAGTTAACGTGGCTCCTTGGGGGGGTTGTGTGGTTGCTTCCAACGTTAGTGACAATGTTGAGTGTCACTAACGTTGGCGACAACTCTCACTTCTTACGTTAGCTCCCACGTTAACCAAGTTAACGTGGGAGTTAATGTGGTGTGTTGTATCCTTAGGCCAACGTTAGTGACAATGTTGAATGTCACTAACGTTGGCTTCTCTTCCCCCTTTAACGTTAAAGGCCACGTTAACTAGGTTAACGTGGGCTCTAACGTGGCCACTCATGAGTGTTTGCCAACGTTAGTGACAATGTTAAGTGTCACTAACGTTGGCTCAACTTCCCTTTTCCACGTTAGAGTTCACGTTAACTTAGTTAACGTGACTCTTAACGTGGGCAATGATGGCTATGAGAGTGTCATTGGCAATCACTCTTCTCATTAACCTTGCAAGTTTCCTCCCTTTCCTTGCTTCCTTTGGTCCTGAAATCAAGCAATAGAGTGTATCAAAGTTCTAGTCCAAGTCATGGGCAATACAACATACAATTTGTCACTAAACTTATGCAAAATCCTCATGAAATAATGTAAAATGCACAATGTATGCTTGAGTCAAGGTGTAAGTGAATATCTACCCAAAACTAGCTTATTTCCTAAGGAAATGCATGAAACTAACCTAAAAACAGTAAAGAAAAGGTCAGTGAAACTGGCCAAGATGCCCTGGCATCACAACACCAAACTTAAAGCTTGCTTGTCCCTAAGCAAGTACTGGAACAAGAGAATGATGAATGGAATATCCAGAGGAATGAGTCATTCTTGTGGAAGTCATGTTACTGATTTTATGGTGGTTTCATGCATAGCAACTTAGGTTCATTCCATTACTGGCTTTCAGACCTTTATCATGTCCCTAAACACTTACTTTGTTTATATCCCATGAGACTTTTATTCATTGATCCTTTTATTATTATTTCAAGGGTTATTTGTGTTATTTAGGCTAAGTGCTCTGTAAGGGGGCAACTCTTTAAGATAAGCTTTCAGCCAACACTCCCGAACCAGTTGGTTCAAGGTGCTAGGTGTTGAAGCACCCCTAAGGACTTACTCCCTCAAGTCTCTCCCCCATACATACACACCACAGGCATATAGTTTGTTTATTTTCTTTTCTTGAGACATTGGTGTCTAGCACCTCTTTGGGTTACTAAATGCTCTGTAGTGAGGGTTACTCTTGATAGTGGATTTTCAGCTGATAATCCCGGGTTAGTTAACCCAAGTTACCAAGTGATAAAGCACCCCTGAGAGCTTATTCATCCAAGTAGATCCCTCACACAGGAGCACCACAGACACTTGTCTCAAGGTCCAAACCATTGGTGCCTAGCCTTTTTGCTTACTCTTTTTCTTTTGTTTTACACTTCCATTATTCTTTCCCTTTTTCTCTTATTAGGATCTTGTCATATACTCAGTCTCATGGGTATATCCAAAGTCAAGTATTCAGGATAGATAGTTGTCCTCCTAACCTTGTGGTTGAACCAACTTAGCTAACTTATGACTACCCCAAAGATTCATGAATGTACTTCCACAATATGAACTCCACTCTGGTCTTTTAAAAACAATCATTCTCTCTTCATTAAATTTAAAATGGACAAGCTTACAGGTAAATAAGAGAAAGATGCAGTGACATTTAAACTAGAAATCATGGACCTAAGCAATAAGAGCTTTAAAATGCAGAATTGAAAAGGTTCATGGAAGCATGTTCTATTTCATACAAGATCTTCCTTATTTAAAGCATAGAAAACGATGGGCTAAAAAGAACTCCACCACCTTTCATTCATGTGGATGCCCATGCTCCCCTCCTTGCTTGTCCTCATTGTGTCTCTCTTGAGTGCTTGTGCTCCCACTTCCTTTGCCTTTTCCAAGCAGCTTCTTCCAGAAACCACCATCTTCCATCTTCTTCTTGAGTGTCTCCTTTTGCTGTTTTACCTTCCTCTTTTCTTGTTCTACAAAATCTTTTTGGACCTCATCATATGTAGGGATGGCATAGTGTAGCTGATGCATGTTACTAGTCATGTAGTTCAACTTGGCTTGAGTGTTCACATAGAACTCTTCCCTATGTAGTTGCCTTCCTTCATTGAGTACACTGAACTCATTGAAAGTTTTCATTTGGGCTATCTGCCGCTGGTTAAGTTCTTGCAAGTGCTTCTCTTGGAGCTCTTGCCTCTCGTTCACTTGGTTGATGGCTTGAGTGAGCCTGGAGTAGTGTTCCTGCTGCTGCTCCATTTGTTGTTTTTGCCATGCTTCCTGTTGGCTCAGCCAGTTGGTTTGAAGGTTCAGTATTTGCTCTTGTCCTTCCATATGCCTCTGTCCCAAATCTTCAATGGCTCTTAGAAGGTAAGTCATATTCAAGTCGTCTGGGTCATGATGCTCTTCTTGCTGGTATTCTTCCTGATGATGTTCCTCTTAGTGAACTTTTTCTTTTGCTTTTGGTTTCCCTATTCGTGGCCTTCTTTGTTGCTGAGCAGGTGTAGTATAAACCAATCATTCGAGTGTAACTGCCCTCCCTGGGTTCACCCAGTCTGGGTTGCTGTCCTCAAATACTACCTTGGCCTTGTTGCATAAGCGGAGAATGGTGCTGGGGTACCAAAGCCTGGCACCTGAATCAACCTTCTCAGCCGAATCTTGAATCCCCTCGGCGATGAGCTCATTCACGTTGATTTCCCCACCTTGTATCAAGCAATGCACCATAGTAGCCCGATTGATGTTTACCTCTGAATTATTTGCAGCTGGTAGAATGGACCTCCTCACAAGTTCAAACCACCCCTTGGCTTCAGGGCTCAGGTCTCCTCTCTTTATGAACCTTAGTCTCCCATCTGTGTACCTCTCCCAGTCAGCTGCTATAACACAGATGTCTGTCGCTATCTTTGAGAGCTCATTATTATCAGGGCTTCTACTTATCCTTGCTTGATAACTTTCCTCATCAAAACGAGGTGATTTCAGGTGAAAAACTCTTGTTATGGCATTTGGGCTGAAGTCCACCTCTTTTCCTCTTACGTAACTTTTGAAGGTTGGGGCCTTGGTTTTATCCTCTCTTACTACATTCGCATAAAATTCTTTGATGAGGTTTCCGTTGATCTTTCCCTCTGAACTTGTGAGCAATTGCCACCCCCTCTGTTCGACTTTCTCCAGAATTTGTGGTGACTCATCTGCATTGATTTGGAAGATTAACTCTGGCAGTATCTTTCTCGCCCTTATCTGTTCGAATTCACGTTCATGAAAGGCAGTTTTGAATCTCTTCTCATCGAAAGGAACACTCTCCATGGGTTCCTTCCTCTTGTGCCTCTTTGAGCTTGATGATGCCATGAAATGAGTTGCTGTTTTGAAGTGGAGGTTGGAAGATACGGAGAGATGAGGGATAGGTTGGCTATGATAGAGTGTGATGAAGGGGTTGAGCAAGCCGAAAGTATGAAGTGTGGAAGTGGGAATTTGAATGTGAGGAATGAGCATGCACTAGAGTTCACTTATATAGGGGAATCATGAGTGGATGGAAGGTGTGGATTGCAAGGATTATTGCTTGATGGACGGTTGGGGTTGTGTATGAAGGAAAGACAAGGATCATCACTTAATGAGAGTGATTGGTTCGGTCTTCAAGGGTTTTCTTTCTCCAATGTTGCATGGCAGCGTTTCCCCATGCGTTCCCTCTTGGGACATGTGTGTAGTGCTCTTCATTAAGTGGCGAAATCTCCCCCATTTAATTGTCCAATCAATCCCCTTTTCATGCTTATTTTCCTTTCCTATAAAGATTTAAAATAAGGACATTAATATCATCAAAATCAAACTCTATGGCTAGAATAAACGGGAAGAAAGGATTTGATTGTTTATTTATGAATTCCAACTAACTAACTAACTATTGGTGAGTCCTTATATGCATTTTGGTGGCACCATGGGGTGACACCAAACTTAGTTTGAAGCAATGTGATGAAAAGTTTTGTTCAAAGCTCCCAAGACTAGCATGCATCTTGGTTTGCTTTGAACACCAAACTTGTTCTTCACTATATACTGCATGATAAAGATTCCACCAAATGTTTGTCAAGTTTGGGTTGAAATTCATAAACATTGATTTATTCGTTATTTTAAAAACATATAAAACATGGGTTGCCTCCCATGAAGCGCTTCTTTAGCGTCACTAGCTTGACGTTTTTCCTTCATCAGGGTGGTTGGTAGTGCTTAAAGTCCTCCCCTCTTGCTGTGGACTTGTATCCATTGGTTGGATCAATGATCTCCACATGTTCCAGGGAAAGAACTCTGTTGATAGTGAAGACCTTAGGTAACTGAGATGGTACAGTAGGGAGATTAGGAGGAATATCTGGGAAGTAAGCTGAGACAACTTTATCCCCTGGAGAGAAGTCTTCCGTAGGGATCTTCTTGTTCTTCCATTTCCTTGGTACCTTCTTCTTTGTTTCTTTTGAGGTTGCCTTCCCCTTGGTGACCTCTTTTTTCCAAGGAGTTGTGATGCTGTCTTCACCTGCCTCTAGAGGTTTAGGTTCCTCCAACTTTTTCTTGAGCTGTGGCAATTGCTGTTTTCCTTGTTTATCAATTGAGGGGGTTTCAGAATGAACTTGCTGTGCTTCAGTGCTTGTCTCCTCCTTCAGTGTCTCTTTATCGTTTGTGCTTAGTTCCTTGTCCTCTTGATCTGTTTCTTGTGAGAGTTTGAAGACATTGAAGCTGAGTCGTTCATCATGGATTCTCAATATTAGATCCCCTTTCTCTACATCGATAAGTGCTCTGGCCGTAGCTAGGAATGGTCTTCCCAATATGATTGGGTGAGCGTGATTCTCTTCCATGTCTAGGATGACAAAGTCTGTTGGGAGAAAGTACTTTCCAACCTTTAGCAACACATTTTCCACCACTCCTATTGCTTGCTTTTGAGTTTTGTCAGCCAGTCTGATGATTACATCTGTGGGCATTATCTCATTGATCTGCAGCCTCTTCACCAGGGATAAAGGCAGTAAGTTGATGCTGGCCCCCAAATCACATAGTGCTCTATCAAACATAGTTTCACCTATGGCACAAGGGATGTGAAAACTCCCTGGGTCTCTTCTTTTTGTAGGCAACTCAGGTTGAATAAGGGCACTACATTCCTTGTTCATCACTATAGTCTGGCCTCCTTTGAGTGAGCTTTTTCTGGGAAGAAGTTCCTTAATATACTTGATGAATGCAGGCATTTGTTGAATCGCCTTGATGAATGGTATATTTACATGCAGAGATGCAAACAAGTCTAGGAACCTTGAGTATATCCTCTTTCCCACAGCACCATTGAGCAGTTGAGGGAAGGGAGCATAGAGCTTCAGCAACTCTTGTTGTGAGATTTCTGGTTCTTGGTGATCTCTATCCTCCTCCTTTGTTGAGTTGTCTTCAGGTTGTTTGCAAAATTTACCTTGCTTGTCTTCAGTCTCTTGATCACTTGTAGTGACCATTTTGCAATCTTCCCATCTTACTTTCTTTGCTTCTCCCTTGGGGTTTTTCTCCGTGTCACTTGGGAAGCTATCGGTAGGTTTGGGAATCTTCTCAGCTAAATATCCCACCTGGAATTCCAGCTTCCTAATGGTCTCTCCCTGGTTCTTAATATTGGCTCGCACTTCCTCTTTGAACACCTTATTTTCTTGAACTCTTGGCATATTCCTTCAATTAAGGCTTCAATCTTAGAGAGCTTGTCATCAATTGATGGGTGATTCGGAGCAGATGTGCTATTTTGGTTTTGATAAGCATATGAAGAAGTGTTGTTGTGGGGGTGTTGAGACGTCCTCTGTGTGAATTGCTGGTGAGCTGCATTGTTGTTGGAGTTGTAACGTCTCTGGTCTTGGTTTTGATCTTGCTCACTTCCCCACCCAAAGTTTGGGTGGTTTCTCCATCCAGGGTTGTAGGTCTTGGAGTATGGATCATAGTTTTTCCTTGGTGAATTCCCAATGTAGTTGGCTTGCTCCTGACTCCCCTCTGCTTCTTCATTCACTCCTTCTTGGATTGTTGATGAAGTGGAGATTGCTGCTACATGGTTCATCTCCATCTTCTTAGTGAGGTCAGCCAGCTGCTGGGTAATGAGCTTGTTTTGGGCCAACAGAGCATCTACATTGTTTAGCTCCATTACTCCTCTTGTGTTCCCTCTTTCGAAAGCATAGAAGTAGTCGTTCTCTGCTACTGTTTCAATAACATCTATGGCTTCCTCAATGGTCTTCTTCTTGTTCAAAGATCCTCCAGATGAATGGTCTACGGCCTTCTTTGACTCATAAGAGAGCCCTTCATAGAAAATGTGCAGCTGCACCCATTCGTTGAACATGTCAGGCGGACACCTCCTTGTTAAGTCCTTGAACCTCTCCCATGCTTCATATAGAGTCTCACCATCTTGTTGCCTGAAATTTTGGACCTCAGCTCTCAGCCTATTGATTCGTTGAGGAGGGTAAAATCTTGCTAAGAATTTGTTCACCACGTCTTCCCAAGTTATCAAGCTTTCCCTTGGGAAAGATTCCAGCCATTTGGCTGCCTTGTCCCTGAGTGAGAATGGAAATAAGAGTAGTCTATAGGCGTCAGGATGAACACCATTAGACTTCACTGTGTCACATATTCTCAGGAAGGTGGTTAAATGTTGATTGGGGTCTTCTTAAACACTTCCTCCAAACGAACAGTTGTTCTGAACAAGGGTGATGAGCTGTGGTTTAAGTTCGAAGTTGTTGGCATGGATTGTTGGCTTTTGGATGCTACTTCCACAATTGCCTGGGTTTGGATTGATGTAAGAGCCCAAAACTCTTCTATCCTCCCCAGCATGATTTGCTCTACCTCCTCCCCCATGGTTGTGACCTTCTTCTTCATGATGGTTTTCCATGTTGTCTTCCATGTTTGTTTCAAAGAATTCCTCTTCATCCTCAGCACCAACCACTTTCTTTCCTCTTGCCTCCCTCCTTAATCTAAGGAAGGTCCTCTCCGGTTCAGAATCGAAGGAAGTTGAAGCCCCGCTTCTTCTCCCTGTCATACAACCATCAAGTGCAAGCAAGAAAAGATAGGTGCAGAAAGTATTTGTGTCAGAATTACTGTTAGTTATGGGTGATGCAATATATCAAACAGTTAGTGGGTTAGCAAACAGAATTGAAAATAACAAAGGAGAACAAAAGAGTAGAGGGGAAGGGAAGAAGTTTAACTAAAACAAATAGTAAATCACTCAAACAAAAAATGAAATTCACAAAATAAAAATGCTCAATCTAGTGATCTTCCAATTTAATCATTGTTGATGCACAATTAATCCCCGGCAACGGCGCCATAAACTTGATGTGGGAAAAACTTGTCTCGCAACAAATCTCCCTTCGGCAAGTGTACCGAATTTGTCGTCAAGTAAAAACTCACAATAGAGTGAGGTCGAATCCCACAGGGATTGATTGATCAAGCAACTTTAATTAGAAGAATGTTCTAGTTGAGCGAATCCAGAATTTGGGTTGAGAGTTGCAGAAAATAAAATGGCGTGAATGTAAATAATAGAAAAGTAAATGCTAGAATTAAAGGACTGGAAGCAAATGACTGAAAGTAAATTGCAGAATTGTAAATGGGAATGGGGGATTTGCTCATAAAAGTAAATGGCAGAAATTAAAGAGAATGGGTAAGATCAGAGATGGGGAGTTCATTGGGCTTAGGAGATGTTGCAATTCTCCGGATCAAGTTCATTTTCATCTCTTCCTCAATCAATGCACTCATTGATCTCCTTGGAAATCTTAAGTGATTAAATTACAATTTCTTGCAATTCAATCTCTCAAATCTTGATCAATAGCCAATTCCTTGGTCAATTGCTAATGAGAAGAGATGAAGTATGGTCACTGATTATACCACATGCATTTCCCAAATCAAGTATTGATAGGGTTATAGTCACATACCCATCCAAACCCAATTTGGTCCAGCATGAGAAAGCATTTCTAGCTTGATCTCTTCATTCCTCTTTCAAGGTTCAAAAGAGATCCAAGTTTGAATAGCTTCTCTTCCAAGATAACTACTCAATTGGATGAAGATCGAAAGCTTTCAAGTAAAATCAAGAGAAAAGATAGAAGAAGAATAATAAAAATTAGTATTGATCCATCAAATTACAACAGAGCTCCCTAACCCAATGAAAGGGGTTTAGTTGTTCATAGCTCTTGAAAATGAAAACAAAGATGGAGAATACATCATAAAACTAGAAAAATGCAGAGAAAGTAAAATACAGAGAGTAGTTCTCTTTTTCAAGCCTCCAGAACTCCTTTACAATTCAAAGCTACTCCTATATATACTACTCTTCTCAGCTTCTAGTTTGCTCTTCAAGTCTTGGGCCTTTGGATCTTGAGTTTGAAGCAGTTCTTTTCTTCATTTGGGCTTGGCTTTACTTGCAGAGAGAAAGTGCTAAGTGGGCAGAGACTTCAGCTCAGGGCGTTAGGGGTGTTAACATTTAGTGAAAGCATAAGTTCGAGAACGTTAGTGACACTTAACATTTTCACTAACGTTCCAATGTACCCCTTTGCCTCACGTTAGACCCCACGTTAACTAGGTTAACGTCTAGTTAACGTGACTTCTAACGTGGCCTTGCCAACCTTCGAGAACGTTAGTGACACTCAACATTGTCACTAACGTTCCAGTGTGCCCCTTTTGCTTCACGTTAAAGCCCACGTTAACTAGGTTAACGTGGCTTCTAACGTGGCTTTGCCAACCTTCGAGAACGTTAGTGACACTCAACATTGTCACTAACGTTCCAATGTGCCCCTAGATCTCACGTTAGAGTCCATGTTAACTAGGTTAACGTGGCTTCTAATGTGGCCATTCTTAGCCATCCCAACGTTAGTGACAATGTTGAGTGTCACTAACGTTGGCTCATCATTCATTCCTCATCGTTAGCTTCCACGTTAACTTAGTTAACGTGGAAGCTAACGTGGCTCCTTGGGGGGTTGTGTGGTTGCTTCCAACGTTAGTGACAATGTTGAGTGTCACTAACGTTGGCGATAACTCTCACTTCTTACGTTAGCTCCCACGTTAACCAAGTTAACGTGGGAGTTAACGTGGTGTGTTGTATCCTTAGGCCAACATTAATGACAATGTTGAATGTCACTAACGTTGGCTTCTCTTCCCCCTTTAACGTTAGAGGCCACGTTAACTAGGTTAACGTGGGCTCTAACGTGGCTACTCATGAGTGTTTGCCAACGTTAGTGACAATGTTAAGTGTCACTAATGTTGGCTCAACTTCCCTTTTCCACGTTAGAGTTCACGTTAACTTAGTTAACGTGACTCTTAACGTGGGCAATGATGGCTATGAGAGTGTCATTGGCAATCACTCTTCTCATTAACCTTGCAAGTTTCCTCCCTTTCCTTGCTTCCTTTGGTCCTGAAATCAAGCAATAGAGTGTATCAAAGTTCTAGTCCAAGTCATGGGCAATGCAACATACAATTTGTCACTAAACTTATGCAAAATCCTCATGAAATAATGTAAAATGCACAATGTATGCTTGAGTCAAGGTGTAAGTGAATATCTACCCAAAACTAGCTTATTTCCTAAGAAAATGCATGAAACTAACCTAAAAATAGTAAAGAAAAGGTCAGTGAAACTGGCCAAGATGCCCTGGCATCAGTGTCAAATACAAATGGCGTGTCAGCAGCTAGCAGATTGCTCAGAGGTTTTGCTATTTTCAAAAAATCCTTTATAAACCTCCTGTAGAATCCTGCATGTCCCAGAAAGCTTCTGATTGCTTTTACATTGGCAGGTGGTGGTAATTTTTCAATTACATCTACCTTAGCTTGATCCACCTCTATTCCCTTGTTCAAAATATTGTGCCCAAGGACAATTCCTTCAGTCACCATAAAGTGACATTTCTCCCAGTTTAAAACTAGGTTAGTCTCTTGGCACCTTTTCAGAACAAGTGCTAGATGGTCAAGACAGGAGCTGAATGAGTCTCCAAATACTGAGAAGTCATCCATGAAGACTTTCAGAAATTTTTCTACCATATCAGAGAAGATAGAGAGCATGCACCTCTGAAAGGTTGCAGGTGCATTGCACAGACCAAAAGGCATCCTTCTGTAGGCAAATACTCCAAATGAACATGTGAATGCTATTTTCTCTTGTTCTTGAGAATCTACTGCAATTTGGTTGTAACCTGAATAGCCATCCAAAAAACAGTAGTATTCATGACCTGCTAGTCTCTCTAGCATCTGGTCTATGAATGGTAAAGGAAAATGATCCTTTCTGGTGGCAGTATTGAGCCTTCAGTAGTCAATACACATACGCCACCCTGTGACTGTTCTTGTAGGAACCAGTTCATTCTTTTCGTTGTGAACCACTGTCATGCCTCCCTTGTTGGGTACAACTTAGACAGGGCTTACCCAGGGACTATCAGAAATAGGATAAATAATCCCAGCCTCTAGTAACTTAGTGACCTCTTTCTGCACCACCTCCTTCATGGCTGGATTTAGCCGCCTCTGTGGTTGAACCACTGGCTTAGCATCATCCTCCAATTGGATTTTGTGCATGCATCTTGCTGGGCTAATTCCTTTAAGATCACTTATGGACCACCCAAGAGTTGTCTTGTGTGTCCTTAGCACTTGAATTAGTGCTTTCTCTTCCTGTGGATTTAAAGCAGAGCTTATGATCACTGGAAAAGTGTCACCTTCTCCCAGAAATGCATATTTCAGGGATGGTGGTAGTGATTTGAGCTCGGATTTAGGAGGCTTATCCTCTTTCTGAGGAATTTTCAGAGATTCTTTTATTTCCTCTGATTCCTCCAGATCAGGCTGAACATCTTTAAAGATGTCCTCTAGCTCTGATTCAAGACTTTCAGTCATACTGATCTCTTCCACCAAAGAGTCAATAATATCAGTGCTTATGCAGTCATTTGATGTGTCTGGATGCTGCATAGCTTTGACAACATTTAACTTGAACTCATCCTCATTGACTCTCAGGGTCACTTCCCCTTTTTGTACATCAATAAGGGTTCGTCCAGTTGCTAGGAAAGGTCTTCCTAAAATGAGAGTTGCACTCTTTTGCTCCTCTATTTCTAGCATTACAAAATCAGTGGGAAAGGCAAATGGCCCAACCTTGACAATCATGTCCTCAATTATGCCTGATGGATATTTAATGGAGCCATCAGCAAGTTGAAGACATATCCGGATTGGTTTGACTTCTTGAGTCAAGCTAAGCTTTCTGATAGTGGATGCAGGTATTAGGTTGATACTTGCTCCAAGGTCACATAGAGCTGTCTTGGTACAAGCACCCTCTAATGTGCATGGTATCATAAAGCTTCCTGGATCTTGAAGCTTCTCTGGTAAGCTTTTCAGAATGACTGCACTGCATTCTTCAGTGAGAAACACCTTTTCAGTTTCTCTCCAATCCTTCTTATGACTTAAGATCTCTTTCATGAACTTAGCATAAGAGGGTATTTGCTCAAGTGCCTCTGCAAACGGGATCTTTATCTCAAGAGTCCTGAGATAGTCTGCAAAGTGGGTAAATTATTTATCCTGCTCCGCTTGGCGGAGTTTCTGAGGATAAGGCATCTTGGCTTTATATTCTTTAACCTTAGTTGCTGCAAGTTTATTCCCTACAGAGGTGGTTGGAGAAGCCTTCTTAGAGGGGTTACTATCAGCACTTGCAGGTGTCTGATCCCTCATTGGCGTTTGAACGCCAGGATTGGGTGCTGGATAGGCGTTTAATGCCAGCTTCCCATCCTTTTCTGGCGTTTGAACGCCAAAAGTGGGCATCCACTGGGCGTTTAACGCCAATCTTTCACCTTTTTCTGGCATTTGAACGCCAGAATTTTTTCTCTCTGGGCTCTTGCTGTCCTCAGAGAGATTTTGGGTAGTGGTTTGGTCATCCTCTGTCAGTTGTTCCTTTCTTGGCTTTTTGCTATTTTGAGCTGAATTATTCAATGTCTTCCCGTTCCTTAGTTGAACAGCTTGGCATTCTTCTGTTATCTGTTTAGATAGCTGCTGTCTTGTTTGATTCAATTGTGCTTCTATATTCTTGTTAGCATTTTTAGCATCTTGGAGCATCTCTTTAAATTCTGCTAATTGTTTTGTCATAAGCAGTAATTGCTGATTAAGTTCAACAATCTATTCTTGAGGATTAGGATCAGTAGTTACTGTCCTAGCCTCTTCTTTTGTGGAGGACTCACTGCTAGAGTATAAGTGTTGATTTCTAGCAACCGTATCTATAAGTTCTTGAGCCTCTTCAATCATCTTTCTCATGTGTATAGATCCACTAGCTGAGTGGTCTAGAGACATCTGAGCTTTTTCTGTAAGCCCATAGTAGAAGATGTCTAACTATACCCACTCTGAAAATATTTCAGAGGGGCATTTTCTCAGCATCCCTCTGTACCTCTCCCAGGCATTATAAAGGGATTCATTATCCTCTTGTTTAAAGCCTTGGATGTCCAACCTCAGCTGTGTCATCCTTTTTGGAGGGTAAAATTGGTTCAGGAACTTGTTTGATAACTGTCTCCATGTTTTTAGGCTTGCTGTGGGTTGGTTGTTTAACCACCTCTTAGCTTGATCTTTTATAGCAAATGGAAACAGTAATAATCTGTAGACATCCTGATCTACTTCTTTATCATGTACTGTGTCAGTAATTTATAGGAACTGTGCCAGAAACTCAGTAGGTTCTTCCTGTGGAAGACCGAAATACTGGAAATTTTGCTGCACCATGATAATGAGCTGAGGATTTAGCTCAAAACTGCTTGCTTTGATGGGAGGTATACAGATGCTACTCCCATATGCAGCTGTAATGGGGTTAGCATATGACCCTAGAGTCCTTCTGGACTGTTCATTTCCACTTATGTCCATGATGAAGAAAAAGGGAATTGATATGAATTGCAATTAAATTATATTTTTTATTTTTTAATTTTATTTAATTAAAAGTAACCGAAAATAAAACAAAATAAATGAAGATAAAATAAAACTTTCAAAAATTAGAAGAAAATAAAATAAAAGCAAATTGAAAACTAAATTAATTAATTAATTAAAAAGATTTTGAAAAAAAATGCTTAGTTGATTTTGAAATATGAAAGAGAGAATTAGTTAGGTGAATTTTTTTTGAAAAAGAATTTGAAATTAGTAATCAAAAAGATATGATTGAAAATTATTTTAGAAAAAGATATGATTGAGAAGATATGATTGCAATTTAATAAAAAAAAGGATATGATTGAAAAGATATGATTGTAGAAATTAAAAAGATTTTAGTTTTGAAAAATATTTGAAAAGATCAATTTTTGAAATTAGAATTTTGACTTGACTAAAAAAAAGATATGATTTTGAAAATCTTTGACTAATTTAATGCAAAATTTTGAAATTTATGAGTAAAATAAGGAAAAGATATTTTTTGATTTTTGAATTTTAATGAGGGAAAAGAAAAACAACAAAATGACACTAAACTTAGAAATTTTAGATCAAAACAGAGAGAACAAACAAGTAAACTTTGAATGTCAAGATGAACACCAAGAACACTTTGAAGATCAAGATGAACACCAAGAACAAATTTTTGAAAAACTTTTAAGTAAATAAAAGCAAAAGGGACACCAAACTTAAAATTTTTAGAAAATCAAACACAAATTTTCGAAAATTTAAAGGAAAACACAAAGAAGACACCAAACTTAGAATTTTTAAAGATCAAGAAAGAACTAAGAACATGCAAATTCGAAAAATTAAAAGAAAATAAAAGCATGCAATTGACACCAAACTTAAAATATGAAACTAACTCAAATAAAGGACTCAAATTTAGTGACTCTAAACCAACAAAAATAAATTATTCTTAATCTAAGCAACAAGATAAATCGTCAGTTGTCCAAACTCGAACAATTCCCGGCAATGGCGCCAAAAACTTGGTGCACGTAATTACAATCACACTTTTGTAACTCCACACAACTAACCAGCAAGTGCATTGGGTTGTCCAAGTAATACCTTACGTGAGTAAGGGTCGATCCCACGGAGATTGTCGGCTTGAAGCAAGCTATGGTTATCTTATAACTCTTAGTCAGGATATCAATAATTCTCAGATTTAATTGTAAAAAGTAAAAGAACATGAAATAGATACTTGTTTTACAGTAATGGAGAACAGGTTGAGGTTTTGGAGATGCTCCATCTTCTGAATCTCTGCTTTCCTACTGTTTTTTTCTTCATGCACGCAAGGCTCCTTCCATGGCAAGTTGTATGTTGGTGGATCACCATTGTCAATGGCTACCATCCATCCTCTCAGTGAAAATGTTCCAAATGCGCTGTCACTGCACGGCTAATCATCTGTCGGTTCTCACTCATGTTGGAATAGGATTCATTGATCCTTTTGCGTCTGTCACTACGCCCAACACTCGTGAGTTTGAAGCTCGTCACAGTCATCCCTTCCCAGATCATACTCGGAATACCACAGACAAGGTTTAGACTTTCTGAATCTCAGGAATGGCTACCAATAATTCTAGCCTATACCACGAAGGTTCCAATCTTAGATTAAAAACCCAAGAGATACACATTCAAGCTTGATTGCATGTAGAACGGAGGTGGTTGTCAGGCACGCATTCATAGGTGAGAATAATGATGAGTGTCACGGATCATCACATTCATCAGGTTGAAGTGCGAATGAATATCTTAGAATAGAAGCGAGCGTGATTGAATGGAAAACAGTAGTAATTGCATTAATTCATCAAAACACAGCAGAGCTCCTCACCCTCAACCATGGGGTTTAGAGACTCATGCCATAGAAGATACAATATGAAACGTGTAGAGTGTCATGAGGTACAAGATGAATCATTAAAAGTAGTTTTTATAATAAACTAGTGACCTAGGGTTACAGAAAATGAGTAAGCTAGAATAGTTAGTGTAAAAATCCACTTCTGATAGCCACTTAGTGTGTGCTTGGGCTAAGTATTGAAGCTTTCACGTGTAGAGACCTTTCTTGGAGTTAAACGTCAGCTTTTGTGCCAGTTTGGGCGTTTAACTCCAGCTTTCATGCCAGTTCTGGCGTTTTGACGCCAGAATTTTTATGCTGACTTGGAACGCCGGTTTGGGCCATCAAGTATGGACTATTATATATTGCTGGAAAGTCCAGGATGTCTATTTTCCAACGCAATTGAGAGCGTTCCAATTGGGCTTCTGTAGCTCCAAAAAATTCACTTCGAGTGCAGGGAGGTCAGAATCCAACAGCATCTGCAGTCCTTTTTCAGCCTCTGAATCAGATTTTTGCTCAAGTCCCTCAATTTCAGCCAGAAAATACCTGAAATCACAGAAAAATACACAAACTCATAGTAAAGTCCAAAAATATGATTTTTGAATAAAAAATAATAAAAACATAATAAAAACTAACTAAAATATACTAAAAACATACTAAAAACAATGTCAAAAAGCGTATAAATTATCCGCTCATCAATACCCTAACTAGCACAGGTACAAACTCAGAGTATGCATTGAAGCATAAGCAGTCTATCCCTCAAGCTCACGAGAACAAATTGCTCTGATACCATAATGTAACACCCTAATATACAGATCCTTATGCTCGAGTCATAAGTCAATGATATTAAGGTGGTACGACTTTCAAGGTGGATTATAATACATAATTACATATATGTTGAAGGAAAATATTAAACAAAAAGCCTGAAAAGGAGTAAAATAAAATCATGAAAACGGGGACTCTCATGAATCGATAACATATAAATAAGGTGCAATTAGAAAGTGAAGGTAAGGATAAAACAGTAAAGCAGAATGAGATAAAGACATAATATAATTGTATAATATATACAAATAGCCGCTAGTCGTGACCTGCGAAGTTTAGGCCGGCTAGGATTACAGAATAAAAACCAGTTTGATAACAGAAATTCCTATCTCTCCCAAAATACATCATAGCCTCTATAGGCAAGTTTCAAAGGATTAAATACATAGCATAAGTTTTCAAAACAAAAGCGAAGAGAATCTAAAAAATGTAAATTAGAGAATTTTCAAAGGTCTTCGCCGTCTTTCAGATAAACCACAGCTCACTGCTGTGCACTTGGACCTGCATCTAAAAAACAAGAAATACATACGGAATGAGAACCCCTGACCCATGGGTTCCCAGTATGGTAAAAGTACCAAATAACTACAATGCATTGTAATATAAATTCACTAAGCATTTTAAACTTTTTATCTCGTCATATCCAACTTAAGTTCTCACTAATCCATAACTTGGCCCCTATCATAGGAGATTCTATTCTAACCCAGTTACCTTCATACTTTCACTATCCTCCAACCAAATAAACCAAGAACCGAATCCTCAACTATCCATCTTCCTCCATAATCCTCCAAAACACCAGTAGATCCACACAGACAAACAAAGCTAACACAAGTAGAATACAGATACAGCACGTAACAATTTAGCAAGTAAGCAAAATAATCACGTAGGCAAGCCCAATTAATGAACAAGCAATCAAAACACACAGATGCATATGATGCATGCCTGTCCTATGGCTGATGATATCACCTGTCAGTTATATAGCCAACCCGACATGTCCTGGTAGCTAACCATGGACTGAAACACCCATGCAGAGCTAGTGGATTTAAGCTACAACCCCCTTGCTACTACCCGCTTAACCCAGAGCCACTGGAATAACTACTACTGCAGCTACTACCCTGGCGGGTGTTTAAAAGCTCAACCTGGAACAATTGGAATAACCAATACTACTGCTACTACCCAGGCATTACAATCGCTGACTTGGAGCAAGTGGGACAAACCGTCATCCTTGCCACTACCCAGGCATCTCAAGCATACATTCGTTTAGTTTAAATCAATCATCATTGTTACCAAAACTCAAACATTAACCTGGAGCAAGCGGCACGAACCACCATCCTTGCTACTGCCCAGGTATCACAAACGTACATCAAGACATACCAAATCATACCTCATTCAATAATTTCCTCCCCCAATTACTCAATTACATATACTCCATATATATTACTCTATCTCCATCACAACCAACATCCTACAACACACTTTTCATCACATTATCAACATTCACAATTCAATATCAATCATCATCAAAGTCATCAATCATCAACCTTCACTTACCGTTCTTACCTCTTTCCGGCTTCCGGCTTCCAGCTCAAATTCACGACCTCTGGCCCAATATTTCATCAATTTAGCATAACTTATAAACACACAATAATTATTCAACACCAATATCAATTTTGTAAGTACAATATCAATTCCCTAATGCATCTTCTACACACATCAATCCATCCAAACCTATCATTCATGCTTAATCCTAGGGACATCTAACCTAGGAATCCACATTATATTACACGGTACTTAAATGAAACTTAAATCGTACCTTAGCCGATTCCTCGTAAAACCCAAAGATGATCCAACTAAGCAAGTTTACAAGCTCTAACGCCAAAATTCAGCATCCAAGGGCCCAATCAAGCTTCCATCTTCACAATCTTACTCCACACCGCATATATACACTTCATATTTCACATCATATATCCATACATACACACTCAATATCCAAACACAATTAATTAAGGGATTCACTAGGATTTAAGGGTCCTTACCTTGAATATGCCTCAATCAAACAAAAGCCTGCTAATTCTTCAAGTAAATTTGACCCTAAAACATCAAATTAACTAAAAAACTCAACACCTAAAATACATAATTTTTGAATTGGGGAAGAGGAAATTGAAACTGGAAATATGGATTTCTTACCAAATTAAGTATTGGGCTTTGTAGAGAATTTTGAGACGAACGCGTGGCCGCTGACGGCTCATCAATCGGAGCTCCGGATCAAAAGTTATAAGGAATTGAAACTTTGGAGTGAGGATTTGTGTTCTTCATGTGTTCTTCCCCCATTCTTGGCTGCCTAGCATGTTTCATTAAGGGAAGGGAGGAATGCTGAAGTTCATTTAAGTGTGGGGGCTGAAATGGGTTGTGCCTTGGGCCCGTTTTGGGCCCGATTTGCTCAGTTTGGCCCGTTCGTCCCAATCTTGGGCCAAATTCTTTAAAATTAGTGTTGAAATACTCGTTTTAATTTTCTCTATCATATTAAACCATAAAAATCACATTTCTAATTTTCTAGAATAAATTTTAATTTATGAGTTAACTATTTATTAATTATCCAGGTTTTACACAGAGCTTTAATGTATATATGTATTTTCATTTTCTGCATTTAGTCTATCCCTAGATTTTAATTTCCCCTCGGCATTTATTGTTTGGTTATTAGAGGGGTAGGATTTGTGTTTGAAGAATTGTAAATAAGTCTATGTATTTATTATTATGTGAATATGATATATGACTATGTGATTTTAAAGTAAAGACTTTTTGCATTAATTATTAAAGACTCGGTTCATATTTGCGAAGACTCGATATTAAATAAATATAGTAACAAATTAAAGGACTTGAGATAAGTAACACCTGAACTTTTAGTACGATCATGAGGTGTTAAAAGTAAGGGTGTTCCATTATAGTATCAGAGTAGTTCATCCTGATTAGAGCCTTAGGAATGGACTGACTATGCTTCATTGCATACTCTGAGTGTCTGTCATGTTGTAGGTCTTGTCCAGGTAACAAGAATTAGAGCTTTATGCACATGACTACCTATTGATTAATGCTTTTTGCTAACTGTTGCATATCTGTTTATGTTAAGTCTGGCCAACTTAATGTTGATAGCTTATGTGAATGGAAAAGTTAATAGGTTATTGTAGGCGAATTAGAATTGATAAGTAATGGATAATGCGAGTCACGTGGTTCGGGGATGCTAGAGTTCGCTTTTCGTGCTGGGTTTTGACTTATGATTCTTGTTTATGTCGCTTAGGTTGGCATATCGTTTCTTCTTTACTACCCTCATTGAAGTTTCTTGGCTCGGTGCCTTCCTTAAATAATGATTTAACCATTCTCCAATCATATTTTATTATTCCTTCATAACCTTGCTTGATTGTATTCCTGAGAGTTTGCTTGAGTCTTTCAAAGATATATGTCTTTATTATCATTGATTATACTCTTCTTCATGAATCCTATGCTTACTGATCTGATCTTGAACTTGATTTGGCGTGATGCATGATCCTTAAATCTTGAGCGATTTGAACTTTGAAAGTTACGATTCGAACTAAGCTATGTAAATTGATTCTTTTGCTTCATATCTAATGCATATCTTGATCTGACCATATTCTTGATTATTTCTTAAATTTTAGACATCATAGTTCCTAACCTTGAATTTCACTACGTGATCTGTATAACCCCTTTGTTTTGAACCTATCTTGTAACTTTTGCTTTACACCACATTTTTCTCTTATATCTAAATCTTATGGTTTATCCGGTATTTAAAAATTTATATATATGTCAAAACTCCTTACTTTTCTAAAGTATTCAAAAGTAAGGTATTGAAACTTTGAAATATCTTGTGTATTACGTTAATTTTCGAGGACGAAAATTTTTATAAGGTGAGTAGGATGTAAGAGCCAGAAATTTCAAAAAATCTTATTAAGAGCTAATTTCGATTTATTTATTCATTAAGTACTTTAATCTCATAAATAATTTTATTAAAGATAATTAAAGAAAATTTTGATTAATTGAGTTTAAAGTAATTTAAGGTTTTATCTGATTTTATAATTATCGAATTATTTTCTATATTTAAATTATAAAGTTTATCAAATGAAAAATAATAAGAATTTTATATGATTTGGTTTAAATAATTGAGATTTTGGAATTTAAAACTAATAATTTTATAGATAAAGAAAATTAATTATATTACCTTATAATTTCAATTAGAGTATTTGATTTCAAATCAATTAGTATTTTGATACAATAAATAATATTTTAGAGTAATTTTAGAGATTTAATTAGATTTCAGATTAACCCAAAATCCCCAATTTCATACATAAAATCATAATTTCCAAATTAAAACCCTAATTTTACCCTAAATCTAATCCTAACCTAACCACCTTACTGCCTCACCGGTACTCACCACTCACTGCCCCCAATCCCCATATACACACATACAGAAAAAATGAAGAAAGAAAGGGAAAAGAGAAGTCGAAAGAACCGATTGGGGAAGAGGGAGGGAGAGCACGGAGAGCAAAGGAAGGATAGAGGGAGGGGATGTGCTGCTGCCGTCGCGCCATGGCCGCCGTTCATGTGCCGCCATCATTGACAAGAGGAGAGATAGAGCTCGCGATGTAGGTGGAGAAGAGAAGCCATCGTCCGCGTTGATTCTAATTTCGCCACGCCATCTCGCCGATGGGAATGCAACCACCATCGCCGTCGAAGCTGCACGTTCGTCCCTGGTTGTGCCACCGCTGAAGCTTCCCTCACCGCCATCGACACTGATCTGACCAGAAGAGAAAAGGGAGAATGATGTGAGGAGAGAGAGAAGGCGTCGCGGGGTGGTTTTCGTCGTGTTTCTGCCACCGCTGCTCTCGTCGCCATCGCCGTCGGTGGAGCTCGCTGCCGCTGGGGGTGAACCGGCATCGTATCCTTGCTGCCCAGTGCCAATGCTACTCCATTTTCACGTTTTACCTTTGTTACAGTAAGTACCCCTGTTTAGAAACCCTTACTGCTTGCGAATATGTGTTATGTTATAAGTTATTGAGTTTTACGCGACGTTAATGTCTTAGGGCTGAGTTCTGTCGCCGCTTGCTCCAGGTTGAGAATTGTAACACCGCCTGGGTAAGAGGCAGTGGTGAGGTTGTCCCTGTTCCGGGTACACAGGTAAGATGCAAGGGTTGCGGCGTTGTCCCACTTGCTCTGTATTCGGTGTTCTGTCCAATGGTTAGCTACCAGGACATGTCAGGTTGGCTCTATAACCGACAGATGAGCTCATTAGCCATAGGACAAACATGTATCATATGCATTTGTATACTTTACTTGAGTTTTGAATCTGTTTTGGTTTGCCTAATTGCTAAACTGTTATTAACTGCTATCTGTGTTATTTGCTGTAACTGCTATCTATATCTGTGCTTTTCTTGTCTGTTTCACTTGTGTTTGATCTGATGTGGTACTTTTGAGATTATTGGTGATGAGATAATGATTGTGTTGATTGATTATGTGATGGACTGAAGGCTGTGATTGGTTTCTGATTGAGTCGTTAGTAAAGTATGAAAAATCAAGCTGGTTCAGCATAGACTTAATGAACCTATGCTTGGAACAGGTTGGTCATTCATACAGTCTAGGAAACTGATTGTGATTTTTTCTTACAAGAAAAGAAGGGTTTTGGATTTCTGAAAAATTAAACATTATTTCTTTGAAAAAGGTTTAGATGATTAACATTTGGTTTTAAAAAATTTATAAGACGAGCGATAATCAGTGCAATCAAAAAATAGTTTTCTTTTAAATATTCTCTTATAACAATTCTTAAACCTTCTACTGAAAACCCATTCGAGGATGATGTTCTCACTCCCTTACATAATTTTTTTTCAATGACAGGTTCAGGAAGCTTTAGCGTGAAGCTATGACCAACTACAGAGCTTTAATATATGTGTGTGTATGTGTGTGTGTGTGTGTGTGTGTGTGTGTATGTGCGCGCGTTTTCATTTTATGTATTTAGTTTAGTCCTAGAATTTAATTTCCCCTCGACATTTATTGTTTGGTTATTAGAGGAGTAGGATTTGTGTTTGAAGAATTGTAAATAAATATATGTATTTATTATTATGTGAATATGATATGTGACTATGTGATTTTAAAGTAAAGACTTTTCGCGTAAATAATGAAAGACTCGGTTCATATTTGCGAAGGCTCGATATTAAATAAATATAGTAACAAATTAAAGGACTAGAGATAAGTAACACCTGAACTTTTAGTACGATCATGATGTGTTAAAAGTAAGGGTGTTACACATCTGAGCCACACAAGAATCGTGTATAGGGGATGGAATCGTTCTTTGCCAACAACTTTCGCATATCCACGTTGAGACATTCATCCGTCTCTGCCACCAGTCGGTTCGTCGATCCCGAGGAAAGCATCGATTTGAGAGAGCAAGTGTTGTTCCTCACCCGGACCTTCACCAATAAGCTCAGCAGCGTCGGCCGCCGCCTCAGCAGTAAGACCAGCGGAACGACGATGGCAATGATGACGACGACTATCAGGATCTTTAGTAACTAGGGTTTTTTCTATACACTATTTAATTGTATCATATCTCTATTATTTGACTTTTTATTTTATTTGTACACTTGATGATTTAACATTCGACTTCTATTAATTGTGTAAAAAATTATTTTAAATAAAAAATTTGGGTTTAGAGAACTGTAACTGTTACCATTATAATATTATTAATTTGAGAATAAAATTGCGTTTTGATGAAAATTGAGGTTGATTTTATAAATAAATAAGTTTAGAGGTATTTTAAGTAAAAAGTAAATGTATGGGGATGAGCAGGTATTTTTATAAAAATTTAGAGTTACTTTTGTACATATTAATAAACAAAGAGCTAACTAGTAGTTTTCTAAAAAAGTTGGGTTAAAAGTAAAATAATTAAAAATTTGAGGTTTAAAACATAATTACTAAAAGTTTAGAAGTAAAGCTTAAAAGAGTTAAGTCTTCAAGGAAGTTATAAATACTATTTATTACTTAAATTATTTTATTTATATTGAAAGAAAATTATTATTATTGTTATTAATTTATCAAGAATATTATTTAGTAAAGATATTATTATTATCGATATTATCAATGGTAAGATAGAACCGAATAAAAAAGAATACCCTTTTTAAAATATTTAGAGTCACAAAGCTAACTTAAGAATCTTATGATTCTCTTTCCATAAAATACTTAGTGGATGATGAGAGAATAGTGTGAAGATAGTTTGAATTATTAAGGATAAATAAGTAAAATACTGAAAAAAGAGAGAAGATAAATCGGCACGTGTAATTATGGGGAGGTCGCAAGAAGGTGATGATAGTATGGTAATGGTGCCGAAGGATAAATGTTAACAAGCCGTGGGATTTGTATGTGAATGATTGTGCAGGGACGCTCGTAAATATGGAATGGCTTCCAGGAGAAGGGGTCACATGCTTCAGCTGGAGAATCAGCGCATGCAAGTACTTGCAGAGTTCATGTTCGACATACTTCAGCTGGAGGATTAGCGCCTACAAGAAGTAGAAACTTGCAGAGGTTATGTCTCTGGAATGCCTTATTGACTTACGATTCGGATTGCGTCGGGTGCGGGTCGAAACTGACAAATGAGCTTATTACCTGCAATAGGACTAGACATGCATCATCCTTGCTGCGCATTTACATTTTACCTGATAATGTGAAATTGTTTGTGATTGTATTCTTGTGTTTGTGCATTACTTAATGGTATTCTAAATTGTAGTGACTGGCTATTTCTCTGTGATTCTTGTATATTTGGCTGTGAATTAATTGAACTGTTATAATCCTGACTTAACTAACTACCCCCAACCCTACTAAGAACCCCCTAGTTCTACCCCTTCTTTCCTTCCCCATCTAATGGAGACAGGTGTCCTGTTCTATGAGATGGACCCTCCCTACATATATGAGGATATTGTACAACATAGGTTTTACATAGTAGCTGCAGAGATTAGGACCCATATGTACGTTCTGCACGACCACCCTTTCTGTCATCCGATTTAACACTCCGCTCTTTAACCTCGATATACCTTATGAGTTCCTGTTGCATTGATTACATCTTGATGCTCCGTTTCACCCGTTCCATGACGAACCTGTACCTCATTAGCACCCTGATCAGCCTGAGGATCAGGTGGTCCCTGGACCTGAGCCTATGGAAGAGCATGTACCAGAGCCTATACCTGAGTGGGATATTCCTGCAGAGCAGATCTCAGTGCCTTCGCCTGAGCCCTCAGTTGAGGAGCTGCACACCAGCTCCATTAGTGGACCGACGAGTGTGGGCCAGAGAAGTAGTACGAGTTCCAAGACCCCACCTAAGCTTATTGAGATTTCTGATGATGAGGACGAGGATCCTGAGGAGTATTCAGATGTGATTGAGATTTTCTCTGACGATGACAGTTGATGCTTGGGAGTTGAAGATGTGGCTTTTGGGAGTTTTTTTGTGTTAGTCTAGCTTTTGTGTTTAGTCTCTCACTTTTGATTAGACTCACTGAGAGAGTAGGATGTATATAGTTGACTAGGCTAGTTTTCGGGCGCCAGCTTAGGGGCTTTCTATATGGACCAGGGCTCAGAGTGTTGATTATGTATATAGTAACAAGATGTGAAGGGTTGTACGCTAACTTATGACTTGTATAACAGTATATATATGTATATTTATGTAAATAGTATATTGATGTATATTATCTCTATCTCTGATGGTTGTGTTATTTTATCGTACTTATTTAATTATTTCAATTTTTTTGAAAATTTGATCGCGCGCTAATATGATTACAGGTTTAATAATAAATACTTAGTTAATTTTTAGAAAAGCAAGTTAGTGACCCTTGATTTTCAGTATGATCATGACGTACTGAAAATTAGATCATTGCAGTGGATCATTAGATAGTTTAATATATTTGACCAAATATGTTTGACTAACCATCTAAAATTTCACAATGTCATTTTCATATGATGTTATCATATAAATATTTTTCTATTTAAATGCAATACATAAATAAATCATATGACAAACATTATGTACTATTAATTAGGTTGTATTTGTATAGACCAATATTCAACAATTATATATTGTACCCTCAAAAATAAAAAATACCTTCTCAAGGGTACAGAATATAATTTTTTATTATTATTGTTTTGCTAATTATTTAAAAATATCATTATCTAATTTTATTTTTTAAATTGAATTCAAATATAATATAATTTATTAGTAATTTTTCTTTTATTGGTGCCAGTGATTTTTTTGTTATGTCTATGCTTGACACAGACATAAACGTTGGTATTCATAAACAAATGTCCAATTGTTACAAATATGATCATGTATGAAATTCAACTGCAATACAGAACAATGTACCTTACAAAATACTAATTTTATTTGGTTTCTAGCTCTATAGTTCTTGTCACCCTTGAAAGCATATGTGACCACATATTCGAATTTCGCAACTATTATTCTTGTTTGATGCCTTCTTTGTTCTGCTCTAAAATGCATGGTTAAATGAACTAAATGTCTTGGTTCAAATTAGCAGCTCTCATACATGTGTCTTGATATAAGTTCAAGCGGAAGATGACAGAAACAAAGAATTATTAATGTGGGCGAGTCCCTGGTAATTTCTAAAACAATAGGCGCATAAGGTGAGTTTTTTTTAATTGGCTATCGTGTAGACTCAACATTTTTTTCGCTCTTGCCAAATTTCAAAGGTATATTTGGCCTGAATAAATGAGTTTGCATACACGGAACTTATTCATACAATGATTTTCACTTTTTATTTTTGTCTTTTATCAGTTAATTATAGATAAAAAAATTTTCAATTTAATTTTTGTTAATTATTTAGAAAATACAAATTTTTTAAAATATAAAATATTTTAAAAATAAATATTACAAATTAACTATTAATAATGGACTAATTGAAAAATTTCTAATATATAAACAAAATTATAAATTTTAAACTGTAAAAGTTTAGTTAAAATTTAATTTTAATAAAACTATATAGAAATAATCATAATTAATAAGTATTTTAATGGTGTTAGTTACATTCTGGGAAGTGTTGGAGACCGAAATTTGTCTCAACGTGTCATCCGGTCCAACGGAAACAGTATATCAACGCAAAACAGGAAATGCATGTGGGCTGGGTGTAGGTGGTCAGTGGTCAGTGGTGTGGCACATTCCTAGATTGTTATTTTATTGGAAGAGTTTCGGGTGTACTTGGACCGGTGTTGTAATTGTTTTAACCGTTATTTGAATTATAAAAGATATATATAATATATATTAATTGAAATCAACGGTTAAAATAACTGAAATACTGGTGGTGTTTTTCAGTACACTTAAAAATTTTTTTATTTTATTTAATGGAGCTACTCAGATAAAGACATCTAAAACGTATTTTTTAAAGATATTTTTTAGTAATTAAAATTTAACACATATAATTGATTAAATCGTGTTATTTTTATCAAAATTAAGCTAGATAAATTAATTTAACCAAAAAAATAGTAGATCAAATATTAAACTAGTCTAAATTAATATTATTTTTTTTTATAAAAAATAACTACAATACCCTTATTATAGAAAATGACTAAAATACTTCTATTATATATAACAATATATAATGGCAAAATAAGTTTTGGTGTCCAATTTTTTTTTTCAATTTCGTCCTTTCTTAACTACCCCACTAATATCAGTTATTCCAGGTTAAAAAATTTTTCACTGCCTCATTTTCTCCCTTACCACATACATCTCTCTTATTTCATATCACATTTCTTTTGTTTCTTATCCATCTTCTCATGCATCATTCTCACTTACTAAAATCTAGTATATTTTGTTTTCCGTCATTAAATAAAAGTGTAAACATATGTTTACATGGTTGTTTTGATTAATTACTGATGACAATATACCAATGAAAAATTCACGTGGAAGTCGTCGACCGACTTGCCAAGACTATGTCAAACGACAAAGACAAAACATGAGCAAAAAATAGATGCAGTAACACCTGGCCAGAAGGCGTGAGAGAGTATTAGACGAGGAAAACAAATTGATACATCTATTGGTCCAACTAATATGACAACACCATTAAAAGATATCACAAATATACTAGGGATGTCAATGGGGCGGGGCGGGGGCGGGGGATGCCTCCCTGCTCCCCGTCCCCGCCCCTAGAATTAATCCCCATCCCCGCCCCGATCCCCGCCATGGGGGGATAATTGTCCCCATCTCCATTCCCCGCGTTCCCCATATTCCCCGCGGGGCCCCATTCCCCATCCCCTTATATTTAACATTCATATGAAAATTATAGTAAAAAATATCAAAAAAATAAAAAATAAACTACAAAATACTATTACAAACACACAAACATATCTTATTCAAGATTATAAGTCCAGAAATACAACATAGCAAATTATAATCCATAAAATAAAATCTTAAAATACAACTTCCATTCTAAAAAAAAGCGATAAAATATAGTCTTTAACATTAAGTATTCTTTGATGGTCAGCATACTCAGCAAGAGAAATCATAATTGCTTTAGATACATAGAAGGAGAGAAAATCAAGCAACTATTTCAAAATCAAACCCTAACTATTTCAAAATTATAAACACTATATGTCTAATTGCTTTAGATACATAAAAGGAGAGAAAATCAAAATTATACAACACAGTGAGTAGAGAAGACTGAATAATAGGGTTAGGATTTTTTTAATTGGTAAAATTACTAAAAAATCTACCTATGTTAGAAATAAAGTAAGGTTATTTAAGAAATTTCAAACATTCGGGGAATTATCGGGGATGGGGCGGGAATCCCCGCTCGGGTCCTCGCGCCTGTCTCGGGGGAATTTTGCTCCCCATCCCCATCCCCACGGGAAAAATTCTCCACAAACGGGGCCCCATTCTGGGCGGTCCCCGCGGGGATCCCCGCTTCCTGGGGATTTTTGACACCCCTAAAATATACCCATGATCGTCGCTCATCAATACTTTGGGTCAGGCACTCTAAGTTATACTTCTAATTAATAAATTTATGTTATTAGTTTATTATTTAATTTGAATTATTTTTTACAATATATCCATGTTACTGGACTTTTTAGTACTATTTATGTATAATTTATCTATTAAATGTATTCTTAAATTCTCAAAATATATTATTTTTATACTAATAATAAATTTTTTAAATATTCAGATACTCATAATAACAGAGGAGTTAGTCAAAATAACCAATCGAATGGTGATAATATGGATAACAATACTGTATATTTATTTAATTAATAATAATCTATTTTTCTTAGGTTTTGATTCAATAAATCTTTTATTATTATCCTAAATAATATTGTTATAGATCTTATTATATTATCTTAATGTACTTTAAATACTAATAAAGTCAATTATTGGGTAATTTAATGATTTTCGAATATAATATTACAAGGATATAAAATTTTCTCACGTTATCATTATAAGAAAATTATATTAGATATATTTTTAATAGAGTTGATTTGCTTTGGTTGTTGGATGGAGAAGATTGAGTGATTCAATTTTCATCCCTCTTATCTAGGTTGTTAAGGACACGTTCTTTTGAGGTCTAATAGGAAATTCTTTCCGGTGACCTAGGTTACTAAGAACAAGTTTCTTCGAGGTCTAATAGAAAAATCTTTATCTATCTTTTATGTTTTCACTGTATTATTGGGTATGTCCTTTACTGAATAATGCTTATCTATTGTGATAAAACTCTTAACTCCCAATCTATTTCTTATCATCTGGTATCAGAGCGTGTACACCAAAATCAGCCACTAAAGTCAGTCACCAGTATAAAATACATGTTAGAATATAAATATATATTAAAAATAAATTAAACCACACATATTTATATACAAATACATTAGTAACTAATTTTGGTGTATAAATAACATTTTTGTTTTTAATAATATATATATTTGTTATTAAATTTCCTCACCCTATAACAAAAACATTTAGTTAATAATGCTAGTATATTTTTTTTGACTTTTCTTCCTACAATTTAGTTTATCATTTAATTTAAATTATTTTTACAATATATCTATATTAATGTACTCTTAATACCATTTATTTATAATTTATCTACTGAATCTACTCTTAAGTTGTCAACATATATTATTTTCATGCTAATAATGTAGGTACTCATAATAATAATGGAACTATCCAAGTAACAAACTGAATGATAATAATATCGGTAAGAATCCTGTATATTTATTTAATTAATAATAATATATTTTTTTCTTAAATTTTGATTCAATAAACTTTTTATTATTGTCCTAAATAATATTATTATAGATATTATGATATTATTTTAATATACTTTAAATACTTATAATGTCAATAATTGGATAATTTAATAATTTTTTAATATAATATTATAAGAATCTAAATTTATTCTGTATCATTATAAGAAAATTATATTAGATATATATTTAATAATATATTTTTTATTAAATTTTTTTACTGTATAACAAAAAAATTTAGTTGATAATTCTAGTACTTTTTTGTGTGTTTTTCTTCTACAATGTTATATATTAGAAGTGGTAATTTTTTCACCATATACATTTAAACCGATTAATTTACTATTTTTAACTTAATTATTATGCTACTATTTTAATGTAATTTTTATATTTATGAATTATTTATCTTTAAAGAATAATTATATACTATAAAAAATAATTATTAAATTTTTAGAGAATTTAAAATATACTATTTTCATTTCAATAATATGATTTTTATTATTCAGATGCTCATAATAATAGTGGTTCAAGTAATGTTCTAAAATTTTAAATTTTATATCTTTTTTAATATTCTATAATTATTTTTAACGTTTTGTTTAATACACAAAAAAGTTCAAATACTTTTAATAAATATATAATATTGTAAATTATAAATGATAATTTTTTCACTTCAGAATACTTATTATATATTTATATTTTAAGTGCTATGGAGAGACTATACCATTTGAGTTATAATTCATTGGCATTTAAATTATTATTAACATACTACCATTTTAAATCTTTAATAATCTGTTAGTACCTATAATATATATGTAATTTAAATGTTAGTCATACAAAATAAATATAATGATTTATTTTTTAAAATATTGTCTTCGTAATGCTAATAATTTAAATATTCTAAAAAAATAAATTAAAAATTATAATATCATGTAAGCAGAATATAAAGTAGAATTAATTACTTTTTATAAAATATTTAATTAATTTATTTTCGTACACAACAATTTTATAATTATTTATAACTGTTCAAATACGAAATATTGCACATTCTTTCAATGCGCTAAATTATAATAAAAAACCTTTTAATACAAAAATATTAAAGAATTCTTATCATTTAAATAATTATTATATTATTCTGCTAGCATGGTATGTACTCTTAGTACACTCTGATCATTAATTTTTTTTCATATTAACTCAAAATAAATTTTTAATGTGTTTTTTTTTTAAATATTACCAGAAATTCATGGAAATAGATCTGATCAAAGCAGCAGTGAAGATAATATAACTGGTCAGTATTCTACTTTTTTTTCTTTAAGTTTAATATCGTGACGCATTTTTAATAGATAAATGAATTTTAAAAAAATTATTATTTTATCCTTATATGTGAGCATATTAATGTATTTACAGTAGACATTAAGTGTGAGCATAATTAATCTTAAAAAATTTATTTATTTAAAATTATTACAAGAACCAATATAAAAAATAATAACAGTGCCTAACAAAAAATATTTAAAATCTATATAAAAAAATTTATAAGAACCAAAATGATACTTAAAATATTTGTTTACCAATTAAAATGAAAAATATGTAAACTTTAATGAAAACGAAAATATGGTCAATCTAAAATACTTTATATTTTGTTGAATCATTTTAGTATAATTCACACAAATATGACAAATAAAATATATTTTAGGTAATAAAATAAATAATAAAATTTAAAATGATAAATCTAGGCGAAAGCATACAAAATTAAAATTATTAGAAGTAATAGAATAAATAAAATACGTACCAATATTATCATCATGCATTGTGTTGCTTCGATCAATAATATCTAAACATTTAAAAATATGAAACGAAACATACAAACTAAAAAATTCAGGCGAAAGCAAAAATTTTCATAACCTATATAAGATAATTAACTAAAAAATGCAATAAAACAATAGATGCAACTGAGAATTTTATACAAAAAAAATTAAGATATATAAAGATAGCATTCTTAAAAAACTTTTATGTATTTCACACTCAAAATATATTGTATTAACTATTTTATATAAAAAAAATAGTCCATAATAGACACAATGTTAACATATAAACAAAAACATATACTAGAACAATAAAATAATAAACATTTAAAATAATATAATGTTGTTATAGGGGTGGCAAAACGGGTCAAACTCGCCAGGTCAAATCGCCAAAAAAGATGGGTCAGGGAGAGATTTTGAGCCCGCCATTTTTTAAAACCCGCCAAACCCACGGGCTTTGGTGGGGCGGTGCGGGCTGGCAAAATTTTTTTTAAAGGACATTCTGGTCCTTTACACTGTCATATATATATGGAACTAGCATGAGTTATTTTCATTTGAGAACATCCACAGCCATAGCTGCGCTGCCTCCCTCTCCCTCTCCCTCTAGCCCCCTTTCTCCAGTCTTGACGTCACCACATAGCAGCCTCTGTCTCCCTCCAACAACATCCCTTCTCTTTCTCGCACCGGCGTGGCGGCGTTGCTGTCTTTGTATCTCCCTCACAACTCAATTGGAAGGCATGCGTCCTCTCTCTCTAAACCCTCACCGAATCATCCCTAATCTCTCCCTCTCACTGGCGGCTATGACGACTCGGGTCTCTCCCTCGCACCGACGTCACTGGCTCTCTCTCCCTCACAACTTGATTTTGAAGGCGCGCGACGACTCGCATTCCTTCTTCACTCTCGCATTCTCTCTCCATCATGTCTATGTCTCCCTCCCGTCTAGAAAGCACCATAATCCAGGATCACCAGCGGCAACGACGACTCGGCTCTCCCTCTCTCGTAGCGCAACCCAGAAAGCACCAGCGAGGATGACTCGGGTCTGTGACGACTCTTAATTTTTCTTTTTTTTTTCTTGTGGGAGGTTGTTTGATGATTCTGTTTGTGGAACAGCCATTCTCTATTTTTGTTTAGTTTTCTTTTATTTTTCTGTTTCTAGGAGCGACGATTATGTTCTCTGTTTGTGGGAGCTTGGGAGGATGATTCTGTTCTATATTTTTATTTTATTTTTTATATCTTTTTCTTACTGATTATTAATTATGATCTCTATTCAGTTCTCTATTATTTACTTATTGTTAATTTTGTTATTGATTTAGTTTGTATTAATATGTTATTCTTATTATTTTGTAATTGATTTAGTTATTGATATGATTTTAGATAGTGTTATTTTTTATGTTATTTAAGGTTTCAAAATATTTATTGGGGCTAAAAAGAAAAAGAAGAAAGGCGGGCCGGTCCCCCAACCCGCCAGTCCGCCCTTTGGCGAGGCAGGGTGGCAAGTTCAGCCCATATCATTTTGGCGGAGCGGGTCAGCCCATCCTCTTTTGCAGTGGGCTGGCCCATTTTTCCACCTTTAGTTGTAGATCGTATGTGGTTTTAACTTGGTTATAACAGTTTTGAATTAAAGATTAAAAAAAAAGATATTTTATTAGAAAAAAGAATAAAACTATTTAATACACAATAAATAATATTTCCTTATAATTAGAAGAATAAAAGAATTTATTTAACAAATAAAATTTTTTTTATAAAGAATAAAATAAAATATTTTATAGTTAAGGTTGTTAAATACTTCTGTATAAAAAAAATTAAAAAAAATAAAGCCAAACAACATCACAATATTATACAGTGTAACAAAGTTAAAACAAAATATTTTCAAATATCATTTAAATATTTAATAGTTACTTATCTCTTTTTTTATGATCACTATAATGAAAGTCATTCTTTGTTTTTATAATCAACAAAGTACTATTTTTTTAAGTTATTACAAAATTTATCATTTTTTGTTTTCCATTATGAATGTAACCAAATATATATAAATTTAATACGAGTATAGAAATTAGACAAAATGTTCGAGCATCTCACAACTGTGCTCGAAATTTTCAAGAGGATACAAAAATACTTCACACTCCGCTACCAATTTCAAGGACATGTCATTACTGTAGCGCACGTCTATTTTATCATGAAACATTTGAGATGTGTTGTAATGGGGGAAAAGTCTCTCTTCCCCAAGTAAATGCTCCTCAGAAATTGCTTCAAATCTTCCTGGGCCCTCCTGTAAAAGGAAACCATTTTAGAAAACATATTCATGGATACAATCATGTATTTTTCTTCACTTCGTGTGGTGGGCACATAGACGAACAACTGACTATAACAGGTCGTGGTATATATACATTTCGTATTCAAGGTTCAATATATTAAAGTATAGGGATTTTATCTAGACCAGGACGCGACCACGCTTTTTGCAACTGTACATAAATGAAACTGAGCACGAGTTGCATAATATGATACTGGAGAATACACAACTACATGAAATATTGGTTCTCAAGTTACAACAATTGCTACACTGGTATAATCCTTTTCTCCATGTGTTTCACTAGCTTACACAATGGTCAGATGTACATGAATGTAGTTTGGTCATTAGAGAGTGACCTGCTAATCAGCCACAATATAGTCGTCCAACTGCGTCGCAGGTAGCAGCTATAATTGTTGGTGATAACATTGAAAATGATTCGTGGACGAGATATTAAGGTGCAAAGTCATGCTAGTAGCCTACAAAGGATTCAGGAATTCGTTCGCTATTACGATCCACTACAATATCCTCTTCTCTTTCCATTTGAAACTCATGGATATGATATCAATACTCGAAGTCAAAGTGGGGGAAAGTATCATGCCGAACATTTATAGCTATATACTCCAGATACAAATCCTCATTTCCTATGTATCTAACCTTTTTTCCAAAATCTAAAAAATTTGTAGATCCGCCCCGATGATCATTCCACTGTATTGCAAGCAGGGCGACTTGTACAATAATATGTTATAGATAACTATGTGAAAATTGAAACCGAAAAGTTAAGATGGGTACGAAATAGACAAAAGAAATTACGGGCTGAATTACACCAAGGCTTATAAGATGCCTTACACACAGGAGAAATCAATGCAGGTAAATATTGTTGGATCTAATGGCTACTTCGTAAATCATTAAGAATTATCCAAAATTATTATTGAAACTAACAATATTTCTCTCTATATTTGTCCTTAGAAAATGTTGGAAGAAAAAGAACAATATTACCATCGTCGTTCATTGGTAGCCATCGACACATGACCCAACGATATAATGATGGAATGGCTATTGTTCTTAAAGAGGGCAAGCCAGATATTTTTCTCACAATGACATGCAATCCATCTTGACCTGAAATAACTTTAGAACTCAACCCAGTTGAAACTACGCAGGATCGTCCATATCTAACAACAAGAATTTTTCGAGCCAAATTTGAACAGTTGAAAGAGAATGTAATTACTAAGGGTGTCTTAGGAAAGGTGAAGAGCTATATTGATGTCACTGAGTTTCAAAAAAAAAAAGGATTGCAACATGTACATATGTTGCTAATCTTAGAAAACAGTAACAAGTTAATTGACCTGGAGCATTATGATAGTTTGGTACACGTAGAGATACCATCTAAAGAAGTAGAACCACACCTACATGATGTAGTGCTAAAACATATGATCCATGGTCCTGGCAGAACACTTGATCAATCTTCACCCTGCATGAAAAATGGCCAATGTAAATGTAACTACCCAAAAGAATTCGCAGCAGAGACATGAAGAGATGACGACTCATATCTGCAATATAAGCGACGATTCGACACTCCAGTATTGATTAACCAAAATGTCACAGTTGACAATAGATGGGTAGTTTCGTACAACCCTTAGCTAGTACTAAAGTATGATTGCCATATTAATGTTGAGATATGTAGTAGCATCAAGAGTATAAAATATCTCTATAAGTATTGCTACAAGGGTCCAGACCGGGTTGCAATAGAAGTTCACAAAGGTTCTAATGTTGACGAGGTCCAACACTTTGTTGATGCAAGATGGATCACTGCTCCAGAGGCATGTTGGAGAATATTTAAATTTAACCTTTACTGAATGTATCCATCTATGGAAAGGTTACAAACATTTGCCAAATCAACATCAAGTGAGCTTCTATGATCACCAAACCATTCCTGAAATACTTAATGATGATTATTTCTCTAGAACAATGCTCACTAAATTTTTTGCCCTAAATCGTGAGGAGAACCAACAATCTAGGCATCTTCTGTATAGGAAAATTTCAGAGTATTATACTTGGCACAACAAGAAAAAAGAATGGCATCATCGCAAGACACAAAGGAGATCCATCAGTCGAATTTATACTGTATCACCTTTAGAAGAAGAAAAATTCTATTTGTGTATTCTGTTATCTAATGTCAGAGAACCAACCAGTTGGGATGATTAGCTAACAGTGAATGGGGTCCAATATTCGTCCTTCAAGCAATCTGCTCAACACTGAAGATTATTAGAGAGTGACAGTAGCATCCATGCGTGTTTGGTTGAAGCTTCTGTTTTATAATTGTCATGTGCTTTATGAAGGTTATTTGCAACCATCTTAATATTTTGTGAGCCTACAGATGTAAGAAGCTTATAGGATGAATTTTTTCATATATGGTGGATGATTATCCGTCAACCAGCACTACAACAGCCTTAGTGTTAACAAATCGGCTACTCGGAGATATAAATGATATCCTCCTTCAACACGAAAAATAGATTACACAATACTATTTGCCAACTCTAACTCATGAAAATGACAATGACAACTCGATACCCAGAGTTATCCAAGAAGAACTGTCCGTCAAAGTATCCCGGGAAGACCTGTGTTCCATATCACTTTTATTATCATTAAACTAATTACGTGATATATATTAAACTAAGAAAAAGAAGAAGATGATGATAATGATAATGATGATGATAAAGATAGAGAAAGGGGAGAAAAAAAAAAGAAAAAAAAGAAAAAGATGAAGAACAAGAAGAAGACGGAAGAGGAAGAAGAATGAGAATAAAAATGAAAATGTAAGAAGTACGTATGTAAATTTAACTTGATTGAACTTGGTTAAAAAAATTTAGTTGTCTAAAATTTCTAGAAATATAATTTGTTTTGTTGATCTTCTTTCTTTTATAAAAATCAAAATGAGACCTTTTTTTCATTATAAAAAATAGGAAGAACCCTAATCCGGATTAGAAAGATCGAACTTTATCACAAAAATATGTCTCCCACCCTTTAAACCATCAATTGCTAATACTCTTTTTCATTCACGCTAAAACTCAATGTCAACTTATCCAACTAATAGGATGTTTAGAAACTCCTTAGAATTCAATTCCAGTGTTTGAAACAAAAATAATTAAATTAGTTTAGATGGAATTCAATTCAATTCTATTGTTTTCTCTCAAAATCAATTCCGACCCATATAGGTCCGATTTGAAATTCCATTATATTGGGATTTCACTTAAATTTCTAAAATATCCTTATATTCTAATTGATTTTTCTTAACTTTTTTCACTCACATTCTCTTAATGCCTCCCATCTTTCAACACACACTCTCTCTTCTCTTACTACCTTCATTCTCTTCCCTTCTTTTTCCTTTCTTTCAAATCACTTAATATAATATATACCTATTTTTTTAAAAGGTCTACTATGTGGATTTGGCTCTTCTAAAGTTGTTCACTTACTTTAGAGAAAAAAAATAATGTAATCTGAACTCTTGATAATATAAATGGTCACGATCATATTAAATAAATAAACAATAAATAAATGCATTAAAAGAGAATCAAAACGTCAACTATTATAAAAATTAAAAAGAAAAAAATGCGCCACTTTACAAAGATTGCACACAGAGTTGAGTTTCTGCAAAACTTAATGCATACAACAATAAAATTTGTATTGAGTAAAAAATAATGACGATGACCATATAAACATTGAAGATGACAATGTCATTGAACAAAAAAAATGGTTGTTACAGAGGAGATGACGGAGTTACCAAGTGAAGCGAGTATGCTGGTTCCATCCATAGATACTATGATGATGGTGTCCCCAACAGAGACGAGCATTGTGTTGTCCCCTACTAGAGTTACAATGATAGGATTGCCCAGCAAGCCAAACATGGAGGTGTTGCTGTCTGGAACTAAAACTGTATATTTATAGAAATAAATGAGTTGATGATCACAATGATACCACCATGAAAAGATAATTTTTTTATTAAATAATTTCAAATTTCACTGCAATATATTTGATAAAACCTTACTCAATATATTATTTTTTTTATATTTGCAGAAGATTGTCAATTGATTTCTCAAAACATGAAAAAAACTCAAATTACACAACACAATTCTACATTAATTACCTTTTTCAGGTATGTTTAAAATAATGATATTTAGTACTCTTATTTTAGTACTCTTATTTTTATATATTTATAACAATTATATTTAGAATTTTATTATTTATTTTATTCAGGCCAATTATAGCAAAAGAACAAAAAATACTAAAATTAGGCATGGAATTTGACACGGCACTAGAAGCTAAAAACTTTTGGAGAAATTACGGTGGAATGATAGGTTTTAATGTTCAAACAATTGTATGCAAATAAATGCAAGGTTGATAATTCTGTGAGTAGTTTTATACTTGTTTGTGCAAAGGAAGGCCAATGAAGACCAGATAAATGAGATCATTTAACAAAGAAACCTCGCGTCGAGACTAGAACAAGTTGCCAAGTAAGAATGTCACTCAAGTTTGCTTGAGGTATAAAAAAATGTGATTTGTGACCTTGAGTTAAATCACAATCATATTTTGCAAATTCCAAAAACCAGTCATATGATGCCATCACAAAGAAAGATTTCAAAAATACAAGCATTGCAAATAGATTTGACAGATGAAGCTAGCATAAGATAAAAGAAAACACATGAACTAACAAGTTTACAAGCTGGTGGTAAAGATGTTCTTGGATATAACAAACCAGACCAAAAGAACTATCTTTGAAGCGAACGAAAGCAAGATTTGGCCTATGGTGAAGTGGGTAGTTTATTAAAGAATTTTCATCAACAACAACTTGATAACCCCTCATTTCAATATGCTATACAATTACATAATGAAGAAAAATAACAAATCTTTGTTGGGCTGATTCAAGAATGGTAATTGATTATGCTATCTTTGGTGATGTAATCTCTTCCAAAAAATGTTAAGGATTTAAAAAAGTTGAAAAATCACTAGTGGTCACAATTAATCTCGTTCATAACAAAACTTTAAATGTGAGTTACAAAAGACAAAAATAAAGAAGAAGAAAATAACGAAGACAGCAACAATGACATGGAAGAACATGATAGTAAAACATAAAAAGAGGATTGAATGTTGTGAAAAAGAAGAACCAAAAATAAAATTTCTCTTTTTTGTTGAGAAAAAAAAAGAAAAAAAATAAAAGAAAAAGAAGAAATCATTCGAAGTTCTTCTATAAGATGCGAAGCAACAGTCTTGGAAGCTGTTGCAGTTTTCACACGATCTCCGAGGAACCCTATTAAAAATTCTTCTTTTAACTTCTTTTTGTTATGAAAATAAGGATTAGGGTTTGAGGGAAGGAGGAGAGAGAATAGGGAGAATGATATGTAATTCTATTATTGATTGTGTATTAGAGAATGTGAGAGGGGCTATTTATAGCCAAGGGTATAACTCTTAGCTAAGGTCCCAACTCTTATCCAAGGGCCCAACGCCTCGCTAGGGCATCCACAATAAATATATTTATAACACTCCCTCTTAGATGCCCTAGTAGTAATAGTAGACGAGTGCCTCATTAAAAAACCTTACTAAAAAAAATATAGTGAAGGAAAAAGAGTATACTGTCTTGGAATACGTTAGGTAGCTGTCTTGTTAAAAAATATTACCAGGGAAAAACCCAAAGTGGGATAAAGATGATGGTTAAATAAAAGAGTACATCCCATATTACTCCCCCTAATAATTACATCACTTGATATCTCTTAGTCCGCGCATTCCTTTCTTGTATACTAGCTTCTCAAATGTTGAAGTAGGTAGTGCTTTAGTGAACATATTTGCTAAATTATCATTGGAACGGATTGTTGAATGTCTATATCACCATGAAGATCATGAGAGTAGAAGAGCTTTGGTTAAATGTGCTATATTCTTTCTCCTTTGATGTATCCTTCTTTTAGTTGATGTATGCAAATAGAGTTATCTTCGTGTATGACTGTTGGCATTTTCCTCACAGGTAAGCCACACATATCTTGGACATGTTGGGTGATTGACCTAAGCCAAATACATTCTCGAATTGCTTCATGAATTGCTAATATTTCTACATGATTTGAGGATGTTGCAGCTATAGTTTGCTGATGAGCGGATAATTTATACGCTTTTTGGCATTATTTTTAGTATGTTTTTAGTAGGATCTAGTTACTTTTAGGGATGTTTTCATTAGTTTTTATGTTAAATTCACATTTCTGGACTTTACTATGAGTTTGTGTGTTTTTTTATGATTTTAGATATTTTCTGGCTGAAATTGAGGGACTTGAGCAGAAATCAGATTCAGAGGTTGAAGAAGGACTGCTGATGCTGTTGGATTCTGACCTCCCTGCACTCAAAGTGGATTTTCTGGAGCTACAGAACTCGACATGGCGCGCTTCTAATTGCGTTGGAAAGTAGACATCCAGGGCTTTCCAGCAATATATAATAGTCCATACTTTGGCTAAGAATAGATGACATAAACTGGCGTTCAACACCAGCTTTCGGCCCAAATCTGGCGTCCAGCGCCAGAAAAGGAGCCAAAACCAGAGTTGAACGCCCAAACTGGCACAAAAGCTGGCGTTCAACTCCAGCAAGGACCTCTACACGTGCAACACTCAAGCTCAGCCCAAGCACACACCAAGTGGGCCCCGAAAGTGGATTTATGCATCAATTACTTACTCTTGTAAACCCTAGTAGCTAGTTTATTATAAATAGGACCTTTTACTAGTCTTTTTGAACATCTTTGGATTATCTTTTGATCTATAGATCATGTTTTGGGACTGGCCATCTCGGTCATGCCTGGACCTTTCACTTATGTATTTTCACGGTAGAGTTTCTACACTCCATAGATTAAGGTGTGGAGCTCTGCTGTTCCTCAAAGATTAATGCAAAGTACTACTGTTTTCTATACAATTCATCTTATTTCGCTTCTAAGATATTCATTCGTACTTCAATCTGAATGTGATGAATGTGACAATCATCATCATTCCCTATGAACGCGTGCCTGACAACCACTTCCGTTCTACCTTCGACTGAATGAGTATCTCTTAGATCTCTTAACCAGAATCTTCGTGGCGTAAGCTAGAATGATGGCGGCATTCAAGAGAATCCGGAAAGTCTAAACCTTGTCTGTGGTATTCCGAGTAGGATTCAATTAATGAATGACTGTGACGAGCTCCAAACTCGCGATTGCGGGGCGTTAGTGACAGACGCAAAAGGATAGTAAATCCTATTCCAGCATGATCGAGAACCGACAGATGAATAGCCGTGCCGTGACAGGGTGCGTTGATCATTTTCACTGAGAGGATAAGATGAAGCCATTGACAAGGGTGATGCCTCCAGACGATTAGCCGTGCCGTGACAGGGCATTGGATCATTTTCCCGAGAGATGACCGAAAGTAGCCGTTGACAATGGTGATGTATCACATAAAGCCAGCCATGGAAAGGAGTAAGACTGATTGGATGAAGATAGCAGGAAAGCAGAGGTTCAGAGGAACGAAAAGCATTTCCATTCGCTTATCTGAAATTCCTACTAATGATTTACATAAGTACCTCTATCCCTATTCTATTATTTATTATTCGAAAACATCATTATCAATTTATATCTGCCTAACTGAGATTTGCAAGGTGACCATAGCTTGCTTCATACCGACAATCTCCGTGGGATTCGACCCTTACTCACGTAAGGTATTACTTGGACGACCCAGTGCACTTGCTGGTTAGTTACACGGAGTTGTGAACCATGGTCTTGGCATCATGTTTTTGGCGCCATTTCCAGGGAAAGAAAGAGCAATGAATTTTACATAATTAAAGTGTAATCACGATTCCGCGTACCAAGTTTTTGGCGCCGTTGCCGGGGATTGTTTGAGTTTGGACAACTAACGGTTCATCCTGTTGCTCAGATTAGGTAATTTTCTTTTTGTTTTCTTTTCAAAAAATTTTTCAAAAATATTTCAAAATTTCTCCTTTGTTTTCGAAAAAAAATAATATACAAATGTTTTCAAAAATTTTATTCAAAATTTTTAAGAATGAATTCTAGTGTTTCGTGAAGCATGTGAAGCCTGGCTGGCTGTAAAGCCATGTCTAAATTTATTTGGACTGAGGCAGCAATTTGTTATCAAGAGCAAGCTAGTTGTTGCTAATCCACCTGCTGCTGTTCCTGATTCACCTGCTAAAGCTTGGCTGGCCATTGGCCATGTCTAGTGTTTTGGACCGGAGCTTTCATTGAAAGCTTGGCTGGCTCATGAGCCATGTCTAATTCCTGGACTGAAGCTTTAGACTAAACATGGCAAGATTCCTGGAATTCATGTTAAAAATTTTGGAATCCTTATTTTTTCTTTTTCATATAATTTTCGAAATAAAAATCCAAAAAAATTAGAAAATCATAAAAATCAAAAATATTTTTTTTTGTGTTTCTTGTTTGAGTCATGAGTCATATTATAAGTTTGGTGTCAATTGCATGTGCATCTTGCATTTTTCGAAAATTCATGCATTCATAGTGTTCTTCATGATCTTCAAGTTGTTCTTGGTAAGTCTTCTTGCTTGATCTTTGCAATTGCATGTTTTGTGTCTTTTCTTGTTTTTCATATGCATTCTTGAATTCTTAGTGTCTAAGCATTAAAGAATTCTAAGTTTGGTGTCTTGCATGTTTTCTTTGCATTAAAAATTTTTCAAAATTGTGTCTATGATGTTCATCTTGACATTCATAGTGTTCTTGGTGTTCATCTTGACATTCATAGCATTCTTGCATGCATCACATGTTTTGATCTAAAAATTTCATGCATTGCATCTCTTTAGTGTTTTTCTCTCTCATCATAAAAATTTCAAAAAATCAAAAAAATATCTTTCCCATTTTCTCTCATCAAATTCGAAAATTTGGATTGACTTTTTCAAAAATTTTTAAAATCAAATTGTTTCTCATGAGTCAAATCAAATTTTCAATTTGAAAATCTTATCTTTTTCAAAATCTTTTTCAAAAATCAAATCCTTTTCAAAATTCTTAGTTATTTTCGAAAATTCCAAAAATATTTTTCAAAAATATTTTTCTTATTTTTATACCAAATTTTCGAAAATAACAATAACAATTAATATTTTGATTCAAAAATTTCAAGTTTGTTACTTGCTTGTTAAGAAAGATTCAAACTTTGAGTTCTAGAATCATATCTTGTGATTTCTTATGAATCAAGTCATTAATTGTGATTTTAAAAATCAAATCTTTTTCAAAAACTAATTTCTATCATATCTTTTCAAAAATATCTTCTCATCTTATCTTTTTCAAAAATCTAATTTCAAAATATCTTTTCCAACTTCCTAACTTCTTATCTTTTCAAAAATTGTTTCAACTAACTAACTAACTTTTTGTTTGTTTCTTAAATTTTTCAAAACTATCTAACTAACTCTCTCTCTCTCTAATTTTTGAAAATATCTTCCCTCTTTTTCAAAAATTTCTTTTTAATTAACTAATTATTTTTATCTTTGATTTTAAAATTTTTTTCGAAAATTACTAACCTTTTTCAAAAACTATTTTCGAAAATCACTAACCCTTTTTCAAAAAAATTATTTTCGAAAATTCTCCCTCTCCCATCTTATTCTATTTATTTATTCATCTACTAACATCTCATCTCACATCTCAACCCTCCTCACAGTTGTGTTTCTTCCATTATATTACATTCTTTGTCTCTCCCTCTTCTTCTACTCACACAGGGATCCCTATACTATGGTATAAAGGATCCATATTATTATTATTTTTTTTTTCTGTGCCCTCTTCTTTGTCATATGAGCAGGAGCAAGGACAATAATATTCTTGTTGAAGCAGATCCAGAACCTGAAAGGACTCTGAAGAGAAAATTAAGAGAAGCTAAATTACAACAATCCAGAGATAATCTTTCAGAAATTTTCGAACAGGAAGAGGAGATGGCAGCCGAAAATAATAATAATGTAAGGAAGATGCTTGGTGACTTTACTGCACCTAATTCCAATTTACATGGAAGAAGCATCTCCATTCCTGCCATTGGAGCAAACAACTTTGAGCTGAAACCTCAATTAGTTTCTCTGATGCAGCAGAACTGCAAGTTTCATGGACTTCCATCTGAAGATCCTTTTCAGTTCTTAACTGAATTCTTGCAGATATGTGATACTGTTAAGACTAATGGAGTAGATCCTGAAGTCTACAGGCTCATGCTTTTCCCTTTTGCTATAAGAGACAGAGCTAGATTATGGTTGGATTCTCAACCCAAAGACAGCCTGAACTCTTGGGATAAGCTGGTCACGGCTTTCTTAGCCAAGTACTTTCCTCCTCAAAAGCTGAGCAAGCTTAGAGCTGATGTTCAAACCTTCAGACAGAAAGAAGGTGAATCCCTCTATGAAGCTTGGGAAAGATACAAACAGTTGACCAAAAAGTGTCCTTTTGACATGCTTTCAGAATGGACCATCCTGGATATATTCTATGATGGTTTATCTGAGCTATCAAAAATGTCACTGGACACTTCTGCAGGTGGATCCATTCACCTAAAGAAAACGCCTGCAGAAGCTCAAGAACTCATTGACATGGTTGCTAATAACCAGTTCATGTACACTTCTGAAAGGAATCCTGTGAGTAATGGGACGCCTATGAAGAAGGGAGTTCTTGAAGTTGATACTCTGAATGCCATATTGGCTCAGAATAAAATATTGACTCAGCAAGTCAATATGATCTCTCAGAGTCTGCATGGAATGCAAGCTGCATCCAACAGTACTCAAGAGGCTTTTTATGCAGAAGAAGCTTATGATCCTGAGAACCCTGCAATAGCAGAGGTAAATTACTTAGGTGAACTTTATGGAAACACCTATAACTCATCATGGAGAAATCATCCAAATTTCTCATGGAAGGATCAAAAGCCTCAACAAGGCTTTAATAATGGTGGAAGAAACAGGTTTAACAATAATAAACCTTTTCCATCATCCACTCAGCAGCAGACAGAGAACTCTGAACAAAATGCTTCTAATTTAGCAAATCTAGTCTCTGATCTATCCAAGGCCACTGTGAGTTTCATGAATGAAACCAGGTCTTCCATTAGAAATTTGGAAGCACAAGTGGGCCAGCTGAGTAAAAGGATCACTGAAATCCCTCCAAGTACTCTCCCAAGCAATACAGAAGAGAATCCAAAAGGAGAGTGCAAGGCCATTGACATAAGCACCATGGCCGAACCCAAAGAGGGAGAGGAAGACGCAAATCCCAAGGAGGAAGACCTCCTGGGACGTCCAGTGATCAATAAGGAGCTTCCCTCTGAGGAACCAAAGGACTCTGAGGCTCATCTAGAGACCATAGAGATTCCATTGAACCTCCTTATGCCCTTCATGAGCTCTGATGAGTATTCCTCTTCTGAAGAGAATGAGGATGTTACTGAAGAGCAAACTGCCAAGTTTCTTGGTACAATCATGAAGCTGAATGCCAAATTATTTGGCATTGATACTTGGGAAGTTGAACCTCCCTTGTTCATCAATGAACTAAGTGATCTGGATCAACTGACATTGCCTCAGAAGAGACAGGATCCTGGAAAGTTCATAATACCCTGCACCATAGGCACCATGATCTTTAAGGCTCTGTGTGACCTTGGTTCAGGAATAAACCTCATGCCCCTCTCTGTAATAGAGAAACTGGGAATCTATGGGGTACAAGCTGCTAAAATCTTATTAGAGATGGCAGACAGTTCAAGAAAATAGGCTTATGGACAAGTAGAGGACGTGTTAGTAAAGGTTGAAGGCCTTTACATCCCTGCTGATTTCATAGTCCTGGATACTGGAAAGGAAGAGGATGAATCCATCATCCTAGGAAGACCTTTCCTGGCCACAGCAAGAGCTGTGATTGATGTTGACAGAGGTGAAATAGTCCTTCAATGGAATAAGGACTCCCTTGTGCTTAAAACTCAAGGATCTCCCTCTGCAACCATGGAGAGGAAGCAGAAAAAGCTTCTCTCAAAGCAGAGTCAAATAAAGCCCCCACAGTCAAACTCTAAGTTTGGTGTTGGGAGGCCACAACCAAACTCTAAGTTTGGTGTTGAACTCCCATATCCAAACTCTAAGTTTGGTGTTGGAGAGTTTCAACAATGCTCTAAACATCTGTGAGGCTCCATGAGAGCCCACTGTCAAGCTATTGACATTAAAGAAGCGCTTGTTGGGAGGCAACCCAATTTTTATTTATCTAACTATATTTTTCTTAGTTATATGTCTTTATAGGTTCATGATCATGTGGAGTCACAAAATAAATATAAAAATTGAAAACGGAATAAAAAAACAGCAGAAGAAAAATCACACCCTGGAGGAGCATCTGTCTGGCGTTCAGCGCCAGAACAGAGCATGGTTCTGGCGCTGAACGCCCAAAATGGGCAGCTTCTGGGCGCTGAACGCCAGAACAGGCATGGTTCTGGCGTTCAACGCCAGAAATGGCACACAAATGGGCATTGAACGCCCAAAATGGCCACCAACCTGGTGCTGAACGCCCAGAGTTGGGTGCAAAGGCATTTTTACATGCCTAATGGGTGCAGGGATGTAAATCCTTGAACACTTCAGGATCTGTGGACCCCACAG